>NC_025693.1:9422559-9440809 GCF_000633955.1 Camelina sativa
GTAACATCCGCGAACCAGATTTTGTGATTTTGGAAGCAGCATCGATCGACACCCTAGTGGCATCGATCGATACCACTTATTTCTGGGTTCGGCCGGTTTGATTAATTGCCGAATTGGTTCGGTTTGGTTCAATTAAAACCCTAATCGTGTTGTTAAGTGTCTGAGACGAGGTGAGGGTTTCAGAAAGGTTCTTTTTGGTCGCCGCTTAGTGAGAAAAAGAGAAAGACAGAGAGAAAACGTTCTTGAGATTTTTCTGGGCTTGTTCTTGGAGATTTTGGAGAGATCTGAGGCAGTAGAAGTGTTAGCTGTTGCTGGAAACGAAGGGGGAGCTTCTGGAGGTGTTGTTTCCACGTTTCTCAACCCAATCTTCCTGTTCTTGAGGTGAGTGCTTGACCATGGTTGATCTAAGCATGAGATCTCTCTTGTTTGTGTGTTTTCTTTGCTGTTTGTGTTGTTTTGTTGCTTGGGTTCGTTGCTTTTGTGATTCCCAGTGATTTCTGAGGTAATTGGGTGAGTTTGAGACGGATTCGAGATGATTGGGAAGGAGAGTTCGATGTTCGGTTTCGCGTAGATCGTGTCTGCAGAGGAGGCATCGATCGACACTAGGAAGCATCGGTCGACACCATTTGGAGTGGCATCGGTCGACACTGTTTAGCATCGGTCGACACCATTGTTTGTAGCATCGATCGACACCGTGAGGCATCGGTCGACACTGGTCTCAGTCGAGACTTGATTTCCTGGTTTGATGTATTGTTGTGTGTTGTTTGTTTTGCTTAAACTCGAGGGTCTCATATGCTTGTGTGTATAACCCAGTAGATGGGAGGACGGCCTCACTAAGTATTTATGATAATACTTACGCATCTCAATTGTTGTTTGTGGTGTGCAGGTATGTGACGTGGAATCATGGCGATGAGGAGGAGGATGAACTAGGGTCTCGTTTGTGTGTTGTTGGTCTTTGTTATATTGTTTAGGATGGAACCTTGGATAGAGATATGTTAGGTTGCTGGATAGAATGGATAGAAATGCTATTGTATTGGTTTTGTATTATTGATATGTTTCCGCTGTGCATGTAATTGGATGTTGGTTTATTATTGGTTGGTTACCGGGTGTGGGTTGGTTTGTTTAATTAAGTAGTATGGGATACTTAATTATATATTATATTTAATTATTAAAAAGAAGAAAAAAAAAGGGTCGGGTTGTTTCATAAATCAGTAGAAAAAAATCAAGGAGACCTAAGTATTCTTAACAGAGAAATCCTTTATAATCTGTTCAAATCCTTCAAATTCATTAAAAATCAAATAATAATGGTGATTTTAAAATAGATTTTAAAATATTTAGTGCAATAACAGTAGATTTCATTAATACCAAAGTAGTGTAAAAAAAACCCTTTTTCTCTCCCGAGACGAGAGTTCACCCTAGCCGCCGAAGAAGCCAAATTCTGATCTCTGACTACCCTCTCCGGTAGCTGGCACTTCTCGCCGGTGCCGTGAGAGGGTCCCTTTGTCTCTTATGCTTAGTTTTTTTTTGTCTCCGATTTAGCTAGATCCAGTTTGGTTGGGTGAAGAAGTTGGCTTGTCTGGTTTCTTCTTTGATCTGCTAGATTTGGTAATCAGGTTAGTTTGTTATTTTGCTGGGTTTGTTTTGTTAAGTCTTGGGTGCAGAGGTTTGGTCCATCATTTGTGAATTCGTTTGGTTTGCTTTAAGGTAGGAATTTGAGTGTCGCGGATGCGGTCGCCGTCAGTGTGTAGTGGTTGTTGGATTTTAGCTCCTGTCCGTCCAGCATGTGCACCTCCTTTCTCTCTTTGTCTCCTCATCTCAGCCATCGATTTATTTGGGTTATTTCCTTTCTAAGCAGAAGTTTCGTTTTGGTTGTATGTTGCGATAGTCCTCTTAGTTCGCAGTTGTTTCTTCTCCTTGGTGTTGCTCGTTGTATTGGTAACTGCCTTGATTAGCCGTTCTCGGTTGTGAGATTGATGTTAATTGGGGGGTTAAGCCTCTCTCCTTGTCTCCGCTTCCGGATCTGTTTAGATAGGATCGCGTTTTGAAAGGCTCTAACTAGATGTTAATGGGTAATTGGTGCTTTGGTCGCTGTCGTCGTATCCGGAAGTGTGTTCTTTGTGACAGCAAGAGGTTCTCTTAACTCAGTTGTCTTGCTTGCCGGGTTATGAAGTCCTTGGTTCTTGGTTCCGAGAGATCAGCTCTCATTGTGATAGGAGGTGGTTGATGTTACTTTTGGGTTGGCCGTGGGCACCCTTAGTAAATCTCAGTTGCAGGTGCTTCAGAAGAAGAGGATCTTTGCTTATTGGTTCTTTTGCTTTTCCTAAGATTTTAGCTTGGTTTCTTCTGTTCTTAGTAAAGGTTTTGCTCTCTTGCGATTTGGGTTTAAATCTTCTGTTTTGTTGTAGTTTCTTTAGTTTCCCTTGTTTGGGTTTTAGCTTCCGGGGAAATCTCTTCTTCCTCCGGCCTTAGACTCTGGGGACATAAACTTCGTCCGCCGGCTTATGTTTGTATTTCAACTTGGTTCCAAAACAAGTTTCAATAATAAAAATTCCAGTGACAAAAAAAAAATAGTAGATTTCATTAGACTTTTTAAAATTCACAATTAAATAATATAAGATTTGTAAATTTTACATCACTTAATGCTAGATTCAATATATATTGAAAGTTATTGCTTCACAGGATCACAGATTGTTGAGTGTGGTAGTATTGAAATCATATATATAAAAGTAAGGTTTTGGTCTCTCCTTATTGGTTGATTTTCATTTAATATTTTCTAATTTTTTTATTCTCTTTATTTGATTTCTAATTGTTTAATTGCTTTAAACAATATTTAAGACAGAATTACACAATCCATTTAACTCACACATTAAAATAAAATTATAACTGAAAATAAAACAAATCATGCATTAATCATATTCAACCATTCAATTTTATTCAAACACAATAAATTATTATTGTAACTCCATAATTCTAAATGTAACTTCCATCAATTCTTATCATATAAATTAGCATTCTCTCATTCTCTCATATTGGCATTCTTTTACTTTCCCATTTTCACATTCTCTCATTCTCTTCCACTTCTCCCATTCTCTTCCATAATACCTCAAATCATTTTTTTGTTTTTGTTTTATTTCTTATTTTTATTGTATGGGTTACAAAAAAACAAATAAAATATCATTGTAATTTTTTAATGCTAGATTTTAATTTTAGAGACTACATGATATGTAATTTTATATTGTTCTTATTTTTAAATATTCATCTCCATTATCTATTTGGATTATCATCTTATATGTAATCATTCTCTCCTCCTCTCCCACCAATATCAAATGTTGTTATATCTCATATGTGTTGTAAGAGTTTGATTCTATATTTTAACTTAGAAAGTATTATACATATTTAACATTGTTTTCAATTTTTATTTTATTTATATAAAAATAAAATATTTGTTTTATATTTCTTGCCTTTCTAATCTATTCATAGTTATTTTTTAAATTTCTATAGTTAAATTTAAATTCACATATGTTAGATTTAACAAAAAATCAAGTTTATTTGAGAATTAGATGTTCATGTTCCTATTCCTTTTAAATGATCAATGTATAACATATTATACTTTTGAATCAAATTATGGACCCACCGACACTCACTTTTAAATTAAATGGGTTTTAATTTTAGGAGTTGGAAAAGTATAAAAGTTTTTTTGTAACTCCCATAATTATATCATAGTAGTGTTCTCAATGAATTTAATTTAATATAATAGAACATGTTAAAAATGTGTATGCACTTAATTGCACTTTTGTAACTCTCAAATAGTTACCTTTTATACATCAATTTCTGTATTATCTATTAAAAGAAAGACATATATTCTACTATAACCCTCATCGCCTCATATTTCAAATCTCACATAATTTAATAAATTTTACAGTATTATTATTTTTCTTTGGTTCAACCAATGATATCTTAACTTAACAAAAGTTTCAGATTATTTTAGTAGGATATACATGTAATATATGATATATAGTTTATTTTTTTTTCTATATATGAAACATTATCATTTCATATAAATCAAAGTCCAGACACAATTAAAAACTTTAAGATTATAACCTAATAAAGTAGTTGCTATTTTTTTTTTGTTTTTTTTTTCCGGAAAATGTATTAGTCTAATAAAATATGGTTAGACTCATTTAGTTATATATGTATGAGACACTGCAAACCTACTGTTTATTATTTTAATTTTTTCTTAATTTAAAAATTTTAAATCCCTTTAAGCTACCACCATAATTAAATTAAATAATATGCATAACTACACCACAAAATAAATTTTATGAAAATATATATCACAATGATTTTGAAATATGACTACAACTACAAAAATATATGGCATATGGCATGTAAGATACAATATGACTTAATTACACTAAATATATTATCATCAAAAGAAAATTTGATTTCTTTACTTTAATTAGTTAAATTCATATTACGTCGTACTCTTTAAATTTTGATGTAACCGAAAAAACAAAATAATAATAATATATTATTTTATATTATTTTTTAAAAATAGAATAACATCTCAAGACTATAGGGCAACTACCGTAAATGCAGCTTGAGGAAGTCATGATAGCTACCTGAGTGTGCATACATTTGAAGAATTTTCCTGTTTCAGCAAATAATTGGAACAACAGTCCTTTGTTATCATTCTGGTCTGTTTCTTGACATATATGATAAGCTAAGTTAAATTAGTCGTTATCATTGTTTAAATAGCATAGTTACACACGCATCCAATATCATTGAGATATATCAGCTTCATGTTACGAATACTGTTCGAGTCTGCCTGTTTTGTTGAATTGATATATTTGGTACAAGAATTAATGAACTATTACTTCAAACTGAATATATATCTGCGATTTTATCAAGGAATTAGTTTCAGTATAAAGCACATCACAGAAGCACAAACAGCTAAACCAGTGAAAGAAAAGTCTTTACATTGTCCATGATACCAAAAAGTAAAAATCACAATGGTGAGGTCTTGAGGAACATGACTCTGAAAGTCGCTTATGCAAAGTCATTTTTTCACCTACGAACAAAATCAAAGAAATTTTACACAAGAATGATTTCACGTCTTATTTTATAAAAGAGAGATTTCATAACAACAATAGTATACACACACCTGATCATCTATCTTAAAATCACGAATAACAATCATGTAATAATTCACGCGTAGCGTAAGCTACCATCTAGTTAGAACTATACTAAACTCCAAAATTTAAGGGAAGAATGTGAACTACTCCAAATTTGGATATCAACAAAAAAAGTAATATGTCCGGGTCTTCGTGGCCTAATGGTAAGGACGGGCCCTAGTTGCAAACACAATCCGGGTTCGAACCCTGCTGGAGGGAACTATTTTACGAATATTCGGACATTCACATGGGTATGGATCATTGCTTACGATCCATTTGAAAATCCGGAAGAGGGCCTACCCATGGGTTGCCCTTTCCTCAGGGGATTAGTCTGGGCCTATGTGGGCTTGGGATTTCCCCTGAGTTAACAAAAAAAACAAAAAAAGTAATACACTTCATAATGAGAAAAAAGTCATATGATAACCAAATCTGACCAAAAAACAAAACTTATTTGAAGTTGTGAAAAGGAAGAAAAAAGGTCATTTGATGACACGTGAATAGAGATGACGATTTGGTCGAAGTAGAGAAGATTCATTGATTCAACATTCGCGACTCTCTTTACTATATATATTATTAGTTTACCCATTTGAGACTCCAAAATCAATTTTACCTTCTTCCACAAACGTCACAATGACGCTACACATCACTGAGACTGTCCGAGTCTCCCCTGCCGCCGACTCGGACTCTGTCCTCAACACAGCCAACTCGCTCACAATCCCTTTAACATTCTTCGACCTACCATGGCTAGTATTTCACCCTGTCACACGAGTCTTCTTCTACAAACTCACCGAGTCGACCCATGAGCATTTCCACTCTATCATCCTCCCTAAGCTCAAGCTCTCTCTCTCCCTTGTCCTGCGCAACTACCTCCCTCTCACCGGCCATATCACCTGGAACACAAACGAAGCCAAACCAAGCATCCTGGTCACTCCAAATGACGCCGTTTTGGTGACTATAGCCGAGAGTGAAGCTGACTTTTCTCATTTGTCCGGCTATGGACAACGTCCTGTCTCCAAGTTACACGCCTTGCTTCCCAAGTTACCTGTTACGGATGACTCAGCCACAGCCTTCTCCATACAAATCACGTTGTTCCCGAACCAAGGATTCTCTATCGGCGTCACAGCACACCACGCCGTTTTAGACGGGAAAACGTCAAGCACGTTCATCAAAACTTGGGCACACATCTGCAAACAACAACTTGAAAACATGCCGGAGAATCTGATTCCATCTTATGATCGGTCGGTGATCAAAGATCCGACCGGACTTGATGAAAAGATGATAGAGATGGTGAGATCTCTCAAAGAGGACAAAACCAACGTTGTCTTGAGCTTGACACCGTTTCCGGCAAAAAAACTCGGAGACGACGTTGTCTTGGCCACGCTCGTGCTCTCTAGGGATGACATCGAGACACTCAGGGAGCGAGTCAAGAACGAGTCACCGAGCCTTCACTTGTCCACTTTTGTCATTGCCTACGCTTACGCGTGGACTTGCTTTGTTAAGGCACGTGGAGGCAATGGAGAGAGATCAGTGAGTTTTCTGTTCGTAGGGGATTTTAGAGAACGGTTGGATCCGAAGCTTCCGGCGAGTTACTTCGGAAACTGTATGTTTCCGGTGGGTTGTTACAACCGTAAGGCGGCCGAGTTTACGGAAGAGAAGGGGTTTGTGACGGCGGCTGAGATTCTTAATGATTTGGTCAAAGGATTGAGTTCAAGAAAGATAGAGACTATTGCGGACTCCTTTATTGAAGGATTTGGTTTTAAGAGTTGGAGCACACAGTTTGGGACGGTTGCTGGGTCGACCCGGTTGGGAGTATACGAGGCGGATTTCGGGTGGGGAAGACCCGTTAAGGTTGATATTGTCTCTATCGACCAAGGGAAGGCGATCTCGATGGCAGAGAGACGTGATGAATCAGGTGGCCTGGAGATTGGAATGTGTTTGAAAAAGTCAGAAATGGACATGGTAGTGTCTTTTTTCAAGAATGGTTTAAAAAGTTAAACCTTTTTGTTTTGTGATATTTTAATAAAAAGGTATATTTTGTTCAGCTCTTCTTGTTTATCTCACAAGAAAATTGTTGGGGATATGTACTGTAGCTCTAATTTCAAACAGAAATAAATCTTGTTCCGTGGGATACAACACAATTCTGCCTTTTTTTTTGGCAAACAAACAATTTAATTAAAATACTCAGGTAACGATACATATGCCTCTTAGGGTATTTTTTGCGAGAGCATCTACCTGGCTGTTACAGTTTCTAGAGATATGAGAGAAAGTACAGAGATCAAATTGAGATAAGAGAGATTGGGTATCATATAGAATCCCATGGAGTTTCTTCGGGAAAGTCTTTCGATTGATTGCTTGGAATAGCATTTACGAGTCTGAAGCAAAATTAGCTTGGTTGAAACCCGATTCAAAAGCAACTCCCACCGCTGTGAGAGTTGCTAGTGATTCGGCCATCAGGGGTGATCGGATGCGTGTTGCAGTTGAGGTTCTTTGGAGAAGAATATCGCCAACTTGGTCTTTGAAGATCCAGCCGTATCCTGTGTTTCCATTTTCTCTCCAAGCTGCATCGGTAAAGCATGTTATTTGATTTGGGGGTAAAGGTGAAGAACGCGGTTTGGCAGTTGCAGATCTGACAATTTTGATTGTCTGTTGAGTTTGGGTCTGTTGGGCTTCTTGCCATTCCTTTTCTCGGGAGATAGCAAGAGATAAGGTATCTTCTGTTTGGGGTTGGATCTTATTGAAAATTAGTCGATTTCTGGTTGTCCAAAGGGTCCAGAGGATCCAGGGGGCGAGTGGACCTAGAACGACTCCGGTGGGTGGTAGACATCCGAGTCTTGTGGTTTGGGAGAGTCCAGTCGTGAAAGTTGATGCATCTTCAGGATTGAAGTTTCCTTTCCTGCCTAAGGTGCCATCTTCCAAACGCCAATAGCAAAAGGACATTGAAAAACCAGGTGGGTTTAACATTCTGGGCTACCACAATGTGGACAACCTGTTTTGGTGGTAATCTGTCTGGTTTGAAGGTTCGTACCCACGGGAAGGGCTTTTCGGGAAGCTTTCCAGAGAAGTAGTTTCAATTTTGGTGAGCACTTAAGATTCCAGATTTCTGTTTTCCATAAGAAATGAGTTTCAGGATTGTGGTTCAGAGTTGTTGGGGATGAGCTTTGTACCTTTGTCTTTTCTTTCAGGGCTACATGGTATCCAGATTTTGCAGTGTATATTCCATCTGATGTTGGGAGCCAAGCCCAAGAATCAGAGCCTCCCTTCTTGCTTGGTTTTAGCTGAAGGATATCTTTCTCATAAGCTGGGAGGGTTTGTTGGATCAATAGAATATTCCATTCCTTCGATTGTGGTAGAAGGAGGTCTGCAACCCGCAAGTGTTGAGTTTCTTTTGGTGGAGGGCCAATTGGTGTCAGTGGTTAGTCTAGCAAGATCCATGGGGTTCTCCACACAGGTATCGTCTCAGCCGTGCCAATCACTTTCCCCAAATTTGATCTTAATAGGTCACGACCTATACATATGCTTCTCCATCCATGTGATGCGTGATTTGGTACATGGCTCTCCAAGAAGGAGGAGGATTTACAGTATTTCCCCAGCAGTACCTTCGCTAGGAGGCACGAAGGCTGTGTGATAAGGCGCCATCTAATTTTTGCTAACAGAGCATCGTTAAAGGTCTGTATATCTCTGAAGCACAAACCACCATCTGAGAAGGATTTTGTCATCTTATCCCATGCAATCCAACTCATTTTTTCTTTTCAGGTTTCTCATCCCACCAGAACCGAGTTAACGCAGATTGGATGCGGCTGCAGAGAGAATTTGGCAGTTTGAAGCAAGACATTGTGTAGGAGGGCATTGCTCCTAGGACATATTTAAGGAGTGTCAGCTTCCCCGCCGAGGATAGGAGTCTGGAAGACCAGCTAAGGGCTCGTTGCTTTATTCTATCCACAATCATGGTGAACAAATCCTTCTTTTTTCTCCCGAAAAGCTCTGGTAAGCCTAGATATTTTCCATGACCCCCTATCTTGGTGATACCGAGTTCTTGTTTTACCCTGTCTTTGATGTCACTCTTTGTCTTGTTTGAAAAAGTTATGGAGGATTTGTCTTGATTTATCTTCTGTCCTGAGGCTTCCTCGTATCTTTGGAGGATTCCCTTTAAATGGTTGACACTAGTTTTATCTGACTTGCAGAAAAACATAGTGTCATCAGCAAAGAGGAGATGGTTAACCCGTGGGCTACCTTTTGCTACACGTATGCCCGGTAATTGACCATGGAGTTTAGCTTTATTACAAAGGCTTGAGAGGACTTCACTGCATAGAATAAAGATGTACGGAGACAAAGGGTCACCTTGTCTGATACCGCGACTTGGTTTCACCAATCCTTTTGCTTGGCCATTGAGTATGTAGGAATAGGAGACTGTTTCGATGCAATGCATGATCCAGGTTATCCATTGGGTATGAAAGCCCATTCTTGTTAGTACTTCCTCTATAAAGTTCCATTCCAGTCTATCGTAAGCTTTACTCATGTCAGTTTTAACTACCATATAGACTCTTTCTTGTGCAGCCGATGTTTTCAGATAGTGGAGAGCCTCGTGAGTGATGAGGACGTTATCCGTAATAGCTCGATCTGGGAAAAAGGCTGATTGGTTCTGAGAGATGCAAGTTTGTAATATTGGTTGGAGCCTCTTTGAAATAATTTTTGCAATGATTTTGTAGAAAACCGAACAGAGTGCTATTGGACGATAATCAGCTACATGCTTTGGGCTGGTGATCTTTGGGATTAGCCTAACATGAGTGTGGTTTGTGTGTACAGGGAGGGATCAAGAGCGGAAGAAAATTTGGACTTCTGCAGTCACCTTATCACAGATTGTGTCCCAGTTTGACTGAAAAAAACTTGCTGAGAAACCGTCAGGCCCCGGTGCTTTGTCTGGATGAATGTCAAAGCATGCATTCTTTATTTCGGTTTGGGAAGGTAACTTGATAAGCTCCTCATTCATAGTGTCAGTCACGCAGGGTGAGATAGCATCCCTCACTGTGGTAGTGCTGGTTCCTCCTGTAGTGGTGAAAAGTTCTTGATAATAGGAGATAATGGTGTCAACAATTTCATGTTCCACATCTGGACATGCGTTCCAAGCGTCTAGAATGAGCTTTTCAGTCTCAGGTATATGTCTTAATTTTCTGTCATACCTAAAGAGGGCCCTTCTTTTCTTCTTGATAGGATCAAAAGACAAAACTAATGGACGATGGTCATAGCTCTCGAAACGAAAGTATTCACTTCGTCATGACATGTAAGCAATAGTCCATTCACTGTTTGCCATTGCCCTGTCTAGTCTACACCTGAAAACACAATTCTGCTCAGTTTGGATTTTCCTATACAGTGCCCGATTTGAAACTGAAACTAACATTCGGTTTGATTTTTACAATATCGTGTAATCTTGGTCATGTCACGTTATTTGAATAAAAAACAAAACTTAAATGTAAAATTGTACTATTCAACAACATCTTTTTAGAAAATGAATATGCATCTGTTTGTTACTGAAATTTAGTTTATAAACAAGGATTATAAACAATGATGACGACAAATAAAATAGACTATATAATAATGCTAATGAATAAATGCCTTCTACAAACGCTTATTTTGGTTATAACTCTTCAAAATATATTTAATTTAATTTTTAGTTACGAAATAGTAAACAAATTTTGGCAACCATTAACCTCAGGCATTGCAACATTTGGTTTACTTGACGAACCATTGCAATTTTTGTTTTATTTTTATGAACCATTGTAACCTTTAGTTTGAGTCATTGTACATGGCAAGTAGCTGGATTTTCGAGAGTGGCGCCACACATCAAATTACCTCTAATCGCAACAATGTCTCACTTCACCAGCCTCACAACAGAGAGAAGATGTTATGATTGCTGATTGTTGTGGAGCCAGCTCACACTGATTCTTCCACCTTAGGCCTCTATTACCTTAGGGCCAGCCCTGCCTGATGTGACCCGAGGACACGGTCACAGTACGGTCGCGGTACGGACGCGGCTTGAGCTCTCGGTCAACTTTCAGTCGGTGAATCTTTCCTCGGCCGAGGTTCTGGGCTTTGGATCTAGGAGAGAATCAAACGAGGGAAACGGAGTTTGAAGGATTTCAAACGAGCCGTTCGGGAGATACGTCGAGAAGCCACGAACGGTTCAATCGGACAGTACGGATGCGGAACGAGCGGGTGGACGTCTACGAGGGGAAGCGATAGTGGGGATGATTTGAGGTGATTCGTGGGGAGCTCGAGAACTGAAGAAGGAGGACTCGAGTTTAAGAAGAGGACAGATGGAAACGAAGTGAGGGGAAATACGGATGGATCGAGTGACGACACAAGAGGTTTGGCTCTCCTCTTGATACGGTCTCCAACAAGGTCGAACCCGGTTCGAGGCTTGTTAGGGTTTTCTCAAGGTTCAATCCCGGATTGAAGAAAGAGAAGAGTGAGACAAGTTTCAAGAATCTCTCTTGAGGAAAAGTTTTATTTTCATACAAGTCTAAGGAGGAACAAGGGCTTAAGGAGAGTTTAAATAGCTAGGTCTAGATAGGAGCTTAAGGACACGCGGATTCATCTTGATCCGCACATCGTCCTTTTGACGTGTCCCCTTTACAAAGAGAACACATCGCCACCTTTTGACTAACACGCTTAGCCACAAACACTCTCCAACGTTCACAAACATAGGATCAAAAGAGAATATTCTCAAGTTCAAAATTAAACCAAAAATAAGAGGGAAAGAGAGATAACCGCCTTGGCCTTGCGCGTGAAGCAACTTAGCCTTTAGGCGTTTTGCGTTTAGCTCCATGCCTCGTTAAAACCTTCTCCGGTAAACCCATTGGGACAAACCTGGAGTGAGGAAAAAGAGTACACTTCCTCGCTTAACGACTTGACCGTCTTCACTCTTGGGTAAGAGTGAAGACTAAGCGGACTGAGCCTTCGGAGTCTTCGTGGGGTGGCTGGTGTTGGACGTAGGTTCGGACAAATAGGTTGAGCCGCTGTTTGGCCGCCTTTGCTCAGCTCTTGAAACGCGTGGTGGCTCCGGGAAGGATCGTTGGAGCCTTGGCCGCGTCTTGGTCAGGCGTCTCGGTCGCGTCCGGCGTGTCTTGGTCTTCTTGGCTGAGGTCGCATCCTACGATCACATCACTGCCTCTCACTCTCATGATAGCTTTACATAAAGTGTTATGCATTCTTAGGCCGTGGTTGGAAGCACCCCAAAGTGCGTAATTCAGGACTTAATAAAAAAATACACCTATTTTCACCAATCACAGTTTCTTATAATGATTTGCGTTTTTGCCCAAAAGTGAAATTAACATATATGCGTTTTTCAAAACAGTATAATTAACTCATGGTCCGCTTTTGTTTGCATGATACCAATTACCCTGCGGATTATTCTACTCTTGAGTCAAATGATCACACAAAGTTTGGAAGCGAGGGGTAGGTAAATTACCGATGACCCCGGTATTCGCTTACACCTTTGATTATAAACAAAAAAAAACAATTTGGGAGTAATCAGGCCTTTGGAAGTGAGAAAAGGGAGAGGAAAGGAGATGTATGAAGAATGTCTTGGCCTGAAGAGAGTCCATATGCCACTGATCAATACACCCAAGGTAAGAAGTCACCTTATTTGTGCTTTAATATTGACTAATGAGATGACAATGGAGATTTCAGAGATTCCAGAGGATTATGGGTGAGTAAGGAATGTTGATGCTTATCATGGTTGAGTATAAGTAGTAAGTTCTTGAGTCAGGTAAATGAAGAGTGCGAATAAGAATCATCATGCAGTTGAGTGAGTTCCCTGTTTTCAAACCTCTTTCACAGGTCTAAGTTTATGTTTTGCTTGAGGGCAAGCAAAGGCTAAGTCTGGGGGAGTTGATATATCATGGTTTTTGTGGTTTTTAACCATGATATAAGGAGTCTTTTAGAGTCTTTTGATGTGTTTTTAGGTTCTTTGAGAGTCTTTTCAGGTTTTATAGGATTTTAACATAGATGGAGCAAAGTGGAGCGATTTAGATCATTTTGGAGCAATAATCTGGAGGAAATTAAGTTGCATTCGAATCAGAGTGATGGTGTCGAGCGGCACCCCTTTCTGCCGACTCAAGACCCAAATTTTGGAAGTTTTACAAATTTGCCCAAAGTTTTCTATATTTGCAGCACAAGTCCCTGACGTGTTTTAGGACATATAAATAGTATTTTTAGGTTTTCCAAACCATTAAGTTGTATTCTATCAAATTTTATTTTTCCTANATATTGACTAATGAGATGACAATGGAGATTTCAGAGATTCCAGAGGATTATGGGTGAGTAAGGAATGTTGATGCTTATCATGGTTGAGTATAAGTAGTAAGTTCTTGAGTCAGGTAAATGAAGAGTGCGAATAAGAATCATCATGCAGTTGAGTGAGTTCCCTGTTTTCAAACCTCTTTCACAGGTCTAAGTTTATGTTTTGCTTGAGGGCAAGCAAAGGCTAAGTCTGGGGGAGTTGATATATCATGGTTTTTGTGGTTTTTAACCATGATATAAGGAGTCTTTTAGAGTCTTTTGATGTGTTTTTAGGTTCTTTGAGAGTCTTTTCAGGTTTTATAGGATTTTAACATAGATGGAGCAAAGTGGAGCGATTTAGATCATTTTGGAGCAATAATCTGGAGGAAATTAAGTTGCATTCGAATCAGAGTGATGGTGTCGAGCGGCACCCCTTTCTGCCGACTCAAGACCCAAATTTTGGAAGTTTTACAAATTTGCCCAAAGTTTTCTATATTTGCAGCACAAGTCCCTGACGTGTTTTAGGACATATAAATAGTATTTTTAGGTTTTCCAAACCATTAAGTTGTATTCTATCAAATTTTATTTTTCCTACAACCCTGAGAGATTTTTGAGAGCTATTGGAGAGAGAGATCTGCTTTGAAGAGAAGAATTCTTGAACTCCCTTTTACTCTTTTAATATCTATTGCTTATTATTCAGAAATATGTTTTGTTCTTCATTGAATATGTCTGAGTAGTTTGCTTGTTAGGCTTAGGGTTTTTCACAGGGATTTTATGAATTATTAGATCTGTTTATTTAGGATTCTTTATCTTGCTAGATCTTCATCATAGGTTGTTCTTCATATTAATCCTTGATTGGCCATCTAAAATTAATAACCTAGGAAAATAAATTGATATGAGAATATAATTGATTTTCCTGATAAAACCTTTTGATGAGCAAAATTACTTCTTACAAAGAGATTTGATTTAGTAATTTTGTGAACAACCTAAACCTGTTTTTAATGCTGATTTTTAACCTAGAATTTTACAAAGAGATTTGGATTTTCTGGTTTTAAATTTAGATATTATTTGCAGTGAGAACTGATTTAATTTACAAAAGTGTTTAGAGTTCTAGATCTGTTCTTAATTGTTTGAATCCTATTTATTTGTTGATTTAATAATTTATAATTTCCTGAGAAATTCCCTAGGCCTAGCTTTTTGATCTTCTGAATTTACAACAGCTTTTATTTAATATTTTGCATTGTTTATTTTAATTCAATTTAATCTGTTTAGCATAATTGAAAAACTCTATAATTTATTGTGTAGACTTGAGTCCTTGTGGAATTCGACCCCTAAGTACTGCAGTGACCTCTTAATTTGAGAGAGTAGCTCTAAGGTATAATTTGAGCATATCAAATTTTGGCGCCGTTGCCGGAGACTCTTTGATCTACCATTAGATTTGAGGTTTTAATTTTGTCTAAATTTTTCTTTTTATTTTCTACTTACACGTTTTTGTTTTTCTTCTCTTTGGTGTTTTAGGTGCATGCCTCCTAGACCTCACACAAGGAGCAACAAGACTGGTCCTATTGTGAATTTTACAAACCAAGAGTTGGGAAAACTTGAGTGTGAGAACAGAAAAGCAACCAAATCCTTGAAGATGGTTAACCCAATCATTCTGATGCGAGATGAGGATGGTGCTTTGAGGGATCAAGAGGGCCACTTGCGCAATGAGCTGGGCCAGAAGCTTGATGTAGAAGGCAATGTGATTGCCAAACCTGTTGTCAACGAGCAGACTGTCGTGAACCAGCAAGCTGGTGTCGTTGATGAGCCACACCTTGGTGTCGATCGACACCAACAAGGGGGTGTCGATTGACACCCACCTACAGCAGACGTACGTGGAGCTGCCAACCACGTCCAGAACCCAGTTCAAAGACATGATCAAAACCGAGACTTTATCAGGACCATTGCTGACTACAACCGGGCTGATCTTGTGTATGAGAACCGGTCTGCTATTGTTCCTCCACCACTCCAGAGAAATGACTTTGAGCTGAAGCCTGATTACTTCCAGCTAGTTGGGCAGAGACCTTTCTCTAACCTGCCCCATGAGAAGCCTTTGGACCACATTGAGCACTTTGAGGATCTTGTAACCAGTATCAAGGCTAATGGAGTGACTGAGGATTTCATATTCTGGAAGCTTTTCCCATACTCACTTGCAGGAGAGGCATCTCAGTGGTTGAAGCAGTTGCCAGCTGGATCTTTGACGAATTGGCATGATATCAAGGTGGCTTTCCTCAACCATTTCTATGATGATGTAATGTCAGATGAGCTGAGAGTCAAGATCTCTTCATTCAAGCAAGGACATGATGAAGCTTTCAAGGCAGCTTGGGTGAGATTCAAAGCTTATCAGAGGGACTGTCCACACCATGGTTTTTCAAGGGTACAACTGTTGAGTATCTTATTTAGAGGGTGTGACTGGAAGTATCAGTTAGCTTTGGATGCTGCAAGTCATGGGAACTTCAAGACAAGATTTCAAGAAGATGCTTAAGTTTTGATTGAAAATTTGGCTTCTAGCAATAGCACTAAAAGAGCTGATGCTGAAAGAAAGAGACTGCATGGAGAGTTTGATTCAAACCAGGTAGCTTCTGTTAATGCTAAGCTGGATTCAGTACACAATCTTCTTATGGGTAAGAAGTCAGTCCAATTTGCTGCTGAAGTTGAGACATTTGAGCCAGAGCCAGAGAATACAGAGGAGAATGTCAACTATGTGTATGGATCTGGGTATCAGGGATAGAGATTCGGTAATCAGCAAGGCAACAGACCTTACAATGGTGACCAGAAGCAGCAACAGAACAATGGCTATACAAGAACCTACTCATCTTATCAGCCTCTTCCTCCTAAGAATTCTTCAGAGAGTAGAATGGAAGCCATGCTTGAGCAGCTTTTGCAAGGACAGGAGCAATTGAAAGTGACATTCAATGGGAAGATTGACAATGTCTACACTGAGCTGAATGGGAAGATTGATGCATTGAATGTTCATGTTAAAAAGCTGGAGATTCAAGTTGCACAGGCTGCTGGGTCTGTTAAACGGCAAGAGAGTGTTTTTCCAGCAAGAACTGAGTCAAACCCTAGACATGCTTGCAATGCAATATCAGTGAGAGATGAAGATCATGGTGAAATTGCTTCTGCAGAAAAAGAAGAGAAATCGACAAGTCTCTCGGTTTCAGATGATGGTGTCGATCGACACCATCTGGGTGTCGATCGACACTCATATCGGACTGAACCAGAAACTGCAAAATCGTCGATTCCAGCTGCTGAGAGAGTGTACAAACCAAAGGTGCCTTTTCCTAAGCCTAGGAGGTCTAAGCAGGAGCTTGAGGAAGCTAGATGCAAAGCTATGATGGATAAGGTGATGATTGAGATGCCTTTGATTGATGCAGTAAAGCTTTCACCACCACTTAGGCCCTATGTCAAGAGAATGGTATCAAACGGTTTGAGCCCTGAGGAAGGAGCCTTGCTAACTAAGGATGTTAGTGCAATTCTGTTGAACCAGCCTGTTCAAAGGAGGAAAGAGAGTAAGCAAGAAATGGTAGTCTCTGAGAAAGTGAGTGCAGCAATTCAGTTTAGGACTGCTAAGAAGTTACCAGATCCTGGAAGCTTTGTACTTGATTGCTCAATCTCAGCAGGAAGGTTTGCTCATTCACTTTGTGATCTTGGCTCTAGCATCAACTTGATGCCACATTCTGTTGCTGTGAGACTTGGGATGACAGAATTCAAGGCAACTCAAATTTCTCTTATCTTGGCTGATTGTTCCCGAAGAATTCTTGAAGGTGTTTTAGAGGATATTCCAATTAAGGTTGGCACTTCATGATTCCCACTGACTTTGTGGTGCTGAAGTATGATACAGAGCCTAAAGATCCTCTCATCTTAGGAAGATCTTTCTTGGCTACAGCTGGTGCCATCATTGATGTGCAGAAGGGACACATAGCACTGAATGTGGATGGATTGAGTATGAATTTTGAGATGGATAAGCTAAGGAGGGCTCCTACTATTGATGGACAGACTTTTTCTGTTGAAAAAGTTTCTGCTACACGAGCAATAGGCTCAGTGTCGATCGACACACCATCAGCATCGGTCGACACTCCTCCACATCCGAGACTGAACTTATCCACAACTGATGCTTCAAGTCAGAAAGCTGTTTCCAGACAGAAAGCCCCCCACTCCACACTTCAAGGTCTTCGGGTAAGGCAAAAGTATGCATCTTCTTTACCCAAACCTCCTCTTATCATCAATAAGACCTTCAAGGATAGAAAAACTGTTTTGTAGTTAACCAAGCCATGAGATTATCGTAGAGCGCTTGTTTCTTCTGTTGATGATTTTGCAGGACATAAGAGAAGTAATCCCATCCCTAAATCCCGCCCTGGTCCTGTTCCTCACATACTTGGCAAGCCTCATGCACCTAAAGCTTAACACTACCTTGGATGAAGAGGTCATTCACTCAGAGGCATTTACTGCCATGTTCTGATCCACCGGATGCTTGAGCTCTAGCACAGTCAAGCTAATGACTAAAAACAAGCGCTTAGTGGGAGGCAACCCACTCATAGGTTTTTCTTTTCCATCTTGAGTCATTTTTATTCTTGCTTTGAGTCAGTTTGAATAAGTGTTGAATTATGACCTTCTATCTATCATGTTGCGTTTAATCTTGTGTTTGAGTGATTATTAGCAGTGCTAACATCCAAGGATTGAGAGGGACACAAATTTAACAGCAACTAACTATGGATTTCTGGGCAGACTCTCTGCAGACGCAAAGAGTGTCGATCGAT
>NC_025693.1:9441809-9467670 GCF_000633955.1 Camelina sativa
ACTTCATGATTCCCACTGACTTTGTGGTGCTGAAGTATGATACAGAGCCTAAAGATCCTCTCATCTTAGGAAGATCTTTCTTGGCTACAGCTGGTGCCATCATTGATGTGCAGAAGGGACACATAGCACTGAATGTGGATGGATTGAGTATGAATTTTGAGATGGATAAGCTAAGGAGGGCTCCTACTATTGATGGACAGACTTTTTCTGTTGAAAAAGTTTCTGCTACACGAGCAATAGGCTCAGTGTCGATCGACACACCATCAGCATCGGTCGACACTCCTCCACATCCGAGACTGAACTTATCCACAACTGATGCTTCAAGTCAGAAAGCTGTTTCCAGACAGAAAGCCCCCCACTCCACACTTCAAGGTCTTCGGGTAAGGCAAAAGTATGCATCTTCTTTACCCAAACCTCCTCTTATCATCAATAAGACCTTCAAGGATAGAAAAACTGTTTTGTAGTTAACCAAGCCATGAGATTATCGTAGAGCGCTTGTTTCTTCTGTTGATGATTTTGCAGGACATAAGAGAAGTAATCCCATCCCTAAATCCCGCCCTGGTCCTGTTCCTCACATACTTGGCAAGCCTCATGCACCTAAAGCTTAACACTACCTTGGATGAAGAGGTCATTCACTCAGAGGCATTTACTGCCATGTTCTGATCCACCGGATGCTTGAGCTCTAGCACAGTCAAGCTAATGACTAAAAACAAGCGCTTAGTGGGAGGCAACCCACTCATAGGTTTTTCTTTTCCATCTTGAGTCATTTTTATTCTTGCTTTGAGTCAGTTTGAATAAGTGTTGAATTATGACCTTCTATCTATCATGTTGCGTTTAATCTTGTGTTTGAGTGATTATTAGCAGTGCTAACATCCAAGGATTGAGAGGGACACAAATTTAACAGCAACTAACTATGGATTTCTGGGCAGACTCTCTGCAGACGCAAAGAGTGTCGATCGATGCCACTACTGGTGTCGGTCGACACCACCATCACAGATGAGTAAATCCGATTTTTGTTCATACTTTCAATACTCATTCATTTTTTTATTTTTCTTTTGCCAATCTTAGGCTTGATAACACTGGGGACAGTGTTGTTTAAGTCTGGGGGAGGTTGTCTACTAACTATGTTTTTGTTTTTGAGTTTTAGTTGTGTCAATCAAAACCATAAAGTTTGAGTCAAAATTTTCAAAATTTTCTTTTTGTCTTTGGGAATTATGATCTTGACTAATGATTTCTCTTATTTGGCTAACACTCTAATGATTATTTGTTTATGCTTGATCTCAGAACTGAAGCTTAGAAAGACTATGAGCCTTATCAACAATCCTGAAAGCCCTTATTCAATGGATATCTGATTGATCTAACGTTGTCTCAACTTTTATCAGGATTTTAACCGGACTTAATCTCTTACTTTGGGGTTAGAAATCAGTGGACTAGACTTCTTTTTCGGGCCATACAAGACAGTGCAATTTTTCAAAGTATGTCTCCCCTCTCTCTTCCCTTCAGTGCTTTAAAAAAAAAAAGAATGATCAGAAAAAATGAGAATAAAAGATGAGATGATTTTGATCAGTTTAGAGATGTATGTAAATTACCTGTGACCTCATTATTCTACTCTTGAGTCAAATGATCATACAAAGCTTGGAAGCGAGGGGTAGGTAAATTACCGATGACCCCGGTATTCGCTTACACCTTTGATTATATAAAAAAAACAATTTGGGAGTAATCAGCCCTTTGGAAGTGAGAAAAGGGAGAGGAAAGGAGATGTATGAAGAATGTCTTGGCCTGAAGAGAGTCCATATACCACTGATCAATACACCCAAGGTAAGAATTCACCGTATTTGTGCTATATTGACTAATGAGATGACAATGGAGATTTCAGAGATTCCAGAGGATTGTGGGTGAGTAAGGAATGTTGATGCTTATCATGGTTAAGTATAAGTAGTAAGTTCTTGAGTCAGGTAAATGAAGAGTGCGAATAAGAATCATCATGCAGTTGAGTGAGTTCCCTGTTTTCAAACCTCTTTCACATGTCTAAGTTTATGTTTTGCTTGAGGGCAAGCAAAGGCTAAGTCTGGGGGAGTTGATATATCATGGTTTTTGTGGTTTTTAACCATGATATAAGGAGTCTTTTAGAGTCTTTTGATGTGTTTTTAGGTTCTTTGAGAGTCTTTTCAGGTTTTATAGGATTTTAGCATGGATGGAGCAAAGTGGAGCGATTTGGATCAGTTTGGAGCAATAATCTGGAGGAAATAAAGTTGGATTCGAATCAGAGTGATGGTGTCGATCCAGCCTTGGTGTCGGTCGACACCCCTTTTTGCCGACTCAAGACCCAAATTTTGGAAGTTTTACAAATTTTCCCAAAGTTTTCCATATATGCAACACAAGTCCCTGACGTGTTTTAGGACATATAAATAGTATTTTTAGGTTTTCCAAACCATTAAGTTGTATTCTATCAAGTTTTATTTTTCGTACAACCCTGAGAGATTTTTGAGAGCTATTGGAGAGAGAGATCTACTTTATAGAGAAGAATTCTTGAACTCTGTTTTACTTTTTAATATCTATTACTTATTATTCAGAATTATGTTTTGTTCTTCATTGAATATGTCTGAGTTGTTTGCTTGTTAGGTTTAGGGTTTTTCACAAAGATTTTATGAATTATTAGATCTGTTTATTTAGGATTCTTTATCTTGCTAGATCTTTATTATAGGTTGTTCTTTATATTAATCCTTGATTGGCCATCTAGAATTAATAACCTAGGAAAATAAATTGATATGAGAATATAATTGATTTTCCTAATAAAACCTTTTGATGAGCAAAATTACTTCTTGCAAAGAGATTTGATTTAGTAATTTTGTGAACAATCTAAACCTGTTTTTAAAGCTGATTTTTAATCTAGAATTTTACAAAGAGATTTGGATTTTCTGGTTTTAAATTTAGATATTATTTGCAGTGAGAACTGATTTAATTTACAAAATTGTTTAGAGTTCTAGATCTATTCTTAATTGCTTGAATCATATTTATTCGTTGATTTAATAATTTGTAATTTACTGAGAAATTCCCTAGGCCTAGCTTTTTGATCTTCTGAATTTACAACAGCTTTTATTTAATATTTTGCATTGTTTATTTTAATTCAATTTAATCTCTTTAGCATAATTATTTAATATAAAATGACGATTCGCTCTGATAGCGATTTTTTGGGCGATTTCCGATCTGCGAATCGCCCCCTCCTTCTCCTATATGGAGTCTCTTTCCGACAACCAAATACATGTTTTGTGTTTGGGTTGACGGTTTCCCTCTGTTGCAGTTATCTGTCGACAATTTTTCTTCCTTGTTTTTCTTGACAGATAACCGAATGAAAAAACTGTCGTTGCCAGATCCCTATTTAAAGCCAGTTCCCCTCAGTCGGAATTGTACACCACTTTGTTTCCAACACCGAAACTCTGGTTCTATCAACGGAAACATGAGTGATTACATTCACAAAAACTTGCAGAATCTCGATTTGGGTATCAATGATGATCCAATCCCTCTACCACCGAATTTATGTGGTCATGCCGCCAACTTAAACTGGTACTCCCTAATTGTCTCAGTCCTCAACCCGAAGAAACAGAATCTGAGGGCAATTTTAGCACAAATGCCCAAAATTTGGGGTTTCGCTGATCAATGCCGGGGTTGTATTCTGGGCAATGGCAAGGTGCTTTTCATCTTTAAGACGGAGGAGACACTGAACTTGGTCCTCCGCCGTGGACCATGGGGTTTCAATGAATGGATGGTGTCGGTTCATATATGGTACCCGAACATCTCTAATGAAGAATTGAAGTTTATCCCTTTTTGGATTCAAGTTCGCGGCATTCCAGTGCAGTACTTAACGACTCTGATGGTAAACTACATTGCCTCTAAACTCGGTCTAGTGGAAAACATTGATTTCAATGAAAATGCAAACTTTGTCGAATTTGTGAGGGTGTGCATCAATTGGAACCATGATCTTCCATTACGTTTCCAAAGGAACTTCCAATTTGCTGGAGGAGAGAACACGATTCTAAAGTTTCGCTATGAGCGTCTTAAGAATTTTTGTTCTAAATGTGGTGCCCTGACCCATGAGGCGAAAGAATGCCCGCTAACTTTTGATGATGCTCCAAACGATGAACCTCCAAATGATAATCCACCAGGAGATGATGAGGGAGAGAATCATGGTGATGATGAATATTTTCCTCATCCTGATCAATTTCCAGATTCCCCAGGAGGAAACTCAAACAACTATGCTTCAATTGCTCCAGACAACTATGGTTACATACCGGGTCTCCAACCTGTTCCTCAAAAGAAAGAATTTGTGATCACTGAAACAGAGACTGATATCTCTTCTTCTCCTAGCGTGTTTGAGGACACGGAACTTACTGCTGAGCGCCTTCGTTACCTGCTGATGAAGGTTAAAAGAGGTAAGTCTATTCATTTGAATGGACAGAATCCTACTATTTCAACACCTGATTACAGGACTATCAATGGGAAGAAACGAAAGAATTGTGACATGGAACGATACTATCAACAATGGGAAGCAAGGGAAGATTTGACGGTCCTGAGTCAGATCAACAAGCGAACCAAGGCAGAGTCTGAGGCTTCCTATAGCAGCAACAGAATGGACGGAGCCGCGGGGGGCCGGTTCCCCCAATGCCTCCATGAGAGTCATCACATGGAACTGCAACGGCATCTGCTCACCTTCAACAAAAAGTAGATTATTACGCTTATGCCGTATAATTAAGCCGCATGTACTTTTCTTATGTGAAACTTTAAACTCTAGTACTACTATATGTAACTTTGCTTCTACTTTAGGCTACAATAATATTGTAACTGAACCCCCCCCCCCGAGGTCGGAGTGGTGGTTTAGCGATGATGTGGTCTGATGATGTTATCCTATCCACTCTGTATCAGGATGAACGCATTATCGATGTCCATATTAACTTTAATAATAATGACTTCTTTTTTTCTGGTGTGTATGGTAACCCAAATCAAAGTCTTCGACATTACTTTTGGGAGTTTTTAGAGAATATAGGCTCTACTCGTACAGGTCCTTGGCTGATTGCTGGGGATTTTAATGAGATCCGAGATAGTTCAGAAAAGGTTGGTGGTCCTCCAAGAGATGCTTGGACTTTCAGGGATTTTAACCGTATGATAACAAGCTGCAATTTATCAGAACTTAAATCGAAAGGGGACAAGTTTTCTTGGGTTGGTAACTCATAATCGGAAGCTCTCTTTCCAAATGCTGAGGCAGAGTTTCTTGAATTCAATGGTTCAGATCATAAACCAGTTTTAATAAACATAAATCCGACACAACTATCCTCATCCAAACCTTTTCGTTTCGATAGGAGGCTAACAGAAATTGAAAACTTTGCTGAAACGGTTGATAGAGGTTGGAATTTATGCAAAAACCAAAATCATTATTCAATTTGTGATCAAATAAATATGTGCAGACGAATGATGGCCAAACGAAAACACTCTGCAAATATAAACTCATCAAAACGAATTGAGTTTTATGAACGAGAGCTCAATAAAGCAATGGAGAGTACAAATCGATCTTTAAGACGTCATATTCCTCGACTGCAAGATGAATTAAGTAAAGCCTACAGGGATGAGGAATACTACTGGTTTACAAAGAGCAGAAACAGATGGTTAACTTGCGGAGATCGCAACACAGGATACTTCCATGCTAGTACTTAAACAAGATATGCAAAAAACATAATCACATCTATTAAAGATGCAGCAGGCAAGGAATACGCTGGGGATAAGAACATTGGTGATCATGCTCAAGATTACTTTACAAACGTTTACACTTCGAGTCGAATACCAGTTTTGCCAATTGATTTTGGAGATTTTCCTCCAACTGTTACACAAGACATCAACGAAGATCTTACCAAAGACTTCACATCAGAGGAAATTTATGAGGCCCTCTCTCATATTGGTGTTGACCGTGCCCCTGGCCCGGATGGACTAACCGCAAGATTTTACAAGCAGTACTGGAATATCATTGGTCCTCATGTAATCAGAGAAGTAAAAGATTTTTTTGAAACGTCATACATGAAGTCAGGCATTAACAACACTAATCTTTGCCTCATCCCGAAGATAACACCACCATCAACCTTCTCGGACTTTAGGCCAATTGCTTTATGCAATGTCCTCTATAAAATCTTCTCAAAGTGTTTGGTCAATAGACTAAAGAAACATTTAGACAACTTAGTGTCTGATACTCAAGCTGCTTTCATACCTGGGAGATTGATTACCGACAATATCATGATAGCACATGAAGTGATGCATTCCTTAAAAGCACGTAAGAGGGTTTCCAAAAATTACATGGCCATTAAAACGGATGTCACAAAAGCATATGATAGAGTCGAGTGGGATTTCCTTGAAACAACAATGATTTTATTTGGCTTCTCAAGGAAATGGATTCAATGGATCATGGCCTTAGTCCGTTCTGTTAATTACTCAGTTCTTGTTAATGGATGTTCACAAGGGATGATCATTCCTGAGAGAGGAATTCGACAGGGTGATCCTTTATCACCATACCTATTTATCCTCTGTGCAGATATCATGAGCCATCTAATTCGTAGAAGAGTTCAAGATGGAGATATTCGAGGTGTAAGAATAGGCAATAATGTACCAGCTATTACACATCTTCAGTTCACTGATGATTCGTTATACTTCTGCCAAGCAAATGCTCGAAACTGTAAGGCCATTAAGGAGGCTTTTGAAGTTTACGAATACTACTCTGGTCAAAAGATCAACACAAGCAAATCTCTAATTACTTTCGGTTCACGTGTTCCGGGTCAGCTTCAAAACAGACTGAAAAGTATCTTAAATATTCCGAACCATGGCGGTGGAGGTAAGTACCTTGGGTTACCTGAACAATTTGGAAAAAAGAAAATAGAAATGTTCCAATTCATCATTGAAAAAGTCAAGGATAGAACAGCCTCTTGGAAAGGAAGATTTCTTTCACCAACAGGCAAGGAGATCCTAATTAAATTTGTTGCTTTGGCAATGCCTGTTTTCTCAATGTCTTGTTTTAAAATTCCTCAAGGAGTGCTATCTGAAATTGAAAGTATATTACAAAGATTTTGGTGGGAAAAAAGCAATCAAGGTAATGGGATCCCATGGATAGCATGGCAACGTTTACAGTACTCAAAAAAAGAGGGGGTCTAGGATTTAAAGATCTGGCCAAATTTAATGATGCCTTACTTGCAAAACAAGCATGGCGATTGATTCAACATCCAACATCACTATTTGCACGGGTTTACAAGAGTAGATACTGTCGCGATGATAACATCTTAGATGCAAAACAGAGAGTAAATCAATCCTATGGATGGGCATCAATCTTGGAAGGAATGAAGATTATCAAACAAGGCTATCGATATGTTGTAGGAAATGGCCAGTGTATACGAGTAAATCAGGACAATGTCTTGGCCACACATCCGCCCAAGCCAGTTTTTACTCATAGTGTTGAACAAAATTCTCATATCAGTGATTACATTTGCTCAACGGGAATCTATCATCAATGGGACACTACTAAAATCAGTGACAACGTTATTGAGGAAGATCAAGAACAACTCAAAAATATATATCTACCTCGAAATCTACTTCCTGATAAAGTTGTTTGGCATTATAACAAGTCTGGGGATTACACAGTTCGCTCAGGCTATTGGTTGTCAAGACATAATCCACATGAACCACCTGTATTACCCCTATACCCCATGGCTCAGGAGTGATAAAACAAAAAATTTGGAAACTTAATATAATCCCAAAACTAAAACACTTTCTTTGGCGGATTCTCTCCAAGTCGTTGCCAACTCTTACCTGTTTAAACACCCGTGGCATGAATCTTGATCCAATCTGTCCTCGTTGCTTTCAGGGGGATGAAACAATTGAACATATTTTATTTTTATGCCCTTTTGCTCAATCAATATGGCACCTATCTAATCTTCCCTCTTCTATCGTTTGTAATACATATTCGACAGCGGAAGATTTCATTGAGGCTTTGCTTGATTATTCAAATGATCTAACTGCTTCAAACCATACTGCATATCTACCCTACTAGTTACTTTGGCATCTATGGAAAAGTAGAAATCGGTTTATCTTTGAAGGTTATCAAGAGTTTCTGAATAACATTATCCTCCGTGCAAAGGCAGATATTCGTGAATGGAATCATGTACAGCATAATAAGACCAGGCCAATCTTTTCCACGAATATAACCCATCGAAGGTCATGGCAACGGCCTACGCATCCATACATAAAATGTAACTATGATGCTGCGTACGACTCGGACACAAATCAAGCAAAAGGTGGTTGAATTCTCCGTGATAAGGATGGCGTCTCTCTAGGCTGGGGAGCAGCAGTTTTGGGATATGTAACATCTCCACTAGAAGCGGAAGCAAAGGCTTTATTATCTGCACTACAACAGACTTGGATTAGAGGAGTCACTCATGTCGTTTTTGATGGAGACAATGAAATACTTACGAAGATCATTCATAAAACAAGCTTTGATATTTCCATCTTGGGTGTAATACAAGATATTGAGTACTGGATCTCATGTTTCCGATCATGCCATGTCGTTCATTCTCCTAGAACCTCCAATTATGCTGCACATAATTTAGCAAAGTTTGGTTGTAATTCGAATATCTATTACTCAGACTGTTTCTCACCACCTCCTTGGTTATCAAAACAATTGTGTAATGACTTTTCTGATTCATTAATATAATTCATTTTTGCTGAAAAAAAAAGCATAATTGAAAAACTCTATAATTTATTGTGTAGACTTGAGTCCTTGTGGAATTCGACCCCTAAGTACTGCAGTGACCTCTTAATTTGAGAGAGTAGCTCTAGGGTTTAATTTGAGCATATCAGTTTTTCATCAATCAAATATTACTTTGTACCGTTTATTTTGGAATAATCGCACTTGTCCTGCAAATACATTTATCCTGCATGTACCGCAGTTGAACCGTACCGCACTATCAAATTCTTTGTCCCACACTAGTAAATCTGTAGTTACCATTCAGACCCTTAATATACACAAATAATCTAACATATGTATATCGATTGTAATACTAATAAAGTCTACGTAGATTCTTTTTTCAGGGTTAGTTTAGGTGAAAAACCATGAGGACGGGGTCCCGGAGAATTTGTTAGAAATACTCTTTTTCGCATACTCTTTTTCAAAAATGTCCTTTTTTAACATTTTCATTTTTGCCCTCTATTACACAATTACACTATGATAAATTAATTTTTAGATTTTTTTTTTAGGTTTGGGTTCTTAATTTTCATTTAGGGTATAGTTTTTAATGGATATGGTTTAGTATTTGGGGTTTTGGATTTATAATTTTGTCATTTTATATATTAAAAAGGGTATTTTTGAAAATGGACACCATGAAAGGGTATCTTTGAAAAGTGACATAAAAAAATGAGTATTTTTGAAAACCCCCCTAAAATTAATGGTTTTCTTAACCTGTGTGAAACAATCTTAAACGATAATTAATAAAAAATATAGAGAGTACCTATTAAATCTATATATATAAAGTTCAGTTTCCTCACTCTTGGTGTTGCCACGTCATCGTTTTTCTGATTAAAAAGCCTTATTTCGAAAGTTATCTAATTTCATTTTTCTTCGGGCCTAATCTTTTAAAGGCCCATTTTTTGTTTTCCCTGGAAGTCTAACCCCTCGCTATCCTCCATTCCGCCGTTCTCCGAGTTGCAACTTCAACCGTCTCTCCCCTTCTAGATTAAGTTTACCATCAATCTCAAATTAATGGTCGCCACTCCACACCCGTTCACTTCCTCTCCTGTCTTTCTTCTTCATAGTAACGGTTTCATGTTTAATGGCCATTCATGAGTGTCGATGATCTCTCTTATGATTCAACACCCACTACGCTTTCTTCAATTGCCTTAAATTTCAGTCCTTACAATTTCATGCTTCTAAGATTGTACTTTCTCTTTTACTTTACTTTTGAATAACATGGGTTCCACCTTCGTTTCATTCGCAAATCTCAAAGCTGGCCGTCTTCACCAACAGATCGTCAGAAGGATGCTTCGTTATTGGCCTGCCTGTAACGTTAAAAAAAGGTGGCCAACTCATGGGCGTTGATTTCCTACTCATTGATGAGAAGGTATAAATAATCTTCAGTTTTCCTTATCTTTTTTCGTTTTAGTTAACTTTATCTAATTGTCAATTGTTTTCCAGAGTACTGTCATCCAAGGGTCGATCAATGTTAACCATCTTTCAAAATTCGAGAATTCTCTGCGTGATGGGGCAATATATGTTTTGTCCGACTTTGAAGTCACAAGAAGCAATTTCTGTTTTAAGCTCACTGAATCCCCTTTGTCAATACGTTTCTCACCTACCACTGTTTTTGATCATGTCGATGAGTCTTTCGGTCTTATTCCAAAAGAGTTTTTTAGGTTTCGGACTCATGAGCAGATGATCTCTCTTGCAAATAGCAATACAGATTTCCCAGGTTCGTCGTGGTTTTCCACTTTTTTCATTGTCTGATGGTTTCTATATGTACTACATCTCTCTCAATTGTTTTCATGCTCTGTTTCTCATTAGTTGTCTGCTTTTGCAATTAAATGAAAACTAATGTCCGGAAAAAGAAGCATGTTTTGCCTGATTGTGTTTTTCCCCCCCCCATTAAATTTATGTTGTTTCAAAAGCAAACCTATATTATTTTCAATGTCTATGCCTTCTCCTCTTTGTAATATATTGCCCATTTTGTTATTCTTTTCAATTTCGTTAGTTATGCCTAATGGTTATCTTATTACGTCTTTTTGGGTTCTCACATTAGATGTCATGGGTCAAGTATGTTCCAGCAAAGCTTATCGAAATGGAATGACACAAACGTTGGAGAGGATGTTAGTCATCCTTTGTATTGAAAGGAAAGCCCCTCATCCTTATCAGTCACTAATTAAATTCGAAGTACATCTACCCTCTTTATTACTTTCACTGCATGTATTCTACTATTACAGTGGGGAGAAGGTACGATTAAGTGCTTTTGATGACCACGCAACTTCACTGGAGAAGGTTTTTAGCGAGAAAGAGGGTGGGGCTTATATATTGTTAGCTACAAATATAAATCCAAAGTTATTTGGAGGTGAAGCAGTTCATACCCTCTGCTATCTTCTCACTCTTTTTTAGTTCTAATTTTATGCAATCTAAATCTTGCATGACAACTGACTCAAGTGTTTTCTCCAGGTGAACTTTACCTCAACGCCACGTCTGGGACAAAATTCTATTCCGCTGGAGACATAGAAACAACGCAACAGCCTCTTGAAAGGTATTTAAATGGTGTACTCTAAATCCTTTATATCTACTCATTCATACTCTGTTGTTTATGTTTCTTTACTATCATTAACTAAATGACCAAGCAGACTAAAGGGGAAAGAAAAGGAAGGCACCAACTCAATTGCACCATTCCATGGAGTTTCGAAGATTGAATGTGGTTCCATTGATGAACTGAATCAGTTTGTTGCAACCGGAAATCCACAGGTCAATATAAGTTGCATCGTATTTATACTGTACAATCCACGGTCGCATTAACAACACCATTTTTGTTTTCGTGTTGTCAAATTGTAGGAGATTGAATTCTTATGCAGCACAACAGTAACAAACATTCAAGCTCAGCGTGGCTGGAGTTTTATATCATGTGTTGCATGTGGGACGAAAATGGTGAAGAAGATGTCTTCCCTAACATGCAATAACTTTAAATGTGGCTCTACTACTGCAATTGGATATGTAAAGTACGTTTATTAACTGCTACACTATTTCCGGTTTTAAGTAATTTGCAAGTTTATTAACAGATCCATTCTCTAACAATGTCATAATTTGGAAGATACCGTGTGGAACTGGTTGTACACGACGGCCTTACGACTGACGTTTTTGTAGCCTTTGATAAGGACATGGTCAAGTTAACCAACATACAAGCATCAACCCTCACTTCTCAGATGGTATTTAAATACTCTCTTTAACTTTGAATGGTTTTCCATTTCTTTCCACCCTTTAATGTCAGCACCCTACAACGTAACTGTCTCTAATTTCGTTTTGCTTACGCCAGGCTGACGCTGAACTAAACACAGACTCTGGAGGTCCTATACCAAAAATAGTCTCTGATATTGTTGGAAAGAAATTAACATTCCAGATTAAGCTGACTGATTTCAATTTCACTCCGCACCATCACTCATTCACTGTTTCACGTATTTATGAAGCTTCTGAGGTGCCTCCTGGTCCAACTTTCAGCGAGGTAAGATTAAGACCACATCTATATAACTCTCCGATAAATTAGTTTAGACTTTTGTTAACTTCTTAGTACATATATACATAGGCACAAGCTGGAGATAATGTGGATTTAGGTGGTCAACTGCCTGCTACCAGTCCAACTCGGCTACACTTGAGAAGCACATCCGTAGATAAAGTTTCAACGGAAAATTCCATTGGTTCTGGAGATTGTGCGGAGGAAACTTCATCGTCGACAGCAAAGAACATGAAGCAGAAGAAACAGAAATTCAACTAGCCTACTTCCTTATGCATTTTATTTTCCATTTGTTTATTCAACAGACCTTGGCTGCATTTTACAAGTGTTGTCAATTTTTTTATCTTTTTGGAGTTTCATTGCATTACTATATGATTGTTATCGTAATCTGTTAGAGGTTTGGACTGAATTTTCAATTTGATGTTCTACGTTTCTAATGCAAACATGTTTACATAGAAATATAAGTAGACGACCAAATTCAATAGTATAATTGGCAATTAGAGAGTTTAAATACACAGACAGATAAGTTACAAGAAAATCTAGGATCAGTACATATTATATAATATGAAAGCAAATTATATTGTTGGCACAAAATCTCCTACTTTTTAGCTATTCGCTCATATCTAAGCTCTACGTTTGGAAGATGACCCTGTAGAAGTTCTTCTTCGCTTTACACCCTGTTCTATTGTAATTTTAAACGTTTTTGTTTGCAGGAATTATTAAGAAGGCCAATTGCAGAACACAAACCATTTGAACAGCAAAGTACCCAACTCTTCCTGATTTAGAAGGACATCAACATGAGAAAGCTTTTTAAAAATAAAGAAGGTTCTAAACATTGTCTTCCAACATTAATGGAAAAGTAGGAAACAATAAGTTGGGAAGTTGATTACTTGCGGATAATACCAAAGAAATCACGACTAACATGATGCTCATTGAATCATGAAAGTTAAAGAAGCTCCAAAGAAGAGAAACATATAAACGAAATGAGTAGCCATAATTACCTTCCTTCTTGTAGACTTAGCTATTGCTATGTCAAATATTAAACAAAACTGCAGCATATTATCCGTGTTATATTTGTTGATTGTCTCATGTTCTGCAGGTAGTAAACATTAAAGTTAACAAGAACTATATGTGTGTTCTTAAAATTAAAAGCCCTAATCTCTCCTTCTGTAAATATCATTAATATTTAAGTTCCCCTATACTCCAAATCCTATCAAACTAATCAAAAACGTTACACATTAGTAACCGCTCACTAAGAAAATAAAGAATCACAATTACGAACTGTTTTTTGCCTACTTTGTTCTAAACTCTGTTACATTTTTCCAGTCTAATAGTAAACATGATATCCCCTTCGTGACTGACAAATTTATCAACAGGTGTTGACTATTAGCACAGTTAGAGACGTATTCAAAAGATGAAACAACGAGAAATTGGTGAAGGGAGCAGGCAGACAAACGCCAGATTTGCTAAACGCAAAGGAAAACTAAAGGCAGAGAACAAAGTTTTGAAGAAAAGTAAGTTCCAAATTGCTATTTTAAATATGGTAATCACTTGCACCTTTCAGTGTCACTTAACTAACCACCAATGTAATCTGACCAACTCTTCTAGATGCAAAGCAACACCAACCATGGCTTAGTCAAAACTCAAAAGTACTACATCAAAGCACCTAATCTTACGAAACTTGGCCAAGAATCAGTAGCAAAAAACAGTAAAATTCTTGACTTGGTAGACGACTGTATTGACTTAGTTATACACAGCCCTTTTATTTTATTTTTACAATGGTCAGGTCTATACACAAGAGCTAGGCGATTGCGACATGCAATCATGGTAGCCAAACTCAAAACCAAAAAAACAAAAGGTAGAGGGAGATTTTCTAATTTGCATACTTACTTAAGTTCCATTTATCCCTGTTTGTACGAAGTAATACTTTTACTTTTACCCTTTCTTAATCGACCACAAAACTAATATATAAAACACCAAACTTACAACTACCAAGAAAGCGGACCCATCTACTTCGACCGGTATTGTGACTTGTCAATTTTGTGCCGCCCTGCTCTGGAAATCTGAAACAAGGAATTAAACAATATGTTGTCAACAAGGGCGTGTTAGATTACCAAAAGTGCGTCCTACACCCCCAGAACTAGAGAAGCTCTACAATGAATCATCAGACTATCGTCGTAACATCAGAGTATTAAACTCAATGCTAGCGTTCACATCAACTGGTGGTAAAGTTGATCACACAGTCACAGGCACACAAGGACCCAATACTTACAGGATCCATGGCCAAAATTATCATTCCATTGGGTCTCTGTTACCAGAGGATGGAAAACAACCCTGTTTTCTACAACTTTACATTTTTGATACCAGAAATGAAATCCACAATCGTATGCAGAAGATTACAAGGTCAGGAAAAGGGAAACCAGTTGATGAAGAGATAGTTGGTATTTTGATAATGATGCTAGATAGAATAAACGAATTGGCAAAGGTTTTCAGGAAAGCAAGGGATAGATATGAAGATGGGGAATGCTCCAAATTCAATATCAGATTAGTCAGCCAAGCAAAAAAAGGAAAACAATATGACTTACCTACTGCAGATGAAATAGCTGGTTTAGTAGTTGGCGAGTTCAGTACAGCAACTGCTGGTCCTGATGTCATCCTCCAATTTAAGTCTTCTCAACTACAAAGGATAAGTGATCTACATCCTCTTTATATAAGTGTTCAGTACCCTTTACTGTTTTCCTATGGTGAATCTGGATATCATGACACAATTACATATTAGTCTTCAGGAGAGAGTCAAGTAAAGCGGTCATACATGACCATGAGAGAATACTACGCTTACCAGATTCAGACACGCTTATCAGAAGGTATGACTATTACTAAGTGAGGTTCATATAATTTACCTTGTTTTCCCTTAGTTTATTCACATCTTTTTCATCTTTTCCTATCCATTTTGGCCATTATTGTGTAGCTTTAGGACTGTTCATGCATTAGAGTATAGGTGCATTGCATTGGCATATTTTCTTGCATAAACAGGTGATTTTGGAGCCTAAGGAGCATGGAAGCAATACTAAAGAGGAGTGAAGCTATCAAGAGAAAAAGGCAAGGGAGTTAGAGCTGAAGAACCAAGGTCCGGAGTTCCACTCGACCGCCCACTTGACCAGACACTCGACCGTGTGCGGAGAAGAACCCGACTGAGTGGAAGGAGCAGAAGAAAAGCCAACTGACCGGTCACTCGACCGAGCACCGGGTCGAGCTGACCGAGCCGCCTAGCTATTTTGTCTTTTAGCATTTTTAGGGCTTCCACTCCTTTTTCTATATAAGGTCTTGTACCCTGCAGCCACCAAAGAGCCTAGCTTTTTAGATATTGAGAAAACCTAGTATTTACCCTTTTGGGAATTTATGCTTTTTGTCTTTTAATTTTCTTAGATCTTTCTTCTACTTTTGAAGGAAAACAAGAGATTCCTTGAATTTTGTTGGTTTCATAACTTTCAAAATATTAATAATTCGAGTTTGATTCCTTCTTCAATATTGTAGATCTCTGTTTTATCTATCTAGTCATGCAAGTTTCAACATTTTCTGGGTTTATGATTTCGTTGATCATCATGTGTGATTGTGAGTAGTTTGCTTAGCTCTTAGGGATGGTTTAGGCTGGATGATGTTTGTGGTTGTTTGATCTGGTCAAGCTTGATTGTTTTAGATCTCTTCTAGGTTAGATATTCTCTATGCTGATCCTATAACCGAGAGGGTAGGGTTTGATCTCAAGCTTCTTAGCATCACACCAATGTCTAGGTTGTTAGATAAGGCTAGATCTAGAGATTATCATTAGGCATGCTAAGAGATTAGATGTCATGTTTGATTTTTGACATAAATGATCTGTTATTTAATGCTTGCTTGTATATGTTCTTTGCTATGTGAGAACTGGTCTAGAAATATATGAGCTTGATTGTTTTTGCCATGAGAGTGGATTAACATGTTCTAGGAGATCATTGTCTAGAGATTAGCTCATGTTGATTGAGATTTGTTGACCAAGTTAGATAACCACAATCTAAAGTCCAGCCCATGAATCCATCCCTAAGACCTTTCTAGTTTATTGATTTCCTAGATTAAATCCTGTTGTTTGCTTGTTGTTTGATTCGTTTTTGTCTTGCTCTGTTTTATTGGGTTTGCTCTGTTTGTCACATTTGTCCGACTCGATCCTGTACTCGATCGCACACTCGATCGAGTGCTTGCTCGAGCTCATCCCCAGAATTCTTGTTTATGCTTTGTATTTGTCCTGTCTCATTTCCTGTTTCATTTTAGTTGCATTCCTATTGCATTTGTTTTAGTAAACTTATCTTGCATTAGTTTACTACTTGTCTTGCATTAGTTTGATTTTTGTTCTTGTTTCATCATAGCTTTGTTTAGTCTGTTCTCTTTGCATTTAGTATCCTGTTCTAGTTGTTTTACATTCTGCATTTTACATTCATCAATAGGTTGTTAGTGACAAACTTCCTACATATTTGGCTTGACTTAGACATATATGCACATCCTGATTGCTTGCAAACACTCATTTAGGATTGACACCCTTTATACTGCAACGTCATAAAGGGAATTGAAACCCCTTGCTTTCCACCCATTCATCATTCACATCATATCTTATCTTCATTCATCTCACACCACCATAGAAAGCGAGTTTCAATTTGGTGCCGTTGCCTATTTGAGTGTGTTTTGTGACAATTAGGATCAATAGAAGTCTAAGATCAAGTTCGTTTATCCACTTGTTCGCTACTGATCTCGATTCTTCAACTGCTTGTTTGTGATTGAGTTTAGGTACCAGCTCAACCATCAACTCGAGCACCACTCGACCGAGTGAGTGATCGAGCACTTGATCGAGTCAGAAGCCGGATACAAATAGACATCACTTTCCAGTCGACTCGACCACCCACTCGAGCCTGCGCTTAACTGAGTGCCTGTCCGAGTCTGTACTCGCGCCTGTTGATGCAAACAAGGTCAAAGGGTCATCACAATCTTGAGAGACTCCTTGATCACATCAACCGACCACCAAGGGACCTGAGACAGCAGAGAACAAGAATCTATCAGGAACAAGAACAACAAGTGCTAATGGAGCAACAAGATCAACAAGCTCCAAGGGCAAGAAACATTGATGCTGGAGATGCACCAAACACACATAACCAGAGAGCTGGTATTGTGCCTCCTACAGTTGCCAACAACAACTTTGAGATCAAGAGTGGATTGATCTCAATGATTCAGGCAAACAAGTTCCATGGGTTGCCAATGGAAGATCCCCTAGATCACCTTCNACCACTCGACCGAGTGAGTGATCGAGCACTTGATCGAGTCAGAAGCCGGATACAAATAGACATCACTTTCCAGTCGACTCGACCACCCACTCGAGCCTGCGCTTAACTGAGTGCCTGTCCGAGTCTGTACTCGCGCCTGTTGATGCAAACAAGGTCAAAGGGTCATCACAATCTTGAGAGACTCCTTGATCACATCAACCGACCACCAAGGGACCTGAGACAGCAGAGAACAAGAATCTATCAGGAACAAGAACAACAAGTGCTAATGGAGCAACAAGATCAACAAGCTCCAAGGGCAAGAAACATTGATGCTGGAGATGCACCAAACACACATAACCAGAGAGCTGGTATTGTGCCTCCTACAGTTGCCAACAACAACTTTGAGATCAAGAGTGGATTGATCTCAATGATTCAGGCAAACAAGTTCCATGGGTTGCCAATGGAAGATCCCCTAGATCACCTTCATGAGTTTGATAGGATATGTGGTCTCACAAAGATCAATGGTGTGAGTGAAGATGGCTTCAAGCTTAGGCTGTTCCCTTTCTCACTTGGAGACAAAGCTCATCTATGGGAGAAGACACTTCCAACTGAAGCAATCACCACATGGGATGCTTGCAAGAAGGCTTTCTTGGCCAAGTTCTTCTCCAATGCTAAGTCTGCTAGATTGAGGAATGAAATTTCTGGGTTTGCACAAAGGAATAATGAGAGCTTTTGTGAAGCTTGGGAGAGGTTTAAAGGATTCCAAACTCAATGTCGTCACCATGGCTTCAGCAATGAGTCCCTACTAAGTACTTTGTATAGAGGAGTGTTCCCCAAGATCAGAATGCTTCTTGATACAACCTCAAATGGTAACTTCCTCAACAAGAATGTGGAAGAAGGCTGGGAATTAGTTGAAAACCTTGCTTAGTCAGATGGCAATTACAATGAGGAATATGACAGAGCAATAAGGTTCCCATCCAATGATCAAGAGGACAAGTACAAGAAAGATTTGAAGATGGTTAATGAAAAGCTAGACAAAATCCTCCTTAGCCAACAAAAGACTATCAACTTTATTGGTGAGGAAGAGTGTCAAATTCAAGAGGGGGAGAGAGAGTTTGCTGAGCTCTGCTATATGCAAAACCAGGGTGGATTCAAAGGCTACAACCAAGGAGGAGGGTTCAAGAACAACAACCTCTCCTATAGAAGCACCAATGTAGCAAATCCCCAAGATCAAGTCTATCCACCTCCACAGCCTCAACAGCAAAATAACTATGCACCCAAGCAGCATCATCAAGTTTTCAAGCCTCAATTGTGTCCCCCTCCAGGGTTTTAGACTAAACAAGGCCAGGAACAAGACTTAAGAGCAATGATGCAACAGCTGTTGATTGGGCAAACCAATGGAAAGATTGAGGAAGCCAAACAGTTTGCTGAGTTGAACCAAAGGCTCACATTCCAGTATAATGATCTTAACATGAAGTTTGAAGGTCTCAACTCTAGAGTGAAGTATATGGAGAGCAACCTTGCTTCTACTTCAGCTCATAAGCCTAATCAACTCCCTGGAAAAGCTGTTCAAAACCCAAGGGAGTTCACTGCAAAAGCCATCCTTGTCCATGAGGAAGAAATCACTGAGGACAGTGAAGTTCAAGATGGGGAGGATTGGTCATTTCTTGAAGTTCAGAGTGAAGATTGTGCAAAGCAGACTGAATCCGGTAGTGCACTCGACCATGTGCTTGAGCAAGCACTCGACCGAGTGTCAGCTCGAGTGCTCGATCGAGCTGAAGATTCTAAAGTTGTCAAACCAGCTAAGTACTCCTGCTTACAAACCGCCTCTACCATTCTCAGGACGTTTCAAAGCACAGAAGCTGAAGGAACTAAGGGAAATCATAGAGAGAAAGGAAATGTTGGCTTTGCAACAAGAGGAAGTGAAGGCTTTGAAGGAAGAGGTTTTGATTGAGAAACAAGAGGAAGTGATTGTAATGACCCTCACCAAGAGGTAAATTACATAATGAAATCCCAAGGCCAAAAGGTGAGAAAGAGAGGCCAACAAGGAAAGAAGAAAGTTTAATGAAGAAAAGTCCGAGAAAATCTGGACGAATCAAAAATTGGCCGAGTTGCCCAAAGATGACCGAGGGACCGGGAAAGTCCGAGAATTGCCGATAGCTGCCGAATGCATCCGAGAAAAAATTGCCGGAAATGCCGAGACGGACGAGAATTGCCGAGAGCTGACCGATCAGCGACCGAGAATGCTAACCGAACCACTAAAAAGTCTTCCCACTACCAAATTGTCTAAGTCAAGAGAGACTTGGTGGAAGATTATTTTAATCTTGAAGGATTAGTGGGAGATAGTGGTGATTATTTTAATCAAAGAAGAGTTAGTGGGATTTTGTGGGAAGATTAAATAATTCAAGAGAAGTTAGTGGAGTTAGTGGAAGAATTAAATAATCCAAGGAGGGTTAGTGGAGCTTAGTGGGTGATTAAAGAAATCAAGAGAGAGTTTAGTGGGAATCAGGGTGTCTAGCTCGAAATCTCTCCAAGTGTGATGACATGCTCTAATACCACTAAGAAGAAGAGAACACTCCACATGCATTGGTTGCCTCCACCGCCCAAGTTCTCTATAAATAGCTCCTCACCTCTCTCATTTTCACACAAGTAAAGAAGGGGTAAGGAGAGAAAACTTGAGAGAGAAAGTGAGCGAGAGAGAAGAGAGAAAGAAGGGTGTTGCCGCGAGTGAAAGAAGAGAAGAAGAGAAGGAGCAAGACGAGACTATCAACCAAGGTTAGATCGATAAGGAAATCGATTCTAATCGAAGAGGAGATCCGAGTGTGCCGTGAGGGAAGCTTCACCAAAGGAGACCAATCATCGACGGTATTCTGTGAGTTTAGGCACATATCTTGCCGGCTTAGATAAAGGGTTAAAAATATCTATCTAGTGCACGGTTTGCATGAATCATTTAGATACATTTACTTGAAATTCTTCTATGTTTTTCTTGTTAAGTTGCATGTGAGGTGAGGTTAAGCTGGTTGCTAGATCGAGATGTTCTAGTAACAAGGGCGATAACGGGTTGGAAATACTTGAAAATTTATGAAGTTAAATCATATAAACTCAAGTATAATTGGAGGTGAGGTTATAATGCGTATTAGTCCGAGAGAAATTCCGGCTATGCGTTGTATAACTTGGTATTGTCATCTTTCCCATTCCGTACCACATGCAGCCGCGACATGCAACCCATGTGCGTGTGTTTGTAGGGATGGTTACGAAGAGCTCGGAGGTTACTGGGCTCGCTACCCTGGCCGAGGCTGTCTACACGACGGTGTAGCTTGGAGTGAGATCTGAACGCATGCCTTAGTGGTTGCGATTCGGTGATTCTTGAGGGATTAGGGGAAAAGATGCATATCGGGCCCTATAAACTAGTACTGGTTAAAAACTCTTGTTTTAATGCAAGTTTATGTTGTCGCATGTTGTGCGTTTAAGCATGCATGTCGTTGCATGTCATTGCATGTAATTGCGATTGATTGTAGGATGTTTTTGCTTAGCTTATCAGCTTCCGCATGTGATCTCTGATTGGTTATGGTGATGTATCTTATGCTCGCATGTTGTTTATCGCTGCTTGCATGTTGACCACTTATGCTTGCATGTCGTTATTTGTGCTTGCATGATGTTTGTTAATGGGGTTTGGGATTGGGGTTTATTTCTCTGCAGGAACCCTGAGCTCACTAAGTAATCTTAGATTACTTATGATGATATTGTTGTGCTGCAGGTAACCCTAGACGGAACTAGAGGGCGTGGTGAACGATAGGACTCCGAAGTAGTTTTGTTTTGGTGTCTATTGTAAAATTCAAAGTATGTGTTGTTGCAAACTAAACTTTGCGCTAAGCCTTGTTAACCTTTTGTGTAACCGTCGGTGGTAAACTCTTTTAAGTTTTAATGAAATCGGATTTCTTTTATTTCAAACGAGTGATACTGATATAGACTTTGTCCAAGTCGGCTCAACACAAGGCTTGTGTGTAGGGTTGTAAAGCCTTAAGGACGGGTCGTGTGGTCGGGAACCTCGGCGACCGTCCGGCTAAGGGGCTTGATTGGTTCTTGTACCCGGACGGGTCGTTGGCGAACGTTTTCCAAGTAGCGTCTCGGGGCTGTCCGATGGCCTTGGTGGTCATAGTACGGTTCGGGGGCGTTACAGTGATGGCCATACAAGAGGTTATCATTGCTTACCAAGAAGAAGAGAGAGGACCTGCCTTGGAACAGTATGATCCATATCCTCTCTATCAGGACTTTTTGCTTGAATTGTCAAAGAAGAAGGCTCAAAAGCAAGACAAGAGGGATCTTGAAGAGCTTGAGGGAGTTATCATCCCAGTTAAACTTGAAGATCTAGGTCCATTTTATCTGCCTTGCTCACTTAGCTATCTTCACTACAACCAGTGCTTATGTGGGAGCATCTATCAGTGTAATGCCTTACTCTATAGCACAAAAGCTTGGGCACATTGAATTCAAGTCCACCAACCTTCACATATGTCTAGCTGATGGATCAAACAGGGATGTAATTGGTTAGCTGGAAAACATTCCAGTCAAGATAGGAAAGGCAAGAATTCATACAGATTTTGTGGTAATACAGATGGATAAGGAGCCTGAAGATCCTATCATTCTAGGGAGGCCATTCTTAGCCACTGTTGGAGCTGTTATAGATGTCAAGGAAGGTCTTGTAACCTTGAACATTGCTGAGGGTATAACCATGAAGTTTGACATCTATAACCCAACCAACCTGCCTACTATTGATGATCAACCTTTCACTATCAAAGACAAAGGTGGTCATGAGGTCTCAAGGGATGTGGCAACTCCAAAGGCTAAGCTCTCTCTTCAAAAGGAATCAGTGGAAAGGCTGAAAGATTCAGTTCAAGAGTTGACTGAGCTGGTGAAAGAACTCCAAGTTAAGCTGAACAAGAGGTCTTTGAAGAAGGCAAGACCAAGGCTCAAAATTAAGAAGAAACAAGGGTTATGTGTGAAGGGTGAAATGATCAAGGATCAGTTTCACATTGATCAAGTGGTGCCAGGGAGGATTTCATCACCTCCTTGGTTTCTAAACCAAGCCTGAAAAGGCATCAAAAGTCAAGCTTAGTGACTTTAAACAAACTCACTAGGGAGGAAGTCCCTAAGGTATCATTGTACATATGCTTTATTTTCCTTGTAGTTTTGATTTCTTTTCTTTTATGTTTGTGTTGGGCAGGCTTTTTAATGAAAGTGTAGATGGGTATGGAGAGATTTGGACTTGTGGAAGTAGACTCGCAGGCCTACTCGACCGGCCCACANTTGGAGCTGTTATAGATGTCAAGGAAGGTCTTGTAACCTTGAACATTGCTGAGGGTATAACCATGAAGTTTGACATCTATAACCCAACCAACCTGCCTACTATTGATGATCAACCTTTCACTATCAAAGACAAAGGTGGTCATGAGGTCTCAAGGGATGTGGCAACTCCAAAGGCTAAGCTCTCTCTTCAAAAGGAATCAGTGGAAAGGCTGAAAGATTCAGTTCAAGAGTTGACTGAGCTGGTGAAAGAACTCCAAGTTAAGCTGAACAAGAGGTCTTTGAAGAAGGCAAGACCAAGGCTCAAAATTAAGAAGAAACAAGGGTTATGTGTGAAGGGTGAAATGATCAAGGATCAGTTTCACATTGATCAAGTGGTGCCAGGGAGGATTTCATCACCTCCTTGGTTTCTAAACCAAGCCTGAAAAGGCATCAAAAGTCAAGCTTAGTGACTTTAAACAAACTCACTAGGGAGGAAGTCCCTAAGGTATCATTGTACATATGCTTTATTTTCCTTGTAGTTTTGATTTCTTTTCTTTTATGTTTGTGTTGGGCAGGCTTTTTAATGAAAGTGTAGATGGGTATGGAGAGATTTGGACTTGTGGAAGTAGACTCGCAGGCCTACTCGACCGGCCCACAAGAGGTACTCGACCGAGTTGTGAAGAAACTAAGGCCCACTCGATTCCCATTTCTCTTGAATGATCGAGTGGAGGGAGAGAAAGAAGAAAAATTTTGAAATTTCAAACTTTGGTCAAGGAGCTCGACCGTGCGGTCGAGTGTGGGGTCGAGTGGCAGCAAAAAGCAGGTCAAAGATTCCCATTTCAAATTTGAATGGTATGGACGCTCCACCCTTGTCTCCTTCTCTCCTTAGCTTCTTTATATATAGCTTGACTTGATCATATGCTTCTCACACTCTCTCATTTGCTCAAAACAATTAAAATCTAGCTTAAATTCTCTCTCAAGTTCATCTTTTTGTTCAAAGCTTAGCTCTTTTTGTTTTTGGGTTACTAACCTATTATCTTTGAGTTTTAAGTCTATTCGTTTCAAGTTCTCTTCAAGAATGTCTTCAAGGATCACAAGAATGTCTCAACAAGTCGCTGATCGCTCTCCAGGCCGTCGTGATGCTCACCTTGCATCAAGGAAAGAAGCTGCCAGAAGCACTCGACCCACCACTCGAGCAGGCAAACGACCGAGTGCTAGCTCTAGTAGGCAGTCGAGTGAGGCTGCGAGAGGGAAGCATCAGTCAGCTGAGGAAGATCCTGAGCGAACTGAGAGTGAAGAAGAGATGGAGTTCACTCTTAGGGAGCACATTAGGAGACACAAGGCCAAGGGGAAGAGGCCAGCATTTGAGGTTGAACAAGAGGAGGTTGAAGAAGAGAGTGAAGAAGAAGATGAAGAAGAAGAGGGAGAGGATGATGGAGAAGAAGAATCTTGTGGCTTGACTCAAAGGCAGCTTTATGAAGCCTTCAAGAGGATGCAGTTCTTGGGGACTAGATACCCACACAAGGAAACCATGGAGAAGCTAGGCATTGATGAAGATGTGGAATATCTCTTTGAGAAGTGCAACCTAAGCAAGTTCATGGGGCTTTGCATGGAAGGGTATAAAGAAGAAAGCTGTGAGTTTCTAGCCACAATCAAGTTGCACTGCTACATAGAGAAGGATAATGAGCTTGGAGCTGGTCATGTTGACTTCACTATCAAGGGCAAGAAATATGAGCTGTCATTGAAGAAGATAGCCAATATCTTTGGCTTTGAAGTTGGTAGTGAGAGGAGCATGGTCATACCAAGAGAAGAGCTCTATGCTGTTTGGGAAACCATTGGAGATAACATCACATACTCATCCTCCAAGACCAAGAGTTCCAAGATAAGAAGCCCAGTCCTAAGGTACTTTCACAAGACCTTAGTAAACACCTTTTTTGCTAGGAAGGAAACTGGAAATGTGAATGAGGGTGAGCTCAAGATGATTGATGTGGCACTCAACAGCATCATCCTTGGAAGCAAAGAGGGAACTGATCTTGAAATGGTGCTCATTGACCACATGATATATTTGAGAAGTTGGGTGGGCAAACTGCACAACAAAGGTTCAATGGGAGCCCTAACCATTGGAGGGATTATCACTCCAATACTACAAGCTGCTAAGGTGCCACTTAGAGGAAAGAAGGTCATGCCAAGATGGATTGATTCAAGCTATCTCACCTCCACTCTCATACTAGCCAAGGAGAAGCATAAAGGAAATCACCTTTTCAATTTTGAGCTTCCAACAATTGGGAAAAGACAACTTGTCCTACCCAATCAAGAGTTCACCACCATACAAGATGGAGCAAACATTGACTTTTGGCCAGCTGATGAGTTCTTGTTTGATGGGACAGCTCAAGTTAGAGTTGATGAAGCTGGAGATGTAGAAATGGCTGATGGGGAAGAGCAATTCCACTTTGAAGAATATGAGCCAACCCCTAGAGATAATAGAGGAGTGAGGGAGACTAACAAGAGGCTGACACTTCTACAAAGATGGAGCAAGTGGCATGGGAATAAATTTGAAAAGCTGAAGAAGAAGGTGGGAAGAATGACTAAGTCCATCAAGGGCTTAAAGAGGGAGATTGCTGAACTGAAGAGTGCAAACTCATCACCAAGCCATTCTAACCCATTGAGGAGGTGTAGCTCAACTAGAGCACTCTCAAGAGCTGAAAACCCTGTGGAACAAGCTAGCGCTTCAATGTACGAGCCAATTCAGAGGAGGAGAAGTTCAAGTAGCCGAGAACAACAATTTTCGAGGCACTCAACCGGTTCACTCGAGCAGCCACTCGACCGAGTACCCCAGATGCACTCGGCCGAGTTCCAACCCAGAATTCCTTATGGCTTCCCAGCTCCAGCAGCATATCCAGGCTATCCAGGTTACCCTCCCTTCCCACCCCAATACTTCATGGATCCAGCACTCTTGCACCAGTTCTACCAACAGCAAGGTCAGAATTTTACAACTCGCAGTCTAACTCGACCCCCCCCCCCCCC
>NC_025693.1:9468088-9468867 GCF_000633955.1 Camelina sativa
CCCCCCCCCCCACACTCGACCGAGTGCCAGTCGATTGCAATAGTTGAGTTGCCCCAGTCTCCTTCTCCAAGTCAACAATAAGACCCCAACTACACATTTGACAGCATGAATGAGGATGTGGATAGCTTCTTCCACAATCCATGAGGTAACACTATCACCTTCCTTGTAAATACCATTGCATTTGACATTGTGTTTTGTTTTAAATCTTGAATCCCCTTTCAAATTTCTCTCACACAGCGGACTGTGTGAATAAAGTTTGGGGGAGGGTTTGAGATACCATTTGACATTGTGTTTTCTTTTCTTATTTCAAATTTTTAGCATCATTATGTTAGTATTTGCATTGCATCTAAGGCATAGAAAACCCCTAAAAATTTGAAATTTTTTTGCAAAATCTTTATAAAAAAAGAGTGTTCATGTAGTTTGCATTGCATATTAGGATCTTGTTTAGCATGTTTCATGTAGGACTGTTTAATATTTGCATTAGAGATCTATGATGAGTTTTGCCTTGTTAGCTTGCTAGATTCACCAAACTAGGATCAATGCCCAAGTTAATAGTACTTTGATGCTAGTTGAGTAGTTAGAAGCATAAAATGGAACCAAGCCTTGAATTCCGGCATTGCATTTGGTCTAAATTGAAACATGTTGTGATTTGATGTCATTTCCTACTTATAAGAACCTAATTTTGACTGTTAAATATCAACTTGTGAATTGCTTTAAACTCATGGATACCATATACATATTTGGATCATCTTTCTCCTTTTTACCACTCTTGTTGATCC
>NC_025693.1:9470576-9476132 GCF_000633955.1 Camelina sativa
GCTTTTATGTCTTAAGAATAAGAAGAAAAGAGAACCATAGCAATAAGAAAGAATCCCACATTCCGCTACAAAGATCAAATAAGAAACCTCTCCTAAGAGTTAAAAATCAAAAGAGAAAAGGGTGAAAGAGAAGTGAAGAAGTTAAAGGGTAGAACTAGGATCATTTGGGTTTAGATTGATAGGATAAACACTTTGGGTGCCTTTGGGTAGACAAGGTTTTGTTCTTGTATGTGTCTAAGTGTTCTTACCTTTAGCATTCTTTTAAAGCTCAATCCATTTTTTATGAGAGAACCTTGATATTGATAAGCCCCACTCTAAAAGAGACCATCGTTGTCTCAAAACCTTTATTACCAAGCCAAATGAGTTTAAGCATTGCATAAGATTGATTCATGTTCTTGATTAATGAATGTTAAAGGAAATGGTTGATTTGAATGCATGTGGATATCTAAGACTCAAATCAGTAAAGGTTGTGATAGGCTTGTCTAAAATCTTTAAGTACAGCTCATTCAACTTGCATCATAATACTAGTAACTTGGACATTGATTCTAGCTGGTTCATTGGCAAGCTTTAGGAGATGAGATCCCGGGTATTTATTAATTTTGATATGGAATTCAAATTTCGAAACTGCTAACTTATGTTCGTATAGTAATTAGTAGAGGGGTTTGGGATATTTTATTTTGGGAAGCAAATATTTTAGCGATAGTTTTGGTAAGAATTGAGTGTTCACAATAGAAAATTTACTGAGACGCTACATATATTTGAGATTCTAATGTACCTCTCCTGCAAGTTAAATAAACTTTTAACCTTCATCAGGGCCATAACCTGAATCTCCTAAAGCCAACATCTTAGGAGTGAAGAATGCCAATTTATCCATCTGAATATAATAGAGAAAGAAACAATGTCATACCCACAAAGTTGTCGAGAAAGAAAATCCAACAGGCCATATGAGAAAGTGAACAGAGAAAACCTAAGAAGCAAAGGAAAATAGTGGTGGCAGATCTCATTGTCTCATAATTCTATAACTCCAGATGTATGTTTCTCTTTTCATCATTAAAGTTAGACTGTTTGTAGTCACTGACAGCAGCTGCTGAGGAGAAGAAAGTATCAGATCCACACACTAAAGAGTCATTATATAAAATTTACATATAAAGTGAAAAAAAACTTAAAATTACCTGTGATAAGAACCATTGGAAATGCAATGCTTCCTCCATTCAAGTTTTGAAGTTGGAGAGACAGTCTGTAGTCACTGACAGCTGCAGAGGAGAAGAAAGCATCATAACAACACTAAGAGTCATTATCGAAAAGGAAAATCTCATATATTAAGTGAAAAATTACCTGTGACAAACCTCTGTTTTTGTTATCCCAAGTGCTACTGCAGCAACCATCAAATCAGCTGAAACGAGAAAGAGAAAACAACATTAGAAGCAGGGTTAGTAGTATAACTTGGTAAATCTCAAAAATCCAAGTAAAAAGGAACAAAGAGAGGAGAACAGAGTTAACTTACCTTAGTCAGTCTTCATTCTTCAACCCGACCTGCACAACATATACAGAATTAGATTAATACCATATTAGTTAATTTTACAAGTCTGAATCAAACAACGACTTTAAGAGAAACCCTGAAAAAAAAGAACCCTAATATTTTTAAAACATGTACTTGGCCGTCGGTCAAACCAGAAGAAGAGACACCAACCACGGAAACAAAACAACCAACGTCCTCCGATCCTCACCAGGCACCAAAATCCTCCTGAGTTAGAAGACAAAGACAAGACAAGAGAAGATGTCTTACCTTAACATTAAAAAAAAATAAACCCTAGGATTTGTATACCTTAACTTGCTCGTTCGAATATGAAGCGCCCGTGGAAACCCTAATTCATCAATTAGAAGACGAAAAGAGAAGAGACATTGAGTGAGTCAGTGTACATTTTATCAAATTATTCTCTAATTATAATGAAAAACAACAAAATCAAACATGAAATTGAACTAACACACACGATGGACTGGGGAAGAAGCAGATATTTACTGTTTTTTTAACAGCAACACCACCTCGTTTCTTCTCTGAGTCAAACGGAAAAGCATAAAGGATAGAAGACCTGCGTCCTGGTTGTCTCGAAATTCATTCCCAGCTGAAGGAGAGAAAACATACGAATTATTCTCCCACTCATTATGAGAAAGTGAGACAGGGAAAACCTAAGAAACACATAACAAAAAAACAAATGTGGGTCTCCATACCATAAACCATAAATGGTCTTGCGCTCTAGCAAGTCATCACAATGTCCACTGATGCCTTTCTCTGGTAGTACGTATCTGATCAAATTTGACAATCATTGAGGCTGATGCAACAAAAAAAACATGCATACCAAAGTTGGCTAAAGAAGAGAGATTTTAAAAAAGTAATCATACATATATAAGCATGTCTTATGAGAGGAAACCTAGCGAAGGAAATTTTGTAAGTGTAAGTGTTTATTAGAAATAAATATAACGATTAAAATGTTCCAAATTTGGAATCAGGAAGAATAAAAGCTGTACCTCCTCATCCAGAAGAAGACACTCGACACTAAGAAGAAGATTGTTGCGTTTGAAATCACGGGCATCCCAGAAATGGAGTAGACGAATGAGGATGGTTGGTGTGTCTATAGACTCGGTAATTTCATCAAGCTTGAGATAGGAGAAAATAGGGCTATCTGAAGGAGGATCTTTGGAAGACATTTGTGTTTTTTTAGGTCGGAGGAAGGGTTGTTTGGGTTTTAAATTTCATGAGGGATGAAATCAAATATATATGTAAAAAGGTAAGGCTTTAAATTGGGGTAGTAATTAGTAAGTTATGGTGAAATCGTAACGGATCGCACAATTAAGAGAAGGCAAATAATCAGGAAGGTAATTAGGAAAACACAGCGGTTAGGCGATTTAACCATTAAGTAAAGTCATATAATCAGGGTTGAATTACCTTTTATGGCAGGAAAATAGTAATGTGATAGAGCTTAGGAAGGTAATTAGGGAGTCACGGTGGTTAGGCCATTTAACCATTAAGGAGAGGCATAAAATCAGGGTAGAATTAGTTTTAATGGGAGGAAACCCTAAGGACATTTCAAATTTAATAGTTTACTAACCTGGCCTGCAGTAAAGAAATAGTTCTATCCAGCGAGTCCAAGCAACCTGCAGTTAAATGGGAGGAAACAACAATAAGCAGTGCCCAGTATATTAACAGAGATGCTAAATACATTTGAGATTCTAATGGACCTCTTCTGCAAGTTTAATAAAATTTATAACTTCATCAGGGCGATAACCAGAAACTCCTAAAGCCAACATTCCAAAGAAACCTCCCTGAAGAAGAAGAAGAGAAGAAGAAGAGAAGAAGAAAATAACAGATCAACACTAAAGAGTCACTGACAAACCTCAGTTTGTTTTTGGTCTATGGAATGAGATGAGTGCATACCTTCCTCTGGTAGTATGTAGCTCATTAAATTTGACAATCATTGAGGGTGGTTCCAACACACAAAAAAAACATACCAAAGTAAGCTAAAGAAGTCAGATTTTTAAAAACAAATCATACACATATAAGCACGTCTCATGAGAGAAAACCTACACGGTCCATATTGCTGCTTGTTGTAGTGATCCATTGTCAACATTATGAGAAAGCGGTTGAGGAGTAATTCCAAAATCTTCCCAGCCAGACACAGTTTGGTTCTCACAAACCTGAGAGAAAAAGGGAAGAAGATCATTAGAAACATAGCGAACACAGAAGAAGCGATAAACGGGTCTAGGTCTTTCTTTGTCAACTACATACGGAACATAGATGATCAAAACTATAGATGATATTTCAGTTTAAGCTTAACAAATCTTTCTCACAGGACACGATGTAGTAAGCTGAAACTACCTATGTCTCTATCTCAATGATCATTTTAGAACAATTAAAAGACCCCTAAATCTGAAACGAATGGTCAATTATTCAAACTAAAAAGGATCCCACGACCATGACCCGACCTTTAAAAAAGAATCAAAACATGAGAATAACTCTATAACCAAATCAGAGAAGTAACCTTGACAGAATTTTACGGGCGTAATCAAAATGGGTATGGCCAGAATCGATTTTAAAACATAACTTAGCCGATCAATACTTGGAGAGGTGAAGGTAAAGTTTGGGCTTCTTTGTTTATCACTTGACGCCATTAAAGAAAGATCCACACAACCCTGTAACTCTGAATATTAATATCGCACTTTCAAATAGGAAATGAAGAAATTTGTTTAGAAAAAGAGAGGAATTGAGGAGATCGGCAACGGGGATCTGCCGGAGATGAACAAATAAGCATGGAGGAGTGGGGAAGAGAGAGAGCTGGAGAAGAGGAGAAGACTACTCCGAGATTCCGTCATAATATTTGTGTGACATTAACCCAGTTACAGTCCATTAACAAACCCAGTTACAGTCCATTAACAAATGCATAAGATATGTCGGGAAGGTTAAAAAAAAAGAAGGATTTAGAGCGTGACACGTGTCAGGTGGAGGGAGTTTCTTAGAGAGTGTAACCCTACTTTATTATATTAGATTCTATGTGGCCTATGTGTCTTTCGGTTTAATTATAAAGTTCAAGTTTATATTTAACATTGTGGATTCTAATATTAAGAACGACACCATGATCGTGATGAATCGGTTTTGATTAATGAATTAGAATTTGGGTGTATTGATAACCCTCTTCCCTTCTCTTAATTATATTATATAAGTAATATATATACATGTATATGTTATGTCTATGCATTATTAAGGGGTGCTATTACGAACCAGTACAACTCTTCAAAGATTACTGTGTATACATGTATATATATGTGTGGCTGTTGAATCGTTACAGCAACGGTTGTGTTCTCATAACGTAAGAAACACTACCACACCAAATACACAACAGAAAGAGAGATTAGTGATCTTCTTCATCAAAAATCATGTGAAAGAAATAAGGAGTAAGGGAAGAGAAAATCAATTGCTGAAGACTTGGATCCATCATCAAGCATAATCAAGCAATGGATCAAGGTTAGTGTTTTCTTCTTCTCTAAGAAAGTGTTCATGGTTGAATTAGATCAAATCTAGATGATCTTTGCATATATAGATTTCATAAATATAGAAATCTGAATTTATACTTGAAATAGAATTTGCACCCGCGCACGCGTGGGATTTTAATTTAAAATATTTCTTATCAGCAGAAATTGTTGAGCTCAAATATAATAATTCCAACTTTTGAGTATAAATATATAACTTACTTTACTCAATGATATACAACATATATATTTTTTAAGATAACATTTCTTTGTTATATCTATTTGCGATTTTACGTGGGATTTTAGTTAAAATTTTTATCAATAAGAATAATTGAATATGAATATAATTTAAAAATTAAAAGATAAATCTATATAAATGCCGTACTTATTTTACTAATATATATATAACATATATTGTCTGGTGTCGCAATAATATTGTCGACAATCTTTGAGATTTTATCTTTAAAAGAGTTCATTCCATATTCATATCCCATGAAAACATAATTTTAAAAGTTCTAACGTCAATGTCGATCG
>NC_025693.1:9477144-9482541 GCF_000633955.1 Camelina sativa
AATGAGGTTGTCCAAATGCATCATCTGTCATAATATAATTTTAGACTAAGTCAAAAATGCTTAAATGATGAAACATTTAAACCCCACAATAAATATCTATTCATTATTCCAAGCTACATATATTTCTAAAATCTCATATGCTATTTGCAGATGTTAATATTGTGATGTAACCCCATCTTCGTCTTCTAAAAAAAATATAGTGTACTTTAAATATGTTGTTTTTGCCAAGTTTTGGGTTTATTTCTTTTTATTTGAACACATTCCAATGTTTTGGGTTAAAAGCATTTGATTATATATATATATATGTTATATTTGTTATATATATTTTATATCATGTTATAAAATTGTAGCTCCACCTTATGAGATATGCTACATAGATCACATGCCACTTTTTGTAACGGCTTGCATATTATTTTTTCTATATTTCCTGACTATTGATTTTGTTTTTTAGATAGATTATTTTTTAAAAATTCTTTTTCATAATTTTCCCAAAAAAGTGTGCCCCTTTGTTTTAGATCAAAACTTTTAAGTTAAGTTAAGTTAAATAATTAATATATTCTTTCTTATAAGTAAAATTTAATAATAAATCTTTATGGTATATGTTTCTTAGAAACTAATGTTTCACTTCAATTTTATTTTCATGTTTAGATTTTTATAAATACAATTACATAACTTGTTTTTTTTTATTCCACCATGCATTAAAATCTTACTTACATTCTAAAACCCATTAACCCATTCTAAATTTTGGAATATAATTATTTTTTGGTTATAATTTTAATAATAATATTATTACTAAAACAAATTTATAGTATTATTTTTACTATTTTAAAATTTTCATTGAATTTACTTAATTCATTTTTTAGATAGTTATTAATTTTATTATTTACTAAAAAAAAATATTATTGTTTATACTATTCTAAAATTTAATTAGTTTTTAATACGTNGTCTTCTAAAAAAAATATAGTGTACTTTAAATATGTTGTTTTTGCCAATGTTTTGGGTTTATTTCTTTGTATTTGAACAAATTCCAATGTTTTGGGTTAAAAGCATTTTATNTGTGGAGGAAGGAGAAGTGAGCAAAATAGTAGCGCGATAATTAGATTAAAGTTTATTCTGAATTTTGTTGTGTATTTTAGTTTTTTGGTTACGTTAAAATCATATTTACGTTTGTTTTGCATTTGATTTTGGTTACTTATGTTGTATTGCNTGCCACTTTTTGTAACGGCTTGCATATTATTTTTTCTATATTTCCTGACTATTGATTTTGTTTTTTAGATAGATTATTTTTTAAAAATTCTTTTTCATAATTTTCCCAAAAAAGTGTGCCCCTTTGTTTTAGATCAAAACTTTTAAGTTAAGTTAAGTTAAATAATTAATATATTCTTTCTTATAAGTAAAATTTAATAATAAATCTTTATGGTATATGTTTCTTAGAAACTAATGTTTCACTTCAATTTTATTTTCATGTTTAGATTTTTATAAATACAATTACATAACTTGTTTTTTTTTATTCCACCATGCATTAAAATCTTACTTACATTCTAAAACCCATTAACCCATTCTAAATTTTGGAATATAATTATTTTTTGGTTATAATTTTAATAATAATATTATTACTAAAACAAATTTATAGTATTATTTTTACTATTTTAAAATTTTCATTGAATTTACTTAATTCATTTTTTAGATAGTTATTAATTTTATTATTTACTAAAAAAAAATATTATTGTTTATACTATTCTAAAATTTAATTAGTTTTTAATACGTTTTTTTATTTATTTTTTACTGTTATTAATTATAATTAATAAATATGCAATTAAATGAATATTAAAAATAATATTTTTTATGCAAAAAAAAAAAAAAAACAAATTGATTAGGTGGATGCTGATGTGGAGGAAGGAGAAGTGAGCAAAATAGTAGCGCGATAATTAGATTAAAGTTTATTCTGAATTTTGTTGTGTATTTTAGTTTTTTGGTTACGTTAAAATCATATTTACGTTTGTTTTGCATTTGATTTTGGTTACTTATGTTGTATTGCTGTTTTTGTATTTGATTTTGGTTGCTTATGTTGTATTGTTGGATATTTTTTATACAAATAAGTTTTGCAGTAAGTATAAGTATAATTTAGTATGCTGTTTAGATTTTTTAAAATTGAGATTAGATTTTTTAAAATTGAGATCATCTTAATTAAAACTCACTCGAAAGTCAAGTTTGACAATGGAACAAACCTTTTGTTACCTTAATTAATACTTACCACAATTATAACTTAACCTAAAGTTTTAGTATTTGAGCGAAAATTTTAGTTCTCTCGGTTCGGGTAAAACCGTAAGCCAAGGTTATTTATTTATAAACAACCTCAACTTTATTATGAAACTTAATGGGCCAAGAAAAAGAAGCCCAAATATGAAAAAAACCACGGGCCTATGTATCTTCTCACTCTCTATTTTTCTGATTCTTCTTCTTCTTTTTACAGACTTCTTCATTCTTGAGCTTTAAAAGCGGTGGATGTTGTTCTTCTACGTTCACGAACTTGTCGGGTTCGGTATAACCACTGAACAGGGTGCTTCCATCAGCGCTCCAGTTCAGGCTTGTGCAGTAAATAACCTGACCCAATCAACAAACATATCGAATTCAGTTTCCATTGTTATACACAGAAAACAATGGGCTATGTTCGAAATTCTTGAGGAATAAAGTCTAACAACATGAATGATGAATCATCCAAAAACGAACACTTTAGAAGATATCAAGTCTTGCAAGATATCTTAGGTAATCGAAGAGTATGGAGAATGAAATACATTATAACCCTACGTTGACAAGGTAGTCTCAAATCTATAGACTAAAAACGCAATTGTTATATAGGTTTCACAGATACATATCCTCAACAACAGGGTAATGCCTCTATGTGAAGCTAAATACAGGCAAAAGACGAGAACACAAGTAACTCACATGACAAAGCAAAGAAAACAACCAGAATTACAGACCTAGATTAATAATAAATCAATCCATTACAATCTTTTCAATGAACTTCCTCATTTCCTACAACAGACCTTGATTACTACTTAATCATCAGACATAACCAACATTACAAACAACAACAGAGCATTCTATCAAAACCAAAGTGAAACTCGAAATCAAGTCATGAGTTAGTTTGTTAGTATGTGTGTACCTTCCTCTTGGTGGCAGCAGGGCCACTGTTGTCAGCCTTCTCGGCCTCAGCCTTGAGATCAACCTTCAAATCCTCAACAATGGTCTTGCTCTCCAGGTCCCAAATCTTAATACCTTGTTCAGTTGCAGCACAGAGCCAGTACCTGTTGGGACTGAAGCAAAGGGCATGGATCACAGAGTTAGCTTCAAAAGAGTAAAGCTTCTTCCCCTCAGCCAAATCCCACAGCAAAACAACACCGTCTTTGCCTCCACTTGCACAGAGTGAACCATCAGGTGACACGGCAACAGTGCTCACGTATCCAGTGTGACCAGCAAGTGTCGATCTGAGCTTGCAGTTCGAGAGGTTCCACACTTTCACCGTTTTGTCCCACGAGGCTGACACAATCGTCGGCTGAAGTGTGTTAGGACTGAATCTGACGCAGCTAACCCAATCACGGTGTCCGTCACCACCTCCTTCTGAGATCGTGTACTTGCACTCACCTAGAGTGTTCCACAGCTTGATCGTACGGTCACGAGATGCAGAGACGATCTGACGGTTGTCAAGGGAGAAGGCGACGGAGAGCACATCCTTGGTGTGTCCGACGAATCGACGAGTGGAGACACCATCAGCTAGATCCCAAAGACGGAGCTCACCGTCCCAGCTACCGGAAAGGGCGAATTGTCCATCTGAGGAGAGAACAACATCCTCAACGAATGAATTAAGAATGAATGAAGGGGAGAATGGAGATTGAGGGTACCTTTTCGTCAATCAGAAGGAAATCAACCCCCATGAGTTGTCCACCTTTTTTAAGGTTTCAAGCAGGCCAGAAACAGAGGATCCTACCTACGATTTGTTGGTCAAGTCGACCAGCTTTAAGGTCGGCGAAAGAAACGAACAAAGAATTCATACTTCTAAGCAGAGAATGTAAGGCCAAATGTAAGTTGAGAAAATGAAAATAGGAAGAGATTGGTTTATATAACAGAAGGACTTACGACATTTAAAGAAGAAGTAGTGGACTCTCCATTAAATCAGAGAAGATGGAAGAACATAATTAACAGTTACAAACTAAACCGTAGCAATTGTGATGGAAGACTTCAATTCACATCAGATGATGAAACGACATGGATCATGAGTTAAGGAGAGGAGCAACCGGTGGAGATGGAGAGTCGTGGACACATCGCGGAGCAGAGACATTCATAGGTTTAATCAATAAGATAGAAAAACTGCTAGGCCTGAATTATCTCTGCAAAATTTTGGACTAAGTCCAATCCGAAAAACTCAAAATATTTAAGAAAAAATGCTGACGTGGATGCACCAGAAGAGAGAAAACGTTCACTTTATATATATAGATATCGTAGTTATTTAATTCATGAACTTTGGAGATAATTTTCATGCTCAAAGCTTTTTAATCCCTGAATTACTAAAAAAAACTAAAAAGAAGAAATCTTTATTTGCTTTGAGTTCTCTTTCAGGATTCATTGCTTGAATATCATTTGTTTTGTATTGATACCTTAAGTAATTCAGCTGATAGTTGTACATTTGCAGAAAAATTCGTGTGCAGTTATTTAAGATTTTTTTAGTGAAAACTACGCACACATCACATTTGTTGTAGTTGACAGGACTAACCATATCAATGCTCATCAAGATCTCCTATGCTCTTCCTTTTTAGCGCCCACCTCCCTTTCTCGTTTCAAGAAAATAGGTTCGTAGAAAAGTTTCTTACCTTTTTTCCTTCGGTTCGGAACAACCCAAGAACTTGACACGTCTAGGTCTTTTTCATGTCAACGCTACTGTGTCTCAGGAGTGAAGGGACTAGTCTTTGTCCCTAGTTCTTGAAGTAGCGGTTTGATGCATGTTACGTTTGGTTCTCAAGTGCGTACAGAGCACTAGAGTGTTGTAGAGTGGGGTTGTCCAGTGTGATATGTAGTACCTCTGCTTGGCGTGTATTTCAAAGGAGCTTCTCATTTAACTCCGTCTCTGCTTTCCTGTTCAAGCCCAAATGTTAAGATCGAGAAGATTGGTGATTGTAAGGCGACTTCTCATACGATGTCGAGCTCACCATTTGGTTTGCTACTCGACCCTAATTCTCGCAAGAACCAGAGCAAGAAGATGTAGTATTATCGATTAATACTCTCTGGCTTTTCAGACACATTAACATAAAAGTCACAGTCATTGTAAAACTAAAACAGTTTTTTTTTTGCTTGAATTAATTTTACATTCGATTCCACAAAAAAAAAAAAAAAAAAAAAAAA
>NC_025693.1:9482807-9488464 GCF_000633955.1 Camelina sativa
AAAAAAAAAAAAAAAAAAAAAAAAAATTCACTCCAACAATAACAAAGAAATTCTAAGCAGAATCAAGATTTTTTTTTTTATCACTGAAATTATATGAATGGTTTGAAGAGTTACAATATATATAGAAAAGAAACCTATAAAACACCACAAAGGGAAATAATATAATGCTCAACCTCGAACTTACAAACATATGAGGATGATTGTGACACATTGACAAAACCATTCACAGTTTTTTGTTCCGTTGTGTCTTTTAAAAAACCATAAAAGAACTCACAAGTCACTACTTGATCTTAAGTCCGACAAACAAAACCTCTGACCGAACCACTTATAATTTTGACATCATTGCCAAATCCATCTCCCCCCAAAAACGACATTTAAAAACATCCATCTCACTTTTCTTCAAACAAACACCAATCTCCACACCACCTATCTCATCTCTCCTCGCTGACATAGAAAACTCATCGTTCTTGTAAAGAGACATAATTTCAGTGTGAATAGGTCTTCCCCACCCGAAATCCAATCCATATATCCCAAACTGGTTTGAACCCGTAACAGTCAATACTTGCGTACCCAATTCCATCGTTTTTGTTCCTTCCTCATAAACATCCCATATTGACTCAACACTTCGTAAACCCAAACCTTTGACTGAGTCACTTAGAATCTCCACACCATTAACAAACCCATCATCCCCCAGAAACGTCTTAGCTTTGTATCCATAAAAATCAATTGGTAACACACAGTTCCCAAAGTAGGTCAAAGGAACCGGCGGGACTAACCGGTTTTTAAAATCAGCAGCGTACATAAACCGAACCGGTCTATCCACACTACCTCCACGTGCCTTAACCACACATGTCAACACATAAGCGTACGTGACTACGAACGTTGACAAATAAAGATCTGACCGAATTGACTCGTTCTTGGCTCGTTCTTTAAGTTTCTCAATGTTCTCTTGAGACAGTTGGAGTGTGAACCAGACGACGTCTTTGATATCTTTAGCTGGAGGAACCTTTAAGGTTCTTGCGTTATCTCTGTCTTTTGACAGATACGGTAGGAGCTGCAACATCTTGAATTCGAGTCCGGTCGGAACATTGATGACCGTACGATCTAAAACCAAAGGTAAATCAAGATCTTGCGGTATGGTTCCGTATTTACAGATATGAGCCCAAGAGTTGTGAAACTTTGTTGCGGTTTTTCCGTCCATAATGACATGGTGAGTTGTGATTCCGATGGTAAAGCCTTGGTTTGGGAAGAGAGTAACTTGTAGAGAAAAAAGAGACGTTGACTCAGAAGAAACTTCTAACTTGGGGATAAAAGAACGTAACTCAGTCTCGAGACGAATCTCTTTGCTAGAGACTCGTGAGAAGTCAGCGTCGGTCTCGGCCACAGTGAGAGAGACAGTGTCTTGTGAGAAGACGAAGACGCGTGGCTTAGGATCTTGTGGGTTCCATTTGAGGTGACCAGAGAGAGGGAGGAAGTGTGAGATGGCGAGGGAGAGAGATAGCTCGAGCTTTGGGAGGATGGAGGAGAAGAAAGAGACATAAGACAACTCAGTGAGTTTGTAGAAGGTCACTCGCTCGATTGGACTGAGTTTTAGCCAAAGTAAATCGAAAAAAGTGAGTGGTAGGAGGAGTGGGGTGGTTGAGCTAGTTACAGGGCTGACTCGGGAGATCTTGATCACGTTTAAGGCCATCGTTGACGGAGACAATCTCACTTGGTTTCAAGCAGACTAGTGTTTGGTGACTCTATTCACCAATGATCAAAAGGTCCATATAAAATATGGAAGATGCTTTTAGTAGGTAAAGATGCTTTCTGGTAGGTCGAACCAATTTAAATTTGTAAGGAAACCACACATAAATAGTTATTTATTCAAACCAATATGACATGAAGTGCAAAAAGCAACGTACGTAAATCATATTAATACTGATATATAAATATATCATCCCATTAATCATATATTGTTTCACATCATTGTGTGAGCCCAATAGACTGAGTTGATAACAGATAGGATTCATCTTGATTCTTCAAATTCAATCTTTTAGGACATTAGAAGCAGCATCGATCGTCAAGCAGCACGAAACAGTATATTCTTCATATCACGAAAATCGTATGGATGAAACATATGAAGGAAGTGACACATATGTAGGAAGTTTTTAAAGATGGAGATTTGTCCCTAGTTGACAGCTTTAAGAAGTGGTTTTAGTGAAATGTCACAAAAAAAAAAAAAGAAGAGTTTTTAATAATTCATTTTGAAAAGTCGAAAGTAACTAATACGTTTAGGGTTTTAAGAATTTTTTTTCTGTGTTTTAATAAAAAAAAAAACCGGTAAGGAAATGATCCGAAATTTCTTAGCTCCGAAAACAAATTTAACAATTGTTTGTGAAATTTTGAAAGCTGTGATAATTTTTTTTTGTAGATGAGCGCAAATAATTTGTGACTTTTAGTATACTCCTTTCAAGTCCAAACGTCTCGGGAACGAAATCGAAAGAGTTACTTTGACCGTCTCTAGGCTCTCTATATATAACCGAGTTTAATCGTTAACCAAATCAAAACCATTATAAACTTACAAACATGGGAGAGCAAAACAACAAAGAACTACTCGTAGGTGGACTGGCAAGGGCTTTGAAAGAACAACGACACGTCGATGTACGCCTAAAGCCAGGGGACAGTAATGAGAAGGGCGAATCTATATCTGTCCACATGCTTGTTGGTCTCTTCTTCTTTCCTTACTATTACTACTCCCTCCGTTTTCTTTTACTTATCATTCTAGAGTTTTTCACACAAATTAATATAAATGTTTTATTATACTCTTGTTTGACTATTAGAATTCTAAAGTTAATTTTTTATTCATTTAATAAGGGGCAAATGAGAGAATTTTCTACTATAAATGACATTGGAAAGCGAGAACGACAACTAAAATGAAACAAAAAATTAGGCCGAGAATGACGAATATTTTAAAACGAAAAGAGTATTATTTATCGAAATCTTTTACGTAAATCTTTTTGTTAATGCTCTTTCCTCAACATTAATGTGGAATATTTATAGTCTGCAAGATCTGAGGTGTTTAGTAAGATACTTGAATCAGCAAGATCAAGGCTGCGACTAAGCTAGAGACAATCACTCTCTCGGAGCTGAAACACGAAGATATACACTATGTATCAAGGAAACCGGAGATCTATCAGGATCAACTAGAAGGATCTAGAAGATATACATTAGGAATATTTATATTTATCTCTTATGTATTATTTACATTTGTATTTATTTTAGAATAGGAAACTTAGCTTTATCATATCTCTACCATTATGTATTAATACCTATGTTATGTTAATGAATAAACCAAACCTTTCTAAATTACTAGATGAGGACCCGCCAGATATGCGGGTTTAAGGTTTTATAAATTAAATTAAATTTAACAAAAATATATTAAAATTTTTTGTATGTTGTTTATAAATTTTATTTTTGTTATAGTACACTGATTTATATTCATTTACAAATACTTTATGTATGTTACTAGTGTATGTTACTATTAAAAGTGTACCTAAATATATTCTATGTTACAAATATATTCTTTACTAGGTGATTTACCCGCACGCTTGTGCGGGCAAGAACTGAATAGAAAAAAGAAAAAAAAATTAATTTAATTATTTAAAATGTTGAATTAAAATTTTTTTATATTTTAAAAGCTTGTTTAATTTTTTTTAATTTTTATATTAGTTCGTATGTTCAGACATAAATTATTTTTTTTGTAAGTTTCGTATTAAATATTTTTTTTTCATTTTTTAAAATAATAAAATGAATAGTTAATAAAATGTTTATTGATAGTATTACTCTACATATGCAAAATATAAATTAAAATTTAAAGTCCATTTTTAAAGTTTAATTGAAATTTTAAAGTTCATTTATAAAGTTTAAACCCAAATTGACCGTAACAAAGTTTTAAATGAGCCAAATACAATTGTTACGGTCAATTTTAATTACCTTGATATAATAATTTGGGACAATATAATATGTAATTTTGTTTACACCATTAAAATAATATTTTAAGCAACCCATAAATATACTTTCGTTTAGACCATTGTATTTGGTACTACAAACATTCAAAATTATACTAAAGTTTGCATATACAAAAAGTTCATTAAGCCACGGTAACTTCATTTCTGAGTCCATTCTTTATGACTGAATCTCCGAGCTCTCACTTTGATGCTCCATTACATGGTTTATGTAATAACGTCCAGCAAACTCAGACCTATAAATATATTAAGTGTATGAAACAAAATTATTTTAACATCATACATAATCATATATAAAGTGTACAAAGTTATAATCAAATCTTACCAGTCCTTCGAACTGTGGTTTATAAAGATCTTCGAAGAGGTCAATGTGTTTTCGATACATGGTGCACCTATAAACATTTGCAGAGAGAATATATTGGTTACCTTATGATGATTATATCAGAACTATTTTATGTTACATACCTTCATATTCTCCGACTTTCACAAACCGCATTACACAAGACTCAGGTTCGGATTTGTATATGAGATGGCACCTGTTTGATTGTCATTTAGACATGAATTCAGAAGCGTAGTTATCTTTGACACGACACTTCACAGTTTCATTCATAAATGTTTATCAAATTAATAAAAAATCTTAAAAGAGACAATTTTAAAACGTAACTGTCCTAAAGGTAGAGTAAATGTCTTTTACCTGCAATTCAACAACGTGAAAACAAATTCATTACGTTTAATGGCACTCTGAGGTCTTCTTTTATCTTCCACATCTATACACCCACAAACATCTAATTTGGGGAAAAGATAGAATTTAGTTTTCCAAAGTGTTGCAAATCTACATTTTGTAAAAGTTTAATTCATACTTTTCTAAGGGAGGGGCCAATACACAAAGTTACAACAAATCCTATAAAGATTCTAGATTCCCAAACACAAAGTTACAATTAACTATACTCACAGATTGTACCATATCAATATTAACTGTGCTTCCACGATATATATCATCCAAATCCTCGAATCAAAAGTAATTCTTTGGACTCAATTGTTGGACCAACGTCATAGTAGTATCGTCCGTGAATTTAATTTGATAAGGATGATGAGTATTCCTCTCATTCAGAGTTGGATTGATTACTTTGAAAGTTCTAATATCATATCAATCACATCGTCGATATATTTTTGAAGTTTAGCGAGTGTATTTGGTAAAAATGTAGCTTCAATTGTGTTACCCTTCACAGTTTAATAACAATTGTGTAATAATTCAAATAGAACTGTTAAAATTTGAAATTTAAGTAAGAATGATGTTCAATTAACAACGCTAACCTCTACATCCACAAGAAGCAGTACTTTTTTTGTAAAGAACTTGCTGATACTCCAAGAATGTAAGACCTTGGCGTTTATACGCCAATTAGTTCTTCCGGGAAGAAGATCAGCAATTTTATCGAATCTCATGATTTTCTCAAATTAGGGTTTTCACCTTTTTGTTTCACACCTCTTTATTTTCACACTTTTTTGTTTTATATATATACAGAATTTTATGGACTTTGAAAGAAAAAAATTTGTTCTTTGAGTATTATTAATGATCTCACCATTTGTTAATGATTTCAAAATATGCAAAGTTTTGATCCAAAAATTATGTTTCTTTGTCGCACCCCCAGC
>NC_025693.1:9488564-9501100 GCF_000633955.1 Camelina sativa
GATAATGATCCTTCAGTTACTAATGGTAGACATAGCTTAATTGCAAAAGACTGTAAATCCTTATGTCACCTTTCGTAAAATGATAATGATTCTTCGGTAATGGTGAACATAGCTTAATTGCAAAGGACTGTAAATCCTTATGTCACCTTTCGTAAAATGATANTTTAAAACTTAGAAAGTCTTCTTTTATTTAGAAGATCCAAGAAATTCCCGGTCCAAAACTTTTTGAATTTACTACTTTTGAGTTTCTTTTCCTTGACATAGACCTAAGTCATATATTAAAATGATACTGATACTTCAGTAGATGATACTTCGGTAATGGTAGACCTAGCTTAACAGCAGGGGACTCTAAATCCTTGTGTCATATGATAATGATCCTTCAGTTACTAATGGTAGACATAGCTTAATTGCAAAAGACTGTAAATCCTTATGTCACCTTTCGTAAAATGATAATGATTCTTCGGTAATGGTGAACATAGCTTAATTGCAAAGGACTGTAAATCCTTATGTCACCTTTCGTAAAATGATAATGATTCTTTGGTAATAGTAGACATAGCTTAATTGCAAAGGACTGTAAATCCTTATGTCACCATTATTAAAATGATAATGATTCTTAGCTAATGGTAGACATAGCTTAACAGCGGGGGACTTTAAATCCTTGTGTCACCATTCGTAAAATGATAATGATTCTTTGGTAATGGTAGACATAGCTTAATTGCGAGGGACTGTAAATCTTTATGTCACGATTATTAAAATGTCTATCATCACTAAACAATAACTCTCCCACATTAATCTGTCACTTTATGTATGTCTACTACCATGTTAAATAAATCTGTCATTTTAGTCTATTTCTCCCCGTAAGTCTACTAGAAAAACAAAACACTGCCACCATTGCAATAGATTTGTCGGTTATCTCTATAGGCCATCCTAAATAAATCTAGAGTTAATTAAAAAAAAGGTATTTGTCTTAGCAATGTATTCAGATTTAGGCACTTTCGAGTTTTCTTACGAAAACAGGTATTTTGGTGTTGTGTAAAAGTCAGTTTTACCCTTTATTTGGTGACGTCATTTTCTTCTTCGTTTCCAGTCCAAGCTCGAAGCTTTCTTCTTCTGTGTGATGTGTTTTATTTTTTGGATCAAATGTTATAAACAATATTTGGGTTCTTCATTTACTATCTATTAGGGTTTAGTTTTCTTCCTTTTTTCTCCTTTAATTTTTTTTCAATTGTCTATTAAACATTTATTGTTTTGAATTCATCTTTTTTTTTTTCTGGATTTTGACGTTTTCTCCATGAGAAAATTTAGCATCCTTAAGGTAGTTAGATAATTGTATTTGGGTTCTCCAATTATGAACTAGTAGGGTTTAGTTTTTTTTCGGGATCTGGGGCATTAGAGAAGCCGTTCTAAAGAAATGTCAACCACCGGCCACTAGCAGTTACGGCACCACCGCTAATTCCAGACCCAAACACAGCCACTTCTCAGACAACTCCACGAGCCACCGCTGCTGTCGTGATCAACTCCCCCTCTTGCCACCGTCATGTCTAAAAACCCTTCAATCAGCGAAGGGCAAAAGAGTCAGAAACAACTTATATTTTTGATACTGTTTGGTTTTACTGTACAAAGTGCCCAAATCCGAAACTCCTTGCCAAATAATGCCTATTCCGACAATATTCCCATAAATCTATCATTATTGGATGAAAATCTACCACTAAAAACTACCAACCATTTAAATTTACCTACGATTTTTTCTCTGTCATCACTAAAGTTTAATCTATCAATAAAATCTATCAACTATATCATACAAGTGATTTATATCAAACGATTTGTAAGCTATTTGATTAAACTTTCGTGTGATTTATATCAAAGTTATATTTTCTCGACGAAATGACAAAATAAAGTAGCCACGGCCAAATGGCTTTAGACTAGCTCAAAAACACATGAGGTTAAGGGTTCGATACCTCTATGCCCCCACTAATATTTTATGCTGGGTCCGCCCCTGATATTGGTCAAAATTTTCCACTAACTTTTTTAAACACTTTACGTATTCCTATGATTGTATACATATTGCAATGCCATTGCAAGGGAATTCACATGTGCTATGTGATGATGATAACTTAGCATCTACATATCTTGATATATTATTACTTATATGCCTCAGGATCTGATTATCCTAACTAAAAATTACTTTTATCTATTATATAGTGGTGGTCCAAACAAAATTTTGATCCTGTGATGATCATATATCGAACAAAAGTGTGATTTTAGTAGTCTTTTTCATATTTCGTAATGAACCTCAATGTGGAAGAGTGCTTTGTCTTTGTAAGTGGATAGCCACGAGAAAGTTACGCTCGCAATTAAAAAACGTTTAGTCTTTTAAAATTTTTAGGTTAAATTTACCTTTTCGAAAGAGTTATAATTAGAGTTCGAAAATAGTAAGTAGGTGAAATTTGTAATTATTAATCGGTTTTTATCTTGTAATGATGTATAAAAAGTCTTTACAAAAAGATTTACTCCGTCTTCCTTCTTTTCTATTATACTCTTTTCTTTGTATCAAAAAGATTGATCGTGTAAAATTTTCATATAATTTTTTTAAAAAATTAATGTTTAGTTATAAATATATTATTTATTTACACTAACAAAATTTTTATAACTATTAACTAATAGTAATTTATTAAATTTTAAAATTCTTAATTAATTATTCTTAAAATTTACAATTTGTCAACATTAATTGATAAAAGTTGATATCAAATCAATCTTTTATACAAAAAGAAAACCTCATCAAATCAGTCATGATAACGAGCGAGTAGTTTAGCAGGTGCCTATCCATTTTAGATGGGTCTAAACAATTTTACAATGAACTAGATTGGTATCTGCGCTACGCTGAGGGTTATTTTTAGATTATTTTTTATTTTGTATATTTTGTAATAGTATTTGTTTTATAGTGTTTGGAATTAAATATCATAATTAATAAAGTTTTTTTGGTAGTGGTCATTGATAATTTTTTTTGTTTTTCGTATTTATATTATTTGTTATAGTTTTCAAAGTAAAAAATGAAGAAAAAACATTAGACTTAAACAAATTGTGGTTATTGTAATTTTTATTACACATTGATATGTGAGTCCGCATAAATGATTTTTAAAAAAAAATAAATACTTAGATAAACAAACATTAAAATTTACTTTAATTATATATAAATTGGATGATATTGTATATAAATGTGATTTTTTTAATTATAACTCGAACTTACTCATTATATATCACTACCAATACAATAGTTTTGCCAATCAAGCTCAATAATTGAAGTCATCTAATTTAGTTCAATTTTCCAATACAACATGATAAACCAGGATAAGATTTGCTTTGTAAAAATTATTCGTGGATGTTGATTAGCTAACTTGACGATCTTGGAATAAAGTGTTTGGTTTAAATCATTGTCTCCTTCTCCACAAGATATCCTTTATAAAGCTTTGAAGTCTTGGCCATTCTTAGGAGAACCGACGGCTTGAACCAAACATCTTGAATCACTTTCAAACATGCCTCTTTGAACTTAGGTTGTCAATATATGCATATCCAAGATAGATCATAGCTTTGGAAAAGCCTTAGCTCCATACTACTTGACCGCACCCATATGGTTTCAAAGAATCAATCCCATGCAACAAATGTTGTATCCTTCCCTCCATGTTGTATTTTAGTTTGTTTGGAGGTGGTAGCTGCCACTTTAGCAGGCAAATAAAAAAATTTAAAATAAGAAACTAAGTTTGAGTGTCACAAAGCATTACCATAAGAAATGACATGAGAGAAATTCTAGACGCCATAAAGGGAATTCAAGCAAAACAAATCTTTCCTAAAAGAGGGGATGCCAAAACAGAAGTCATGGACCATTGGTACTCTTTTTTTGGTTGTGTTGCAACATGTTCCTCTATTGGCTCTGAGATTTAAACTCTTTATTAGTAGCAGTTTCATCTACTTCGATGCTTTCTCAACAAAAAAAATTGCAAAACTTAGTTCTTAGCTTATAGAAGTTGGTGTTTATAGATGTTCACATCAACCTTTCTTAACTAAAAAATGACTACACCTATTTTAAAAAATAATAAACTTAGATGATCAAAAGAGAAAAAAATCATAAAACCAATTCTAACCTAAAACGATGCAATTTCTTTGATAAACACAACTTTTTTTTTTTTTTGGTCAAACAAATGCTTTTAATTAAGCAGAAACCTCAAAAAGAGGTGAGTTCTTACAACCAGATTTAACATAAACAAAGCAACATAAAGATAGGAGCTCCATGAGCTTAACAAAGGGATTTTCAACTTGAACAAGTTTTTCAATGTTTGAGAAGTCTGTTGGAACCAATGCGGATTCGTCTTGAAAGCAAGGCTTCACGAGATCCTCGACCCAAGAGAGGTCAGAAAAGGCTCTAGCGGATAACGCATTCGAGCTTGTAGAAAAGTGTTTCACAAGGGGAACAGTTGGAGAGCTTCTTGCCCATAGGAGAGGGTTCATGAGCATAGTCACATAATATTTCAAGCTTTTAGAAACAGACCTCATTGTTCTATATGAAGCTACAAACGGGATTTGGAGAGCGTGGGTAACAAACTGTATCAAAGCAGGTGGGTCCTCCCTCACATGAAACTCACTGTCATGGAGGTTAAGGAAATCCACACAAAGCTTGAAGTCAGTTTGGCCCTGAAAGTTAACAACATACCCAAGCTTAAGATCTAGTGGCGATAGATGGGAAGTGGGTTCAATGGGAAAAAGCAGCGGGTTTAGAAACAAAGTCGGTTCAGGTTCATACTTATTGCTACCCAATGCAAACATCCGACCAAGGCTGATAAGATGGCCTCGACACAAAAGTCTATCAAACCATTCTAAAGACGCCAGTGCTCTGCTACCGAGAAAATCTTGACTTGACCAAGCAGAAGTAGTGGGTACTAAAGAGAGTGAGCTTGATATAACCTTATCAGCATCGAAACTGGGAAGCTTTAAACTCGGTTCAAGGTCAGGGAAAGGGACAGCGGTTTGATACGTATCATAATACATAATGTTTGAGGCTCCACAAAGCTTCAAACTTAAACTTACGTCCGGTGGCAGGTAGAATGCAATATCCATACGGTTTGGAGGATTGATTACGCTAGTTTTCCCTAAAGACAATGTTCCTATGACCGAATGGGAGACCTTTCTCTCCATTATCAAGCAAACACTTTTCTGAGGGATACTAAGCAGAGCAGTTGAGAAATCAGACCTGGATATGGTCCACATTGGGGTTAATGGGCCATGAATATAACCGAGGCCCATCCTAGTAAACCCTAGGATTGATGCTGTTTGGTGGTGAGAGCAAGATTCGCCGCCGTTCTGAAAGATTGGAGTGACATGCGGCGATGGAGCATCTTGTTGGACCATCTGCCAGCTGATGAGCTCGCCGTGTGCCGTCGACGTTCCCACTGGAAAAGGCACATCTGATGGTCTAAAAGAAACTTTTGCCATCAACGAAATCCAGTAGGAAGGGAAAAAAGGTGGTCGCGATGCTAGTCCAGATCTAGAGCCAAAAGATGTATTGATGAAGTCTTGCTCAGATATATGAGATAAGGAGCAGTTGGACTGATTTGAAGCTTCTGATGTAGGGTTCACGAGCGGGTATGCATCCGAAACCTGGTTCAGATCGGAGCTTGTAGAGTAACAAATAACTCTTCCGTCGGTAGAGTAACTCTTAGAACAGAAAGCTTCTTGGAAATTTTTGTTTGGATTTTTAGGGGGATAGAACTTAGAGGTAAAATAATAGAACAGAGCAAAGCTTCGGTAGATAACAGAAAGATTAAACAGGTTTATCACCCCCCGACGCCGGCGAACATAGATCTCACCGGCGCCGGAAGGCATGGTTGGTAAGAGGATCTCAATTCCCGTGCCTGAGAGTGTTTGTTCTTTTTAGCTTTTCCCCAATATTTTTTTCCGGTCTGATAAACACAACTAATACCTAAAACTCACCAAATAAAAAATATTAAAAAAGTTCACAAACATGAAAAATAAAAGTCAAAAGTAGTTGATTTGCCATTAAATCTAGATTTGGATAAAATAATCGTGAAGCTTGCCAAAGGTAGAGAGAAGCTACAGCCGGAGTAGTAAGCTACAAGATCGTAATCATCGTTCAGTTCTTAATGAACAAAATTTTTCTCTGTTTCTACCTATCTCCCTGATATAGTATAATGGGAGTCTGCACGTGTGGTCAAGATAAGAAGAAGAAGTAAAGCACGTGAGAAAAGGCAGCTGGAGTCGTAACGGAATAAAATTGTCAACGTCACGGAATGGGAACACCACCGTTTGTTAACTCTCTATAAGAGCATTGTTAGCTCATCACTTATGATTATGCAAAATTATCTGAACTTGTTAGCTTTCTAGAGTCTTCTAGGTTTTATCTTCCTCATCGTTTGTTGGATCTCCATTGGAGACTCTTGCAGATGAGATGATGATTCTGCGTTTCTTGTGAACGTTGTTTCATGTTTATCGGTTACTTGTTAATTTGAAGCTATTTGAATCAAATCTCTGTTTTACGTTAACAATGGTATCAGAGCTAGCCGACCTCGGATCCATGGTGGAGATCAAAGCTGTTCGTACTAATCGGACAATGAAGATCCGTCGGAGCTTATCGATGGAAGAGATTGAAGAGAGATGGTCGAAGGGGTTGTGTGTGTTCTGCGCAGAGCCAGAAACCTCAGATCACCACTTGTAACACAAGAACTTAGGGATTCTCATGGTTGATGGTGATGATGACCAATTCCCTGAAGATAAAATTGAATTCAAATCTGAAGCCAGTGAAACAGATTCGTTGAATCATGGAGAATTGATCGAGCATGGGGAGTTGATAAGTGGTGATAAAGATCAAATGCCTAATGATAAAGAATCTGTTGAAACTGAAGTTGAGGATCGGCCAGTGCAAGACGAAGAAAACGCAAAGGCTATTTCGACAATTGTGAAAGAAGAATTAACTCCACAATTTCAGGTACCAACTGCTAATTCTGAGATTTGGAAGAGTATTGAACTTAGGGAAGTGAATTTAGGATTGGGAAAGCTAGGAACTGTGGTGATGAACGAGAATCTAGAGCAAGAAGATGTTCAAAAGTATAGTAATAAGAGATTTGAGGTTGAAAGTGGTGTAGAGAGAGGTGATAAATTGTTAAGTATCAAGAAGAATTGCTCTGCACACCAAGTGTTCGGTAAAATTTCTCAATATAGAGAAATGCTGGGAATAAAGAGGAAAACGAGAGGGTTTAAATCTTGGAAATTCAAGTTTAAACATAGAAGAGCACCAAGTGCAAAGGCAGATTGGCTGTTTAAATATATCTTGGGGAAGCAGTTGACTGATGCAAAAGGTGTTCTAGAACTGGGTTTACATGAAGATATTTGCTCGTCAAGAGGACAGACCAGAGGTGCAAAAGAGGACCTAGCGCTACAGGGTAATGACGTTTTCTTTGTCTCAGATTTTGGCATTGACATGTGGTTTGTTCATCAGGCGTTAATACTACGAGTTGATGTTCGAGAGTGCTTTCAAAATGGGAACATGAATATGAGATTGTTTGTACATATCACACATGCATCACAAGCTCTTTTAAGAAGGTACGACTTGCAACGGAAAACGCAGACACTAATTGTAAACAGAGGCTCCAGAGATAGCTATATCGATGAGAGGATCTTGGGGCTGTACGAAATGTGTGGAAGCTTTTCAGATTGTGGTGTAAGACGTGGTAGCATCAGACAGTGGAATTCGATTATCAGCAGTTTTGTTCAAAATGGTTTATTCAATCAGATCGATGTGGTGGGCTTGTTGCAGAATTCAAGCGATGATGGGACTAAGGGGGTGACAGCAACACAACCTTCCTTATGGCTGAAGAACAATTCTTTAAAAATGCACAAAGTTTCAGAGCTTGAGAAGAAGAAGAAGAAGAAGACTATATGCTATAAGACGAGGATGTTCAAGTTCAAAACAACACTGAGGAGAGTACCAATTGATTGTGTACAAGTTCACCTTAGTGATTTCCAGAAACAAGAGATGGATAGGACATTTGTGTTCATGCAGACCATCTATGTTTCTCCTTCTCTTGCTGGATTTTTTGCTTCTGCAGTGTTCTATTTGCAACAGCCGCTAGAGAAATCTACTAAAGGAGTTGAGATAGTATCTGCTGTAATTTTCAGTTGGTTGGCTGCAAAATTGCAGACTATTTCTGATGATGCACTCATGCAAAGAGGATACAGTAACTTCATCAGTTTTGGTGTTCAAACTGAATTCAAGAGGAGGGGGACTGCATCTGAGCTTACAAGATTGCCGAGCCAAACACAAATGTCAAGCTTGTGGTGCAGAATGTGGTTGAGACAAACTTTACAAGATCTGCAACAGTTTATACATGGTGAAGTGACTTATCAAATTAAGCACAAGTGGAGATTCAAGCTTTTACATATAGTTTCAGAGTTAGTCTTCAATTTGGAGAGTGTTGCAATATCACCTGCAAAATATCTTGTGCAGAAGCCATTAGTTAAGGTGGCAGGTAAATGCAAAGTGGAGCTGCAACAAATGAACAAATGATCATGGCTTTGAATACTTATATGCACTTTGGGATTGCAAGTCACTATGTGTGGCATCGTTGCAAGGCTCCATCTTCACAGAATTTTGACAGTCAAGTTTGGGATCCTAGAGGTTCAGTTTCAATAATCTTTGATTCAAACTGAAGTTACAATGGAGTTGTTAGCTGCAAGTCAAGATCCATGTACTGTTTTACAACTGAACCTTGTGGTCAAGGTTCTTCGAATAGGGGAGCTTTGATATAGTATAATGGGAGTCTGCACGTGTGGTCAAGATAAGAAGAAGAAGTAAAGCACGTGAGAAAAGGCAGCTGGAGTCGTAACGGAATAAAATTGTCAACGTCACGGAATGGGAACACCACCGTTTGTTAACTCTCTATAAGAGCATTGTTAGCTCATCACTTATGATTATGCAAAATTATCTGAACTTGTTAGCTTTCTAGAGTCTTCTAGGTTTTATCTTCCTCATCGTTTGTTGGATCTCCATTGGAGACTCTTGCAGATGAGATGATGATTCTGCGTTTCTTGTGAACGTTGTTTCATGTTTATCGGTTACTTGTTAATTTGAAGCTATTTGAATCAAATCTCTGTTTTACGTTAACACTCCCTCTGAGTTTCAACACATATATGAAATTAAATAATCCTAAGAACATACAGTTACATTGAGGTAGTTATTGAACATAACCATAGGTATGAGCAATGAAATTCATCTAATAATGTTAAAAGGCTGCTTTGACTTTTACCAAAAGAAAAAAAGGCTGCTTGACGATAAAATGCTATTGTGTTAACAATTTTTTTGTGAACCAAAGATCAAGCATGTAAATGGCGTTATACCGTTTACACAAAATATAGTTGCAGGAATTACAAATACCCGTTTGGAGCTGATGATCTTAGTAGAAGAAGAAAACAAACTTGTTGATTTTCTGTTTTGGTGACCCAAACACCTTATTGAAGAGCACTGTTGTGTGGATTTGAACTTTTATGTTGCACCTTACTTGGGTAATTCTTCTAGGTAAGTAAGATTAGAATATATATATGTAACTCAAACACTAAAAAAAGGGAATTAAATAGCTCTAAGGGTCTGGTTAATGTACCTCTAGGTTTAAATTAAGAGATGAATCAGACCTCGAGGATTTCCTTTAAGATTGGAATCTTGGGGAATCACCCGACTTATGAGATGTGGTTACGGAACACCGCGGTGAAGAGATCAGAGGAAGAATGAAGTTAAACGGATGTTGACTGAGAAGCAGCAGGTGGCAAATCAGAGTTTATCATCATCTCAAATTGAAGAATTACTTTTGTTCCTTTGTCGAGAAATTCAATTGGCTAATATTGTGCTTAGCTGTATTAATTGTTTTAATTTGATTGGGTATTCATTTTAAATGATGTTTCAGTCTCTGCTTCAATACAAAAGCTGAGAGAAACACCTTCTTCTTTTATTGTATTGATAACATAGACCAGCAAATGAAAAAAACTTTAAAAATTATTAGACACATTTAAACTTGTGGATCCCGTCCAACAATCGAAGCCTGCTCAATGACCACCTAGTCCGTCTAAGTTTCTAACCGTATAATCTGCCAAATACTATAATCATCTGTTTAAGTTTAACAATACCGAATATAGTAAAATCGAAGCGGTCTATAATACCAATCATTTAGATACCTATTACAAACGAGAGAGAACGAGGGAGAAGAAATTTGTTAAAAGATATTTTTCTCATTCAAATTAATTAATCATAGCTGTACAATACATGTGTTATATACAAGTATCTAAACCGTATGCTAAACCAACTATCTGAACCAAATAGCATATTTACATAAACCAATAGTCCCCCTCAAGATGAGAATATGTTAAGAAGGCTCATCTGGGACTTGAGATGCTCAAATTGAGGAAGGAAGAGAGGCTTGGTCAAAATGTCTGCAACCTGATCTTCAGTTCGAACATGAAGCAGTTTGATAAGTCCTCTATCCAGCTTTTCCCGAACCGTATGACAATCGACCTAAATATGTTTAGTTCTCTCGTGAAAAAACTGGATTTGTGGCAATGTAGATTGCTGCAGTACTATCGGAAAAGAGGATCGGAACAGAGGAGGATCCAACTCTCAAATCACGAAGTAAAGTAGTGATCCACATCATCTCGCAAGAAGTTAGAGAAAGAGCTCGATACTCAGCTTCTGTAGAGGAACGAGAAATGGTCTGTTGCTTCTTAGAACGCCAAGAGATAAGTGACGAACCAAGAAACATTGTGAAACCAGTCGTTGATTGTCTACTATCTGGACAAGAAGCATAATCAGAATCCGCAAAAGCTTTCAAAGAAAGGTCTGGTTCTGCAGAATAGACCAGTCCTTGTCCAATAGTCCCCTTAATGTACTGTAAGACTTGATAAGCTGCTGTGAGATGAGAGGTGCGAGGAGCAGAAGAAAATTGACACAACTTATTCACAGCAAAGGTGATATCCGGACGAATGATGGTGAGGTACATCAACCTACCAACAAGACTGCGATACATCTCTGTATCAGTCAAGAGATCACCAGAAGTCCGTGAAAGCTGCAGATTCAGAACCATGGGAGTCTGAACATCTTTACAAACTAACATGCCAGAAGAAGTTAAAAGTTCCAAGGCATATTTACGCTGACAGATCGATAAACCAGGGGAGTTCCGAGCTATTTCTAGACCCAAGAAATACTTCAACGGACCAAGTTCTCGTAAGTTAAAACTCTGTGTCAAAGCTGCGGTTAACTGATGTGCACCAGAATCAGAAGTGCTAGCAATTACTATATCATCAACATAAACCAACACAACAATGAAATCATCTCCAGAGCTTCGAACGAACAAAGTGTGATCACCATGACACTTCGCAAAACCCAAAGATAAAAGGGAAGTAGAAAATTTTAATAACCATTGGCGAGAGGCTTGTTTGAGGCCGTAAATAGATTTCTTTAACCGACAAACAACGTTCTTAGGCAAAACGTCCCCCTTAATCTCAGCATACCCTTTTGGAAGTTTCATAGAAATGTCCTCATCAAGATCACCGTTTAAGAAAGCATTAGAGATATCTAGTTGATGCAGATACCACTGTTTAGAAGCTGAAATCTTGAGTAACAGTTTCACAGTGACCATCTTAGCAACTGGTGAAAATGTTTCTTTATAATCCAAACCCTCCTTTTGAGTGTAACCCTTAGCAACCAACCTGGATTTATATATCTCCAATGATCCATCTGCATAAAACTTCAGAGTGAAGACCCATTTGCAGCCAACTACTTTCTTACCAGGTGGAAGACTCGTGACATCCCAAGTGTTAGTCTGTTCCATAGCTGCAATCTCCTTATCAACGGCCTCACACCATTCCTTAGATTTCTTTGCCTCTTTATATGAAGAGGGAATAGGAATCTTGGTAATGTTATTAATATAAGCCAAGTAAGATGAAGAAATTTTGGAATAGGACAAAAAAGAAGAAATGGGATGAGCGACTTCAATATCTAAGGAATAACAATGATAATCACTCAAATGAGCAGGAGGTTTCCTTACTCTTTGTGGAGAAATTTGTAGTGAGGAAGAGATGTTTTGTGAAGGAATAGAATCAGATATTTGAGGAGTAAGAAGATTGTTAAAGGGTGGGGACCAGGGTTTGAGGAACGCCTGGCGCACCAATAACCTACTGGTGGATGTGGATTTCCACAGTGATGGGTTAGGATCGATGCCCTGCAGGGCCAGCTTGGGGTCTGTTGGGCCGGCTAGCGGTGGGCTAGTGGGGTCCACGGACGGTCCGTTGGGGCTAGCAGTGAGGCTAGTGGGGTCCACGAGACGGGTTGTAACAATAAAAAATTGATTTTTATGTGACAACCCGTCCCGCGAACCCCACTAGCCCACCGCTAGCTGCCCCAACGGACCGTCTGTGGACCCTGCTAGCCCACTGCTAGCCGGCCCAACAGACTCCAAGCTGGCCCTGCAGGGCATCGATCCTAACCC
>NC_025693.1:9501261-9513846 GCF_000633955.1 Camelina sativa
GCATCGATTCTAACCCATCACTGTGGATATCCCAATCCACCAGTAGGTTATTGGTGCGCCAGGCGTTCCTCGAACCCTGGTCCTCACCCTTTAACAACCTTCCCACAGGACAAGCTGTCACCAATTGACCTGAAAAGCCTCAGGAACCTATAATAACCATAACACAACCACCACAAGCAAGAACAACACCACAAAACACAACAAATCAAGCAAACAAAGGATTCTCAGGCTTAGATAAGCCATGGTCATGCACTCACCTCTTCTGCAGGAAGATTCTGACCAAAGGATGACGAATCCAACACCTTAGGAAGCTTCTAACACTTCCTCAGCTCCAGATCTCCCAAGAACACCAAGAAATCTCACCAATCTCCCCTAAAACTCAAGAACAAAGTTTTCTCTCCTTTTCCCTTGTTTCAATGGCGACAAAACAACCAAAACACGACCTAGGTCGTTTTCTCACTTAAATAATTCGGTTCTATGGTTTTCCTTAAACCAAACCGGTCCAAATCGTTAATTAAAACAATCTGGTCAAACCAGAAATTACTGGTGTCGATCGACACTACACTGGTGTCGATCGACACCCATCCCCAAAATCCCCAATTTTGGTTCGCGGATGTTACAATACTCCTCCACCAATAAGGATTCATCCTCGAATCCCGCAACACCATCCATCCGTCAAGGACCTCCGTGCCACCGTCAACACGGCCCGCACGTCCTCCGACCGGACTAAACACCGTCAGCCAAGGTTTCCCCTGCAATTGTCGCAACAGCCCGCACACCTCCGACTGAACCACGAGGTCTCCCTCTAGTCAATATACTCACATCCTATACATTATTTGCTCACAACTCAGTGCTTCCCCCATCCGTGGTCGCAACCAACGAATCATGCCAGCTCGCTATCAGGCTAACCACCTTAAGCTACGGCATCCAGGAAGTCACTCACACTCCCCCCGCTCTCAGGTTGCAACCTTCGAGTCATACCGGCTCACTGCCAGGCCATAGCCTACAGCTACGGTATCCAGGGAGTCTCACACGCCCACTCCCCCCGCTCTCGGGTCGCAACCCTCGAGACATACCGGCTCACTGCCGAGCCGCGGCTCACAGCTACGGTATCCAGGGAGTCTCAAAATCCCGCTCTTGGGTCGTCACCCTAAAGCGCGCTCTCGGATCGTCATCCGAAGCAAACATACCACTCCCACTCTCTGGCCACAAAGTCCATCGAGCTATCGGTATCACATGAGTTGGGCCCACACACTCCTGAGCAAACAAATTTGATGTCATCAAGTATCTCCCAACTAGATCTACCTCAACTCTTCCCATTAATAGGCAAGATTTAAACTTCCTATTTTTAGAAACTTTCCTTTTTTGACATTCTATTTATGGAAACTTTGCATTTATAGCAACCTTCTATTTATGGAAACTTTCCATTTATAGCAACCTTCTATTTATGGAAACTTTCCATTTATAGAATTCCCGAGCTATTTCCTTTCCACATGATACACGAGTCAAAAATCCAAATGAACTCCATATGCAATACATCCACTTCCACAAGTCACCGCCAATGGTATTTCCCGATACCGGCTTGATCCACAACTTTCTAGCAACTTCCAATAGCAAACTGCACCTTCCGCACAGAAGCTAAAAACACTACACAACTAACAACATAAAAAAAACAACTTACCGTGGAATCTCATTGAAGGCTCGAAGAGGATGATACTAGGACTCCATACCACATGCAAATTGACTAATTACTCATAATCAATTCCATCACACAACATCATGCATCCAACAATAAGAAAATAATTCAACCAATTAAATTTCCTTAAACCACTCTAAACAATCCTAGAACCGTAAAGGCTCTGATACCAAAATGAAACAACCCGACCTTTTTTTTTTATAATAATTAAATACAATATATAATTAAGCATCCCATACTACTTAATTAAACAAACCTACCCATACACAGTAACCAACCAATAATAAACCAACATCCAATTACATCCACAGCGGAAACATATCAATAATACAAAACCAATACAATAACATTTCTATCCATTCTATCCAGCAACCTAACATATCTCTATCCAAGGTTCCAACAACATATCCAACAATCTAATAACACACAAACGAGACCCTAGATCATCCTCCTCCTCATCGCCATGATTCCACATCACAAACTGCACACCACAAACAACAATTGAGATGCGTAAGTATTATCACAAATACTTAGTGAGGCAATCCTCCCATCTACTGGGCTATACACACAAGCAACTGAGAAACCAATGCTTAACAAATAACAACCAAACACACACAAACCAGGAAAATCACGAAACAAGCAACTTGGTGTCGACCGACACCAGAGAGGTGTCGATCGACACTGGCCAAACATGGTGTCGACCGACACCTAACTGGTGTCGACCGACACTCTCTTCGCAGACGCGAACTGCACAAATCCGAACGACGAACCTCCATTTCAATCCGCCTCCAATCTGTCCCAAACTCTCCCAAAAGCCTCAGGAACCTATAATAACCATAACACAACCACCACAAGCAAGAACAACACCACAAAACACAACAAATCAAGCAAACAAAGGATTCTCAGGCTTAGATAAGCCATGGTCATGCACTCACCTCTTCTGCAGGAAGATTCTGACCAAAGGATGACGAATCCAACACCTTAGGAAGCTTCTAACACTTCCTCAGCTCCAGATCTCCCAAGAACACCAAGAAATCTCACCAATCTCCCCCAAAACTCAAGAACAAAGTTTTCTCTCCTTTTCCCTTGTTTCAACGGCGACAAAACAACCAAAACACGACCTAGGTCGTTTTCTCACTTAAATAATCCGGTTCTATGGTTTTCCTTAAACCAAACCGGTCCAAATCGTTAATTAAAACAATCTGGTCGAACCAGAAATTACTGGTGTCGATCGACACTACACTGGTGTCGATCGACACCCATCCCCAAAATCCCCAATTTTGGTTCGCGGATGTTACAAGAATGATAAGAAACAATACCACGTGACTGATAAAACTCAGTGAAGGCTATCTCTTTAGTGTTATCTGATCTTACTGACTTCACTTTAGTGTTATATTGATTCTCAACTTGATTAACGAAAGCTGGGAAGACTGTGAGAACATCACTCTTGTTGTTAAGCAAATAAATCGAGGTTGCTCTAGAATGATCATCAACAATGGTCAAAAAATATTTATAACCTTCAACTGTTTCCACTGAAAAGGGTCCCCAAACATCTATATGTAACAACTCAAAAGTTGAATTACAAATGTTGTTCTCAGATATAAAAGATAACTTCTTCTGCTTTGCCAAGTGACATACATGACAGTAAGCAGGCTTCTTATTCTTGTGTCCTGTAGTTCCCAAAACTTCTGAAATCACATCCAATCTTGAGTAAGAAGGGTGTCCAAGTCTCTTGTGCTACATACCTATATCCACCATTGCATTAATTGTTACCAAAGGCGCCTCTGTATCGAGCACATAGAGCTTACCAATCCGACAACCCTTACCAATCATCACCGCCTTTGTAGGATCCTGTATTTTGCAACAAGAAGTGTCAAAAATCACCCGAGATCCAAGATCAAAAGTCAAAGAACTGATACTGATGAGACTCAATCTGAATTCTGGAATAAACAAGACATTCGTGAGAAGCAAATCTTTATTAAGTCGAACCATTCCCACTCCATTGATCTTAACATGCTGTCCTGTTGGCATGTTCACAAAACTTTCCACAGAAGTATCCAAAGAAACAAAAACATTTATGTCATGAGACACATGGTGTGTTGCACCATAATCAATCACCTATGTGTCTGTGGATAATGCATGTTTCGAAGCTGCCAAAATACCAATAAAAGAGTATGTATAAGTGGAAAACGAGATACCCGAGTGATCAAAAGGAGTCTGTGGAGTTTGGGAAGTGCTTGCAGTAGCAGCGACATGACCAGCTCCAGGAGATACAGTATGAAGCTGAGAGTTGAAATGAGCAATAATTTTTTGCAACTGATCCGGAGAAAGGTTACCAATCAAGGTCTCCATGTTGGTTGAGGTCTTTTCCGGAGTTTGAGATAAAGAAACTTGAGCTGCAACCACTGGAGGTTTCTGAAATTTTTCAGTGAATTTCCCTTTTGAAGTGAATCTAGGAGGAAAACCGTGTTTCCTGTAATAGCGATCAACAATGTGTCCTACACGATTGCAAAAAGAACATATCGGTCTTCCTTTATTTGGTCCATTCTGAACATACATAATACCCGAGGATAAAGGTGAAGAAGGGACCATTTGAGAGACCATCTGAGGAGCAACTTGAGAGACTTGAAAAGCTGTGGGAGCAGTGGGAATGGTGAACCCTTTTTGGCTGTCGTCTTGATCCAGGATATGGTATACCTCTACCAGAGGAGGTAACGCCTTCTTTGCAATGATCTGTCTGCGTACAATCGCATAAGATTCATTCAGACTAGCCAAGAATTTCACCGTTTTGGCTCTCTCGGCCTTTTGTTGCAGATGAGCACCTTTCCCACAAACACAAGGATCGTCTGGTTCCTCTGAACCTTCCAACTGATCCCAGAGAGTTTTGAGACGAGTATAATACTCAGATAACGACATAGAACCTTGACGAAGGTCTTGGATCTCTTGAGTCAGATTAAAAGTGTGTGGGAGATTAGTCATATGGTAACGACCATAGAGATCTTTCCAAATATCTGTAGCATCATTCTTACGCAAGATACTACGATAGATCTGAGGAGAAACAGAGTTCAATAACCATGACTTAACCATGTTATTGCATCTAGACCACAAATCAAAGTTAGGATCTGTAATCAAAGGCCTAGGCAAGCTTCCATTAATAAATTTTATCTTATTCTTAGCATCAAGAGAAATACGCATCGCAAAACTCCAGTCATCATAGTTCGTTTCATCCAAATGAAGAGAAATGATACTCAAACCTGGATGATCTGCGCTGTGTAGATGAAACGGAGAGTGAGATGGATCAGCAAAGATCGGCGATGTGACAGCTCGCGAAAGCCCGGAAACCTGAGGATCGGCAACTGGGAGAGTGATCGGAGCAGAATCATCAACATCAGAGTTTAACCTTTGTGATCTTCGAACAGCGGAGCTTGATTGAGATTTTGTTTTACCCATTTTTTGATTCGCACGAGATACGGTTACCATTGGAGCATGAGGTGAGCTCAGAAACAAAGAAAAATAAGCTTAATGAAGAGAAAGGATCAAAAATTTGAGGTGGATCTGAGCTTTGATGGCTCTGATACTATATTACAAACCAGAGAGAAGAAGTTTGTTAAAAGATATTTTTCTCATTCAAATTAATTAATCATAGCTGTACAATACATGTGTAATGTGTTATATACAAGTATCTAAACCGTATGCTAAACCAACTATCTGAACCAAATAGCATATTTACATAAACCAATAATACCTAAATATATTCCGCTTTCTTAACATTGTCGCTGCTAAGTGCTAACGAGGGAGGGTATCATTGTGTGTAAGTCTACAAAAAAATATTTGCTTTCTATTGTTACGATGAGTGTGAGAATAGCCAATGACATTTTGTTAAGGTTAGTAAATAATTTGAGAGAAGAAAAAGAACATTTCGATAACAAAAGTACGACAAATTAATCGTTTAGATGGATGTTTATATAACAAAAAAAAAAAAATTATAACATAACTCAACCTTCAATAAAGCAGTTACATCAGTTCAAATGCTAAATTTACAATCTTCAAAATAAAACTCAAAAGTGACATAAAAAAAAAAAAAAAGAAAGAAGAAATTGTGACATTTCAGATTTACATGGGAGATGGTCTAAGCACTTTTCCCTTAAAGCAATGGGCCCCCTCTCCCCTTCACGGTCAGGCCATGTGCATTGCAGCGTCCCTCGTGCGTCCTACGTGAATTAAACATTTAATTTAAATCGAAATCAAGAAATATATGAAGAAACGGTCCTTAAATCGGGACAATTTTGCTTCGTCCCTCAGGACACGTGTTCAAGGTTAATTGGATGTTGTTTTATTTGTAGGGGAAAGGAAAAAAAAATCGACGGAACAATTCATTTTGTTTTTTTTCCAAGTTTTTGTAAGTTTGTAATTTTCTTATATTATTAATGTTAATGTTATATGTTTTATTTGAATAAAATTTTAATATGATTTTACTTATTAATTTAAATATTAAATTTTAAATATTAAAAATAATACTCTCTCCGTTTCATAATATAGGATGTTTTAAGGATTATTTTTGTTTCATAATATAGGATGTTTCCAACTTTCTATGCAACTTTTAGATTAGTTTTATATTTTATATTATGCAGTCATGAGTATGATTGGTTAAACTTTTTAAAAATTACTTTTTCTTAATATGTGTGTTTCTACTAAAACATCCTATATTTTGAAACAGAGGGAGTATTATTTTTTCCAGGGGACCAAATGTGAGGGACACCAATGCTCATACCAAAATTAAGAAACTCTAAAAATAATATTAATTTATTTGAGGGACCAAATTTTTGTCCCAACCAATGCTCATGCTCTCATAGACTCTCCGAGAAAGCCATTAAAAAGTTGCCAGCTTCTCCCATTCCACTTTCTCGCCACCACTTTCACCTGAATCCCCCACGTCACTCTCTCTTTCTCTCTCTAAAAACTCCATAAAGCTTAAACCTTTTTTAAGTTTTTCACACTCTTCTTCTCTCATGTTCAAACAATGGGAAATCTCTGTTCTTTGTTTGCTCCGCGGCCTCCGCCTAAACCCGTGAAAAAGAAACAACCCATCACGAAACGACAATCTTCTACCGGTTCCAGGTCGGGTCTTAATAGCAACCGGGTCAGGTCTTCTTCTTCGAGAAGGGACAACAAGTTCGAAGATGCTGTGATTCAAGAACACGCTCTTGCTGCTGCTGCTATCCTGTTCCGACAGCAGAACGGCGGAGGATCTTTGCCGTTTGATCGGTCGGCGTCTCAGCGTTATCCTGGTTCTGGTTCGAAGAAGAATCAGTTGCCTCGTAGCTCGAGTTCGAGGTCAAGGTCTTCTACAGATCCTCTGTTACAGCCTCACCAGTTGCTTAATCAGGTTCTTTACTTCTTCTTCACTTGTCACTTTAATTAGACTTAGTGTCAGGCATTTAATGATGAGTCTTGGATTGTTATATTCTATAGTTTCTATAATTCTAGTTGGCTCAACTGATTTAGTGGTTGCAGAGCAGTGTAAGTCTTTTGAGTATTCTAGTAGAGGTTGGTGTTGAGTCTTGAAAGTTGAAACTCGGTGGCTCTATCTTTGTTTCATTGATTATGATCAATGGTGTGATTGTGGTGACAATATGAGACTATATTCTGAAATAGGTAATGTTGAAAGAATTATCTTAATGATGCAAACTTGGAAACATACGCTTCATGTGTTGTTCTGTTCATTTATGTTTGACAATTTGTTCATCTTAATCTCGTATAGATGATTCAATTTGTGTGTTTCCTAAGGTCCAAACAAACCTAACCATCCTGCAAATTAGGAAATGATTTTATACATTTTGGGTTCATTCTTTATGTGGAAGTTAATTCATTTTTTTCCTAGTCTATGAGTAGGGTGTGAAGCTAGATGACTTGGAAACAAACCATTTTGTCCTCATCCATGGAGGAGGATTTGGCGCTTGGAGTTGGTACAAAACCATTGCACTTCTTGAGGAAGATGGTTTCAAAGTAACCGCTATAGACTTAGCTGGTTGCGGTATTAACTCATTCAATATAAATAGCATTGCCAGTTTGTCTCAGTATGTGAAGCCACTTACGGATGTTCTCGAAAAGCTTCCCATAGGAGAGAAGGTTCTGTTTCTGACTGCATCCAATTTTGTTCCACACCTTCCCTCCAATTTTGTTTTCCGAAAACTTGAAAATGTTTTGTGTAAAATTGCAGGTGATCTTGGTCGGTCATGATTTTGGTGGAGCTTGTATATCTTATGCAATGGAACTGTATCCTTCAAAGATTTTGAAAGCGGTTTACCTCGCTGCAGCGATGTTAACCAACGGTCAAAGCATACTCGATATGTTCTCTCTTAAGGTTTGCTTTCTCATTTCTCTCTTCTCCTGTTTCAAGCTTTGTTCCGCGCCTTATATTAACTGTGATTATGACACACACACATTGCAGGCTGGTCAGAACGATTTAATGAGGAAAGCACAGATTTTTATGTACACAAATGGTAATGAAAACCCTCCAACAGCAATTGACTTAGACAAATCTCTTCTCAAAGACCTTTTGTTTAACCAAAGCCCTTCAAAGGACGTTGCATTGGCTTCTGTATCAATGAGGTCAATCCCATTTGCGCCGGTTCTTGAGAAACTCTCTCTTTCAGATGCTAATTATGGATCAGTTAGACGGTACTACATAGAGACGCTAGAAGACAGTGCCATACCAGTGACTCTCCAAGAAAACATGATCAATAGTAGTCCACCTGAAAAAGTTTACCGGTTGAAAGGCTCTGACCATGCTCCTTTCTTCTCCAAGCCACAAGCTTTGCATAAACTTCTACTTGAGATAGCCAGGATCACCCCTACTTAACACCTTTCTCACAAGTATGAAGTATCTTCATTATCATATTCGCTAACAGGTGTTCCAAAGTGGCCCATGAGATCTCTCTTCCCTTTGTATTTTTTTTTTTTTGTTTCATTTTGTGATTTTGTTTCTGTTTCTTTTGTATCCTTCCAAGGTTATGTCTGTATTTCTCTCTCTTTTTTTGTTTCTATCTTTTTTTGTTCTTGTTTTACCAGAAATAAATTGTTCATAAAAATGACTGTACTGGGACATAGACTACAAAATTTGTTTTAATTATATATGTTCTAGAGGGTTTGGTTTCATGGGCTTGCTCTCTTTTTGGTATTTATGAACTAATTTGATGTATGAGATTCCTTTGAGAGAGGATCATAGAAGCTGTGAATTAAGTTGGCATATATGCAAACGGATAAGGATACTATAAAACTTTGCAACAAACATCACTTTCAATTTCTGATAGTCAATGCTTTACAATTCCTCCAAAGTGAACGCATATATCACTGTCAACCAACCCCTATAATAATGTATAGGCCACTATTAAATGTTTGTAAAGATTCATGGAAATCAATTCATCCTTGTCCAAAAAGATAAAAATAATTATAAATTCATCCTTGTCGAAATCGATTGTGTTTATTATATATGAAACTAGAAAATATATCACTTATTAACTTCATAAAAAATAGTTAAAGTAGTTGATTATACAAATAATTTTGTATATGTCACTACATTGTTTCTCACTTTTGTTTATTCAAATCATAAAAAGTAATCCTGCTCCATGGTCTCTTCTTGGAAGAGGGCTTTCCTAATTTTCTTCTGGACCTGCTCCACCACAATGAAATCCGGGGAGGATTCTTTGACCACCGGTTTCGCCTCTATAGGACGGAACCGGTGGTCAAAGAATCCTGTAGAGACGGAACCGGTTGTCAAAGAATCCTCTCCGGATTTCATTGTGGTGGAGCAGGTCCAGAAGAAAGTTAGGAAAGCCCTCTTCCAAGAAGAGACCATGGAGCAGGATGGTGTTGCTGGAGGTGGTCCGCAGGCTGCGGGAATGGTGGAACAGATATCTGTACAGGGCGATGATGGGGTTCTGAGTGACGGTGGGGATACTAAGATGGGGGAGGTCGCCGTGTCTGTTCCGGTGAGCGGGTCTCCTGGGTCGAGGGTGGTGGAAGAAACAGTAGCTGAGGAAACGGAGGTGTTCGAGGTTGAAGCAGAGGTGACGGCTGAGCATAAGGAGGAGGTTTTGGAGTCGGATGTGATGGTGGAGGATGATGTCAATTTGATTGATGAGGAGACACCAAACCTGGATGAGGTTTTGCGTGGTACGGACGCATGTTTGACAAAATCCGGTGCTGCAGAGTTCCCTTCAGAGGAAGCTTCGACTGCGGTAGGCTATGTTTCGATAACCACGGCGGTTCCTTCCACAGGTGCGGATGAGCAAATGGAGACTAAGGAGGGAAATGAAGTGAAAGGTGAGAAGGAGGCTAAGGTCAAGGGGGGTCTGCTAAAGGGGGGAGGTACCAAGAAGTTGAATGTTTACCTCCGTACTCCACGGAGGAAGCTTGCAGCTAAGAATTCGGACCAAGGGGGCGATGGACACAACCCGAAGAACCAGGACAAGGGGAAGGGTGCGGCGGGTGGTGGTAAACCACCAAAACAGATTGGTTGATAGATGAAGGTTCTAAGCTGGAATTGCCAAGGCCTGGGTAACAAGGCAACTATTGGACATCTTAGGGATCTTTGGTTTCAGCATCGTCCGGATTTCTTGTTTCTTTCTGAAACAAAGCAGTCTTTTTCTTTCATGGAACGTTTTGTAGGCCATTTTGGCTATTTAAATTTAATAACTGTTGATCCTGTTGGTTGTAGTGGTGGATTGGCACTTTTCTATAATAAAGATGATTTTGATGTTTCTATTCTGTTAAGTCCGATCGATTGATCGATATTGAGGCAGTTTACAAAGGCAAATTATTTAATTTAACATTTATTTATGGGGATCCAGTACCAAAAAATAGGGATTTAGTTTGGGAACGGTTAACAAGAATGGGGATATCTCGTAGCTCCCCATGGTTTGTCATTGGGGATTTTAATGAGTTGACTGGTAACCATGAGAAACGAGGGGGTAAACTTCGTCCTGCGGCATCTTTCCGGTCTTTTAATTGTATGATCCAGGATTGTGGTTTCTTGGAATTTCCGTATTTGGGTGATTACTTGTCTTGGCGGTGTTGGAGGGATAAAAAGCCTATACGGTGTCGGTTGGATAGAGCTCTAGAAAATGAAGACTGGCATGCTCTTTTCCCGGATACCGTGACAGAATATTTGCCGATGGTGGCGTCTGATCACAAGCCCATGTTAGCGTATATAGGCGCCAAACATCCTAAGGGGAAGAGGCGGTTTGTTTTCGATAGACGGTGGATTGGGAAGGAAGGATTAATGAGTACCATTTCTTCAGGCTGGGGAGCGGATGGGCAGAATGGGCAGGGACTTTTTGTGGACAAAGTGGTGAACTGTCGGCAGTCTATCTCGCGGTGGCAGAAGACACAAGTGCCAGTCAGACGGGATGCAATAGACCTTATTACACGGCAGCTAACGGAAGCACAGGCAGATGATGCAACATCCCCGGAAACGATTACGGATTTGACCAATCAATTGAGGGAGGCTTATCGGGATGAAGAAATTTATTGGTATCAGAAGAGTCAGAATCGATGGATGCGGGTAGGAAATAGGAACTCCAAGTATTTCCATGCACAAACGAAGCAGCGCAGGGCACAGAACAGGATAGTGGGACTTTTTGATAAGAACAATGTGTGGTCTACGGATGATGAGGCGATTTGTAACACGACAGTTTCATATTTTCAGGATTTATTCTCAACAATTGGACCGGCTAATTGTGATGAGATTCTAGGGGAAATTGCTAGGGTGATTACAGATGCGGATAATGCTTTCTTGACTGGTCCGGCTACGGAGAAAGAATTAGAGCGGCTTTATTTATGATGCATCCGGATAAAGCTCCTAGGCCGGATGGGATGACAGCGTTATTCTTTCAAAAAGCTTGGCACGTCGTGAAGACGGATTTACTCAATCTGGTCAATTCTTTCTTCGAGCAGGGTTCTTTTGATAAGCGGCTCAATTCCACGCATATTTGTCTAATTCCGAAAGTGCCGAAACCAACTCGCATGGCTGAGCTACGGCCTATCAGCTTATGTAATGTGGGTTATAAGATCATCTCAAAAATTTTATGTCAACGGTTAAAACGGGTGTTACCAACTCTTATCTCGGAAACTCAGTCTGCTTTTGTCCCAGGTCGCTTGATTTCGGATAACATTCTAATTGCCCAGGAAATGTTCCATGGGCTTCGGACAAACAATTCTTGAAAGTCAAAATTCATGGCTATCAAAACGGATATGAGCAAAGCTTATGATCGGGTTGAATGGAGCTTTGTGGAGCAAGTTCTCCGGAAAATGGGTTTCTCAGAGCGATGGATATCCTGGATTATGTACTGCGTGTCATCGGTGGATTATAAGGTTTTACTGAATGGACAACCACATGGTTTCATTCAGCCGGCAAGGGGTTTACGACAGGGGGATCCTTTATCACCTTATTTGTTTATTCTTTGCACGGAGGTGCTAATAGCAAATGTCCGGAAGGCAGAACGGGAAAAACTGATCACCGGTATTAAGGTGGCAAATCAATGCCCACCTATTACTCATCTCCTATTTGCGGATGATAGCTTATTTTTCTGTAAAGTTACTAAGGAAGAGTGTGAGGCTATTTTAACGGTTCTGCGGTCATATGAAGCGGCTTCTGGTCAATTGATAAATTTGGATAAATCCTCAATTCAATTCGGCCACAAGGTCCCGGAGGATACAAATGCGGAGTTACAGTCGATTCTTGGCATATCTAAATTAGGTGGCATGGAATCCTACCTGGGGATCCACGAGAGTTTGGGGGGTTCAAAGACGAAGGTTTTCTCCTTTGTTAGGGATAAGCTGCAGGGTCGCACTACTGGTTGGTCGGCCAAACTGCTCTCGAGGGGGGG
>NC_025693.1:9513861-9543776 GCF_000633955.1 Camelina sativa
GGGGGGGGGGGGGGGGAAGGAAGTGATGATAAAGTGTGTGGCCACGACTGTTCCGACTTTTGTGATGTCCTGTTTTCGCATTCCGAAAACTATAACGTCAAAATTAACAAGTGCCATTGCGATTTTTTGGTGGAGTTCAAATGGACAGTATGGGGGTATGCATTGGTTAACCTGGGAAAAGCTTTGTGCGTTAAAGCAATTCGGCGGACTGGGTTTCGGAATATTGATGATTTTAACTCCGCCTTATTGGCGAAGCAGTTATGGCGGCTGATAGAAGTGCCTGATTCGCTCTTTGCACGGGTGTTTAAGAGCAGGTATTATCGGAACTCGCATTCTCTGGATCCTATAAAATCATACTCTCCTTCCTATGGGTGGAGAAGTATTGTTTCCGCTTGCTCTCTGGTAAGCAAAGGGCTGATTAAACGGGTTGGGTCTAGAGATACTGTGTCTATATGGACAGATCCCTGGGTTCCTGCTCAATTCCCGAGACCAGCGTTATGTAAGGATTCTTTTAAGGATCCTTCAATCCAGATGAATGATCTAATTGATCGGAGTTCTAATACCTGGAGGATGGATCGTTTAGCTGATCTGTTTGATCCAGAAGATGTGTCGTTAATTAGTGCGATTCCTCTGAGTCTTACACCATAGAATGACTCTTTTGGTTGGCATTTTACAAAATCGGGCAAGTACACGGTTAAATCTGGATATCATACGGCTCGATTGCCACCACCACACGGTACTATGCCAGTAGTATGTGGCCCTGATTGTGCCCCTTTAAAGGCTAGTGTTTGGAAAGTAAAGTGCCCTCCAAAAATTCAGCACTTTATATGGCAAGTTCTCTCTGGCTGTCTTTCAGTCGCGGCTAATCTAGGACGCCGGGAATATCTTGTGACCTAGAGTGTATGCGTTGTGGTTTTCCTTTAGAAACGATTAATCATGCCTTGTTCGAGTGTCCTCCCGCACGACAGGTCTGGGCTTTGTCCAATGTTCCATCAGGTACAATTGGGTTCCCAACAGCATCGGTGTTTGCCAATATGGATCACTTTCTAGGGCCACAAAACCTGGGGGCTCAGGTAGTCGCCTTCCCATGGATTTTGTGGTATATATGGAAAGCACGGAATGCAAAAGTTATTAAAAATGTGGCTGAAAAACCGGATGCGATTTCACAGTTGGCGGCCAGTGAGGCATTAGCCTGGTCTATGGCCCAGGTTGAGAACGAGGAAGGTTTCACGGTTCCAACAGCACCTAATCCGCGGGTGGTGCGAGGGGTCTCCTCTCTTCCTACTGCGTATAATGGGTTTCGTTGTTTTGTTGATGGCTCATGGAAGGATATGGATAAGTTTGCGGGTGCAGACTGGGTGTGTACGTCTTCCACCGATGGTTCTTTGCTTATGGGTGCCTCCAATTTTAGGCGTAGTCTTTCACCGCTTCATGCTGAGGTTGAAGCTTTTGTGTGGGCGTTACGCTGTATGATTGGTCATGAATATAAAGAGGTGGCTTTTCTCACAGACTGCTCAGACTTGGTAAAGATGGTGTCCTCACCAGCTGAATGGCCGGCTTTCTCTGCCTATCCTGTCGACATTATAGAGGATATGAAGGAGTTTACAAGATTCTCGTTAATTTTGATTCCTAGGAATGCGAATGTACTTGCGGATCGATTAGCACGACAAGTTCGTACTCAACCGCACGTGGTTACATCTGTTAGCTGTACTTTTCCTAATTGGCTTGTTTGAGTCAATTCTACTGTTGTAAAAAAAAAAAGTAATTAACAAAAATGAGCAATATACAAAGTACAATATAGACATGACATAAGCAAAACATAATCAAAAAATAAGCAAAACATAAGTAATCAAATTAGACTTATGTATTTTTATTACAAATGAAAGGCTTTTGAGTGAATTATATCCTTTCTTAAAATATGTATCTGAGATACTATAATATGATGTATTTTTCTATAAAATTTAATTATTTAGCTTAATATAGTTAATGATGGGTAGAAGAAAAACAAAAAAATTAATAGAAATTACATATGTCAAGAGAATAAATGTCATGTGTCTACTTCTCAAAGCTTGTGTTTGAAAGAACCTTACGTTATTATATTGATTTTCTAGGGGTAGGAGGTTATTGCTTTGCACGGGGTTATTAATACAGTAAAATCTCTATAAATTAATAATGTTGGGGACTATGACATTTTATTAATTTATAGTGATATTTATTAATTTATAGATATATTTTATTTAATATTCCTAAAATTATGAATTAGGATAATTTTAGCAAAATAAGATTAGACTTTCAGATGTTATAAATTTTATGGTTTTGGAATTGAATTTATAATATTTAGAAATATTATTGACAATAAATTATGAATATTATAAACAAATTGGCTTATATACATGACATACATAAATTCAAATTTATGAATAATATTATCAATTATCATATTTTAATACCCTATAAAACTCAAAATGAAAATGATGCATATCTAGAAATTGAAATTTTTAAAAAAATTTACCCATTTTTATGATATATTATAGAATAGTTTTCGTTACAATTTTAAAATACAATATAAAAATTGTTTTATAGATATGAGCTTTAGGAAAAAAAGGAAAATTTTAAAGCATACATTATTATATCAACATATATATGTATACTATTACATATATATCTATATATATATGTAAATTTACATGATTATTAATTTATCATATTATTTGGACCATATTTTACACGAGGATTTCAAAAAGATTATTATATTATTATCTTATCGAATTTTGTTATTTTATACACTGTCTCAACTTGGAACCAGCACAATTTATTAATTTATAGTGTTTATTAATTTATATAATATTAATTTATAAAGGTTTTTTACTGTATTATTATTATTATTTTTAGAGTAAATGACGATTAATTTATTTTTCTAAAATGTGTATTGTTTGGTTGTAGTATATACTCGTTGGAGAATATAGGATTATGTAGTTGATGTTGTTTTCTTCTTGGTGTGATCTTTTGATTTTGAGAATGAGTTGGTGGTGTGATTGTGTTGCCGTTGAGCTTATTTCTTACTACAATATATAGAGAATAAAATCTAAACATGTGACAACTAATATGATTCCATTGCAAAGTCCTTCTTTTTGATTCATGTTTCATAAGAGCATAACTGGAGATCATATATAATTCGAGTGAGTTCAAAAATTCTGCAGGATGTGAGGAAGGAAGGGTTTCAGTTTCTGTTCCAAAAAAATATACTAGATAATGTTTTTTATATAAATATTTTTGTAGAAGGAAACGTTTTGTATTTCTTACTTATAGCATTGTATCAAATGGAATTAATGCATCTTTAATAGAATTAGGAACCGTATAGTTGGGGGAAAAAACATAATTACGCCTATAACTTAATGTGTTTCTCTCCCAAGCACGAAGCCCGAGCAGCCACTCCACTACAACAAATATCTACATTGATAGCAGTAGATAAACGCTATAATACATTATTTATAGCTTTTTCACAAACACTATGTTAGGCCACTGTTATTGTAGGTACCATACATACAATAGCGCCGAATATGTATGATGTGTTAGAGTCTTCTACTATAGCAGTAGCGAGAGTCTTCTACTATAGCAGTAGTGAAATACTTTGTTATCACGTTTTTCTAATTTTTTAAAATAGTGTTATAAATCATTTTACACGCTATATTAGAAGTTTCTACCGTAGCTATATTATAGCACTAGATTGTAACACAAAATTAATGCTATTTTATATGTCATAGGTATTTTTCACAATTTATTTAATTAGATTTATATTTTCAGATTTCATAAAATAATCAATATACTTAACCTTAATATTACATTAACCAAAATAAGTCTTACATAAATGCCACCAATTCTTAAACAAAATAAAACTAACATTACAAAGAACAAAGACAAACTTTACATGAACAAAATAAAACTAACTTTACAAAGACGAACTGCTTCCAACCTTCAAGAGGGTATGTCAAGGTCTGACCAAGCAATCCAGCGACAGACCCGCATACAAGTTTCAGGGAAATGTCTTTCTTATGTTTTGCAGGGGCATGGCGTTTCATCTTTTCGACGTAGAACTTCAAACCAGGATAAGGGAAGATCACAAGCAACCAAAGAGGCAAAGAAATATCAAATATTTAGCAAATCCAAAGTTACGGTTTGTATGTACCTACACCACGATAGAGGCCTCGTAATCCATATTCTCTGTCTGTCCTCGAGAAACAATCTACAATACACAATTTTTTCTAGGGGAACATGGTTTTTATTTGCGCCTTTGCTGAACCAACAACCTGCACTACTGAAACCTCTATGAGCCTATTCAGGTTCTAGCTCGGTAAGAGAAGAAATATAGACAAGAGACACAGAAGAGAACTCACTGAAGAGTAGGAACAATCCCAGATGCTTAGTAAGGTCAACTGGTTGGCTCACTTTCATAAAAGAGGAAATGAACTATACCAAAAAATCTACAAATAGGAGAAGAACAAGTCCCATGTTTCTCTGAAAACAAGAAATTGTCATCACAATCGTTAAGAGTAAGAACATCTGTTATCGACTTAGCATAATTAAACCATAACGTTTTGTTGTTAACCAACACACTGTTGCACAAAAGGTTCTGAGGTATGGAACCCTTCTCTTAACACCAATGAAAAAAACACTACTAAACCATACGATCCTAAAGAAATAAACACAAAACACACATGTCAGATTTTATCAAATAAGCACACCAAAATTTAGGAATGATAAATTGTATCTGTAGCATTAACTTGTTTTCCATTTTATTATTTTCAATTGAGTTTGCATCCAAACGTTTTCTTACTTTTACCCAACTAAAACTCGGATGTGAGGAGTAGTATCATATACCTAAACTGGATTTAACAAACACAAATAACTATGGTTAATCCCTTAGATTTGGTTTATCCTCAAAGAAGAACAGTAGGCTGTCCCCTCCTGCATATATATCCAAGGAGCATTAGCCAAGAGACGAGACACAGATCCAATCATAGAATTCTTTCGATTTTAAGAATTAAACTCAGGAAACAAAGGTCTCGCAGACCCATGTTGAATAAAAGCTATAGGATGAGATATGGTCGAAAAGCCAGAGAAAAAAACGATAAGAAAAAGAAGATATATTTGCTTTAAGGTAAAAGGTCAATAAACAAACTCAGCGATTATAATGTATGGTCTCTCTTAGATGGAAAGAGGTTGCAGATACCTCAAATATTCTTCGCTTTGAGGGCTGAATTTTGAAAACACATCTCCAAAATCTCATGTAGGAAAGTCCGGTTAATGCTCTGTCACAATATCAAACATATTAATATGATATTTCAATACATTAAGTATTTAATCTAACCATTACGCCAGGGGATCATTAAAAAAAAAAAAAAACCTTTCAATGCAATTACGTAAAGATTGAGAGAAGGCAAATTGATATCTCTTCAGAGTCCCCAGGTGCTACCCAAATTCCTGACGCAACAACTTTCAACAGGAGAAAAAGAAAAGTAAGGACATGTATACCAATAGACCACAGGCCTGTGCACTAAACTGTCATAATCATGAAAAGAGAGACGATCTGTTCGAATATATTGAGGAGAAAAAGATGTAACAAATCATTAGGAAAAAAAAATATACCTCTAAGCTTTGAGACAGCAGCCGGAGCTTTATCAGTTATTGATGAATGACGCCCAGGTAGAAAAAGCCAAAGCTTAATCTTTTCATCTGAGAAACGGCGAGGAATGATGGTCAGATACAACTATAAAGTAACAAAAATTGAAGAACCAGAGGTGATTTGTATAGGTAGCTTTTTACCAGGGTTGTATAAACCTTGAGATGGATCCCAAGGTCCAACAAAAGAATTGGTCCAAGTGGTTAGAAACCCTTCCTTCTGCAACCGTGGATGAGAAGAAAGCACAAGATACGTTGCAACATCGGCCCTGTTCGTTTATGAGTCGCTACAGTAGCGACAGCGACCATGAAAAATACCTTTGCTCCTTCTTTCTCTCTCTTCATCTTGCCTTCAATTTCGATCGCTGCGATTAGAATATCAAGAATTTGGAGTCGCCGGAAAAATCAGCGATGAAACCCAAGCCATGATCTGAATCAGCGACTGTCGCTACTTTTTTTATAATCAAATCACCATTTTTAAAATCAGATAAAAGAAGCTCCAAACACAAAAGTTGCAGAACCTTTCATCTTCTTCTATGACTTAATTAATTGGGATTTTACAGTATTTATAATTATACCCTTTACAATATTCAGAATTACAAAAAGAAATATCTTTAAACCAGTCGCAGTCGCTACAGTAGCGACTCAAAAACGAACAGGGCCATCGTTTTGCTCAGCTCTTGATAAAAAAAGCTAAAAGCTTTAACCTTCTATCAGAGCCAGGATTCTCAAACTCAAGTTTCAAACGCCCCCTTTTGAGCTTCAAGCTCCTCCTTCTCATCATCATAAAACATTGATTGAGAAGTAGAATAATGTAGAAATCTCGTTGAAGAAAACGTACCTGAGCTCCTAAGAATGGTTTTTCTTCCAACTTCACAGAAAAATCAAATACTTGGTGGTGAGTTGGTTCAGTGATAAACAGAGAGAGAGAGAGAGAGAAAGAGAGAACCTTCGACCAAGTTTCCTCCTGCATTTGTGATGGTGGTACAAGCAAGTTGTTGGTGATGCTTTGGATTCGCTGAGTCCTTTACAGCCCAACAGCCCAAGGAGATCTACGCTTGCCGGATTCTGGGTCATCCACTTCTGTGGTTTTCGCAGTAGCGAGAGATTTTGCCGGTGAAACCAAAGCTGCATCCTCTAAATTCAGATCTGTTGGGAGAGGGGTCAAATTTTTCGCCTTGGCAAGAGCTTGGGCACTAATCTCAGGGAGAAACCAATTTGGGTCGGGAGAGAGTCGAGAGACACCGGATTAGACTTTACTGAAGCTCCAACTCATGCCGTTGATGGAGACGACGGTGGTTTCGCAGATGAAACCCTTGACGAAGGAGACTTTCTAATTTTTTTTTCTATTGAGATATGTTTATGTTTTAAAGGTAAGTTTTTCTTTCTTTTTTTCTATAAACTTGTTCACATACGGCGCTTAAGTGAAAATTTTCCCCATGTTTTAATTTAGTGATTTTTGTATCGTAAATAAAACTATGAGCTATCTAAAATAATATAAGAAGTGTATATGAGAAGCCAGGGGAGAAAGAGAGTTTACGTTTATAATCGAGAGGAAGTGTATCATACAAGTGAAACAATACGTCCATATTTATAGAGTAAAAATATAGACAATTACTACTGTAACAATTAAGACAATGGGATCCAATATAACTTGTATACGCAGATGTTTTGTTGACTTTTGTAACACTCCCCCTTGGAGTTCATTGTCGTTTGTGTCTTTGCGATGGATCTTGTTGCCTCGTTAAAATCCTTTCTAGGAAACTTATTGAGAAAAACTATAGTAAGGTAAAAGGGTACAATCATACTTGCTCCCCCTCGAATGACTTAGTGTAACACTTCAGAGGTTCCGTTGATAACGCATCCCAATATTATGGACATGTTTTCTGAATATTGAAGTAGGTAATGACTTTGTGAATAGATCTGCTGCATTGTCAGAAGACTTAACATATCTTATTTCAAGTACTTTATTCTTCTCAAGCTCTTGGGTATATAAGAAGTACTTTGGAGGGATGTGTTTAGTTCTATTGCTTTTGATATATCCTTCTTTAGTCTGAGCAACACATGCAGCATTATCTTCATATAAGACAGTTGGCTCTATATTTACGTTGATCCCACTATTTGACATAATGTGTTGACTTATTGACCTAAGCCATACACACTCTTTACTTGCCTCATGGAGTGAGATGATTTCAGTATGATTTGAGGAAGTAGCTACTAAACTCTGTTTTTGAGAACACCAAGATATGGCGGTGCCCCCAACAGTAAAAACATATCCAGTTTGTGATCGAGCTTTGTGTGGATCTGACAAATATCCTGCATCTGCAAAACCCACCATTTAGCCCCTTGAGTCTTTAGGATAAAATAATCCTAAATCAATAGTCCCTTGAAGGTAACGAAAGACATGTTTTATCCCATTCCAATGTCTTTGTGTAGGAGATGAGCTGAACCTTGCCAAAAGGTTAACTGCAAATGATATATCAGGTCGAGTGCAATTTGCAAGGTACATTAGTGCTCCAATTGCACTTAGATACGGTACTTCAGAACCAAGTATCTCCTCATTTTTTTCATGTGGTCGGAAGGGATCCTTTTTAATATTAAGTGATCTAACGACCATTGGTGTACTGAGAGGATTTGCTTTATCCATATGAAAGCGTTTTAAAACTCTTTTAGTGTATGTGGATTGGTGTACAAATATTCCCTTATGAGAATGTTCAATTTGTAAACCAAGACAAAACTTTGTTTGTCCGAGATCTTTCATCTCAAACTCTCCTTTTAAATAGTTTGTTGCTTTCTGTATTTCCTCTTGAGTTCCAATGATATTTAGATCATCAGCATAGACCGCGATAATTACAAATCCGGATATTGTTCTCTTGATAAAAACACAAGGGCATAGGGGATTATTCACATATCCTTCTTTAGTTAAGTGCTCACAAAGACGATTATACCACATACGCCCAGATTGCTTTAAACCATATAATGATCTTTGTAATTTTATTGCACATAATTCTTTTGGTTTAGAAGTTAATGTTTTAGGCATATTAAATCCATCAGGAATTTTCATATAGATATCACTATCTAATGATCCATATAATTATGCCGTTACAACATCCATGAGACGCATCTCTAGATTTTTATCAGCTGCTAGACTCATTAAAAATCTAAACGTGATAGCATCCACTACTGGAGAATATGTTTCCTTGTAATCAATCCCAGGTCTTTGAGAAAAACCTTGGGCCACAAGACGAGCTTTGTACCTTGTTATCTCATTTTCTTCATTACGTTTTCGGACAAAAACCCATTTATAACCAACAGGTTTTACACCCTTAGGTGTGGCCACAATTGGTCCGAATACATTTCTTTTATCAAGAGAATTAAGTTCAACTTGTATTGCATCTTTCCATTTTATCCAGTCATGTCTCTTTTGACATTCATATACTGACATTGGTTCTGGATCCTCGATTTCTTCGTTTATTTCCTTTGAAACAAGATAAGAAAAGACATCATCCATTTTCTTTCGATTCCATATCTTTCCACTATGAATATAGTTGATAGAAATCTCATGATTTTCTTCAGACTCATGATGCTCTATATTGGTGGAAGAATCATGATTCGTTTTTTCCATAATATTTTCTGTCATTTTGGGAGCGTCATGTTTTTCAACTTCCTTTCTTTTTCTAGGATTTTTATCCTTCGCACCAATTGGTCTACCACGCTTTAAGCGTATTTTAGACTCATGTGTTTCATCAATTTTCCCATGTTCTTGTGCGATTTCAATTCTAGCAGGAGCATTTGCTGCTGGTATATGTGATTTAGTTACCGTTTTGATATCTACAAATGCATCAGGTAGTTGATTGGCTATACTCTGTAAATGCATAATTCGTCGAACTTCTAGTTCTGACTGCTTTGTGGGAGGATCAAGGTGTAACAGAGATGGTACACACCATTTGATATCCTTTTCCATCTTTTTATTTTCTCCCCTAGAACCGAAAATTCTTTTTCATCAAAATGACAATATGCAAAACGTGCAGTAAATATGTCACCAGTCTGAGGTTCTAGATATCGTATAATTGACGGAGAGTCACAACCAACATATATTCCCAACCTTCTATGTGGTCCCATTTTAGTACGTTGTGGGGGTGCAATCGGTATATATACCGCACAACCAAATATTTTTAGATAAGAAATATTTGGTTCTCGACCAAATGCTAATTGTAGTGGAGAAAACTTATGATATGCACTTGGCCTTATGCGTATAAGTGATTCAGCATGCAAAATAGCATGTCCCCATATTGAGGTTGGTAATTTTGATCTCATGATCAATGGTCTTGCAATTAATTGCAGACGTTTAATTAAAGATTCAGCCAATCCATTTTGTGTATGCACATGGGCAACAGGGTGTTCAACACTGATTCCTGTTACCATACAATAATCATTGAATGCTTGGGACGTGAATTCACCAGCGTTATCTATTCTAACTCCCTTAATTGGATAATCAGGAAATTGAGCTCTTAGTTTGATTATCTGAGTCAGAAATCTCGCAAATGCCATATTTCGAGATGATAACAAACAAACATGTGACCATCTACTAGACGCGTCTATCATTACCATGAAATAATAGAATGGTCCACATGGTGGGTGTATAGGTCCACAAATGTCACCTTGAATTCGTTCAAGAAACTTTGGTAATTCTTTATCGATTTTGGTTGGCGATGGCTTTATAATAAGTTTTCCTAGAGAACATGCAACACATGTCATTTTATTCCCCTGATAAATCTCTTGGGGTTTCAGTGAATGTCCATGTGAGCTCTCTATAATTTTTCGCATCATTGTGGTGCCTGGGTGACCAAGGCGATCATGCCACAATGTGAAATCATTTTGATTTCTTTTGATCACAAGGTGTGATTCTATTGAATTTATGTATGTATGGTGCAAACCTGACGGGAGTCTTGGTAATTTTTCCAATACATGTATTTTCCCCGATTTTTCAGAAGTAATGTACATGAACTTCTTTCCATTCTCAGTTGCAGACTGAGTGTCATATCCCTGAAGGTATATGTCTTTAAAACTCAACAAATTCCTCTTTGAATTTGGAGAAAATAATGCATTGTTTATTGAAAACTTGGTCCCGTTAGGTAATGCAAAATTTGCTTTACCAGTCCCTTCAATTAAGTCGGTGGGACCTGATATTGTATTAACAATAACCTTTGTTGATTTCAGATCGGAGAAATATTTGTTATGTTTCAGAATAGTGTGCGTTGTTCCACTATCTGGTATGCAAATGTCTCCATGATTTGTCTTAGATAATGTTCCACTTGTAATGTGATCCATTTGGTTCTGTGTGAAATAAATATAATCGGTTAATAGAAATTGAAAACAAATTTATTCATAAAGCACACAATAATTATACAAGATAGGTAATAGAAGCACACAAATATGGGAAATTTCAAACAAACATCGACTTATTTATGGCATAATTGTCGGAAATTCGAGTTTCATAAGACAAGCATTTCAGTTTTCTGCAAGGACATCCTCATCAGGATCATTTGCGAAGTCAGCAGCCTCAAGGTGGGTTGTACCCTCAGAATGTTCCGCAAGGTTCACTTCCTTTCCTTTTCCCTTAGCGGATTCTTTGTACAGAGCACAAAGATGTGCAGGGGTTCGGCATACCTGAGACCAATGTCCCTTAGTGCCACATCTGAAACAAGCACTCTCACGTTTCTGGGTGGTGTTTGCTTGGATTTCTTTTCCTTTCGGACTCTGTTTATACGTTACATATGTGGCCTTGTATACATATACCGGCTTGATTATATAATACATGTAAAACATTTTTTTTCTTTTTTTGACAACACATGTAAAACATTTCTATGGTTATATTAGATAAATTAATAAACAATATAAATTAATTAATTCTCTCAGTTTGAGTTGATTCCGTGCAAACATTAAAACAATTCGATAAAGTATGAATTTATAATTTCTAAAAAAACATTCTTGTGAATACTATATACTTGTATGTTTGGAGAAGGTCCAAAACTCGATCGAAAGAGTGAGGATATCATCACTTCATAGCTCTCATGAATCCATCCATGTGTAAGTTGAAACTGAAGAGACACTAGATGAGATTCCAATAGTAATGAATGATATCAAAGTTTAAACATCTGGTGGTCAATTATTTAATTACCTGGGTGCCTAACCAAACCTACTATATAACAATTGAAGTCAACTCCCAACCGCAATTATTAGACCAACAAGACAATAATTAATATGAACATGATTACTAAAAATAAATAAACTAATGTTGTATACAAGTATATGATGAGAGAGTTATAGATTATCTTCGTGTTCAATCCACATCTCCAAACTTTTAAGCTTAAGACATGACCAAATCATTTTTCTCCTATTCGTTCTTCTTCAGTATCTCTCTTCTCCTCCTTTTCCTCGTGGAGGCTTCGACAACCGCATCTGCAAGGAATGTTACTAGCGACGACTTGAGATATAACGGATGTGCCCCAGGAGACACCATCAAAGAATGCATAACCGCGGGAATAGAGGATGATGAGGGAGGACTTGAGGCTGTGGTGCGGCGGATTCTGCAACAACGAAGGTATTTAAGCTACGAAACTTTACAGAAACAGCCGACTTGTGATGGTAGAATCGCCGGTAATTGCATAGGAACTATTAATTCAAGAGGATCAACTTGTACTTACTACCAGAGATGCAAACGTGCAGTCTAACTAGTTCTTTAATTTTCTTCTTAATTATGTGTGTTTTAATGATGATCTTGTGATTAAAATGTAAAAGTGTTTAAATTAACTACTCTAATAAGAAAGGAGAGATTCTCAAAAATAGCACTAAAATAAGTTTTTTTTTCCAAACTTAGCACAATATCTCTAAAATTTCAAAAATAGCATCAATTAATTTTTCAAAATTAAATCTTAAATTCAAAATACTAAACTCTACCCATCAAAACTATACCTTAAATATGAAATTGAGAACCCAAACCTAAAAAACAAAATTCTAAAAATTAATTTTAAATATTTTTATGTGTTAAATAGTGCTATTTTTGGAAATTTATGAAATGTGTGCTATAGTTGTCAACAAAACTTGTTTTAGTGCTATTTTACGGTATTTCTCATAAGTAAAGTTGGTTGATTGAGTAATGCACATAAAGTTGCTATATATATGTGTATAAGAAATTTTGAATCAATGAAACTTCTATCTCGTTAAGAACTTAAAACATGGTATACAAACCGGATCTCAACTAACTGTGAGGTTGGCAATAGCTATTAAAATACAAATTCACATAATTAACTAAAAAGAAAAATTTGCTAATGAAAAAGAAAAAAAAATATATATATATATATATATACGTAGAAAAGAAAATAGGAAACGAGATTAATTATTTGTGAACTATGCATATAAACATGACTAACGGGTTATGGATACATATAAAAAATGTACGATACTTTGTTTAGTTGAGATCAGTTTCAAAACTCTATGCGCATCCAAGTTTAGATCTTGCATTCATGGAGACATTATTAAATCTAAGGAGACTCCTCATGCTCCTGAGATGATCTGAACTTGGATGAATACAAAGTTTTGTAAAAGTCTTTGAGATCGGCAAGTGAAACAACCATTGATTTCTGGAATGACTTTCTTATACCGTAGTAAAAGATAAAATGTATCGTGATATTTCTTTTGTTAGTGAAAGCTTATTTATATAGAGGTTATAGTAGGTTAGATATATAGGAGGAAATCGAGAATATTTTGGTGATCAAGTCAGATTTGTTATCCATATTTTACATAAGAAGAAATCCGAAATAAAAGCATATCTAAACTTATTTATTGTACATAAGTGAATATAAATTACTTTACTAAATTTAGGATATTTAAGGTTATATTCTTTAGATTTAGAACCAAAAATCTCTACAAATAGATAGCTTCCATTTGATTACCTACACATAATTTTAAACTAGGGATCGATCAGCACATACGTGCGGGGTTGATTTTTTAAACTAATTTTGCTATAAAATTTGCAACTTATTATCTGTGTTGGATTATTTTTTTTATATAAAGTATGTTTGCATATAGTTTGAAATTGCTGAATATGTTAATTTGTATTAGTTTGTCAACATTTTTAAAATCTGATATATTTAAAACTATTCTATGACAAATCAGTCTATATAAAAAGAATTATAAGTAGTTCGATCCATGTGTTTCANAAAAAAAAAAAAAAAAAAAAAAGTAGTTCGATCCATTAGTTAAGACGTACGTACGGAGTTACGCTTGTAAACAGATTAAATTAATATAGTACCCGAACTCATATTAGTTGGGTATTTAGCAATGTTTTTAATCCCGTACCAAATCGGCCGGTCGGACCGGTCCAACCGCGATTTTAATACCCAACTTATTGAGATTTCTTAAACTATTTATATTTTTAAAATTATATTAATTATTTTCTCATTTCTATTAGTTTGGTTTGAAAAAATCTATACTATATAATGGTATTTTGAAATAGAAATTTCAATTTTGGTATTTATCCATAAATAATATTTTAAAAATTATCACAATTATAGTAATTATTTTATGCGTAATTCTAATTAATGTTTTTTGAAATTAATTTTTTTTAGCATACTCGTGTGAATCAAGAAGATAGGTGGCATGGTACAAAACGTAAAGCATACTAATATATAAGAAACAATGTAATCTTTACATAATAAACAAACTATTGTAAAGTAATTAGAAAAGAAAAGGGGTAACAAAGTATAAAGTCAAAGGAAAAGAAAAATATTGTGCACAAACAAAAAAAATCTCGGCAAATAAAAAACAAATCTGAAAAGGAAAGTGTGACTAAAAAAACTCTTTTGACCTAAATTTCTTTTACACCTCCGCTTTCTGAATCAATTGGGCAACAACAAAGGACTGCAAGACCTGATGATTTTCGAGCTCTTCACCACCAGTACATCCGGTGATAGTACCTTCTGATGACGATTTCACTCTACCCAAGCCCCAAGGTTACATTGTCGTCTACCTATCAAATCCCTAATCAAGAGTCTCTTCAGATTCATTGTGTCGATGTGATTATATAATCGAGTTTCATCTTCGATTATTTCATGGGTAAGAGATCTCGTTATCGTCTTCTTTTTCATTAAGTTTCGTGAGATAACCCCAAGCAAGTATAGATCACTCAAGTAATTTAAAATTGAAACATGAATTTTCCTTAAAAGATGTGCTTTGGTTTTTGGCGAGTCTAAGAAGATTCTGAAGTTCATGCAAAACTGAAATTTGTTTCATTAATTATTATGCTGTTTGTCCACTTGTTGATTTCGTAGCTGCATTGCCATTTTGAATTATCATTAGTATCTAGTTCGGTTCTGGGATTAACATTTACTAATTTATTGTTCCATTTTGTTGGAGCTGTTGAGCTCTCGGTAATGCAGAAAATGATATGAGGCTTCTGAGACCTCACTCTCTGGGTACTATGAGCTAATCATCTTCAATGTTTTCGAAGTCGTCATCCCTACCAAATAAAAAAAGCATCAGGTGATCGTTTTCTTCAATTTTACAACATTACGTACCTGTAAAATCAAAGAAAAACATTTCTATCATTCAATTTAACGGCCTACGAAAATCTTATGCCTTAATCGTAACTATGTATTTATTTAGTATCTCAGGAACTTGCAGGATAATTTTTTTGGAAACATCTTAAAGAAGGATATGGCAAGATGCTCTCCATATGATCCTAAAATTACCAAGGTCAAAAGGTACCAAAAATATATGTTTCCTACTAGATTAGGACCCGCGGTATACCGCGGGATAAAATTATTTATAATTAAAATATTAAAATTATAAATTGTATTTGTTGGTTAAATATGTTATAATTATATAATAATTGTTAAATAAACCATATAATACCGCAATAAAAATTATTTTTTATATAAAATATATTTAAATTTAATTACATATGTCTATTCTCTGATACTGACAGTGTTAACAAAATAATGAAATGATGTTTTACCCGTGTAACACCGAATTACTGATATTTTTTAATTTATATAAATATCGATAAAACCCTGTCCGAAGATATTTTAACTCACACTATACCATCTTAACTTTTAATATTTATTGTATATCTACGGTATAATATTTATCATATTTAACTTTTTAAAAGTTTTAAATATTTTTCATATTTAACTTTTTAAAAATCTTTAAAATAAAGAACCGAAATAAACCAAATAAAAGTTTTTAAAGTTTGAATGCCTGATAAATCAAGGGTCTACTCATTTGTATTCAGAATCATTTTGGCAATTGAGAATATCATTAGTGTCATAGTTATTTCAATGTAATTTTCCAGAAATTTTGTCTACAAATTCATTTTCCGGAAATTTTGTCTAGATTATTAGCAAAAGAATATATTTTCGCGGGTCCTATGAAATTTTGGACATCGTTTTCCTACAACCTAAATAAATGGGGGAAAAGGGCCATTTCATACCCGTACACACCTCAAAAGTGTGAATTGCTGCCTGTACAAACAAAGAGTGTCAATTTAGATATGTACCCTAATACATTTCTAATTTCATACCTGTACTCACAAAATCGAGCCAATTACAAAGTCCACGTTAACGGATTTAAGTCAACCGTTAGAGATGCTGACTCAGAATCCACGTGTATGTAAAACGACACCGTTTTGTTACGTTTTCCTTGCAAAAAAAAATTGGACATTCCACACTCGGGGAGATTCGAACCCTCAATCTCAAACATTACCAGCATTGGACTTAACCAATTGATCCCACAACAACACTCAGTAAAATCATACAATTATATTATGATAAACCTAAGATAGCATCTAAATCGAAGAAAAATGTGGGAAATCCACACTCCCGTGGGTCGAACCCGCGTCCTCAGATTTTAATAGCAAGGACATAACCAACTGATCCAACAACATCACTCGGTTATATCACACAATGTTATCCTTATAAAGCGAAAAGAAATCTAAGTCCCAATTAGAAAACCAAAATCAATTTTAATGTAACCAAATAATTTGATTTTATTTTCTCAAAAGTTTTTAATATAAACAGATGTATTAAATTAGACGTAATCTAAAAAATTTAGATTAAAAATATGAATTAATTAATCTAAATTAATTAATCTAAATTTTTTTAGATTAATTATTTTTTAGATTAATTTTTAATGAATTAAAGAAAAAAATAGGATATATTTTTTTAATGTAAACGTCCTCAGATGTTCTCAATAGGACATATTTTTACATCTAAATTTTAATTAATTAAAAATTAATTAATTAAATGTAATTTTAATTAATTAAAAATTAATTCATTTTTAATCTAAAATTTTTAGATTAATTAATCTAAAAAAATTAATTTATTTTTTTCTTTAATTCATTAAAAATTAATCTAAAAAAAATAATTAATCTAAAAAAATTTAGATTAATTAATTTAGATTAATTAATTCATATTTTTAATATAAATTTTTTAGATTACATCTACTTTAATACATCTGTTCATATTAAAAACTTTTGAGAAAATAAAATCAAATTATTTGGTTACACTAAAATTGATTTTGGTTTTTTAATTGTGACTTAGATTTCTTTTCGTTTTATAAGGATAACATTGTGTGATATAACCGAGTGATGTTGTTGGATCAATTGGTTACGTCTTTGCTATTAAAATCTGAGGACGCGGGTTCGACCCACGGGAGTGTGGATATCCCACATTTTTCTTCGATTTAGATGCTACCTTAGGTTTATAAGAATATAATTGTATGATTTTACCGAGTGTTGTTGTGGGATCAATTGGTTAAGTCCAATGCTAGTAATGTTCGAGATTGAGGGTTCGAATCTCCCTGAGTGTGGAATGTCCACAAATTTTTTTGCGAGGAAAACGTATCAAAACGGCGTCGTTTTGCATACACGTGGATTCTGAGTCAGCATCTCTAACGGTTGACTTAAATCCGTTAACGTGGACTTTGTAATTGGCTCGATTTTGTGAGTACAGGTATGAAATTAGAAATGTATTAGAGTACATGTCTAAATTGGCACTCTTTGTTTGTACAGGCAGCAATTCGCACTTTTGAGGTGTGTATGGGTATGAAATGGCCCTTTTCCCAAATAAATGGAGGCCCTTAAATTATAAATTATCAAGAGGCTCATAAAATACTAAAAGGTCCATATAAAATTGCCAGAGGGACAGAATTAGTATTTTTGAGCAAAAACTGCTGTAAAAATACTAGTATAGATTGAACTGATTTATTAGTTTTAAGAATTTTCAAGAAAACTGAAAAGCATATGAGTAGTTTGAATTTAGTTAATAAATTATATCGTATAAATTAGTAATGAAATTTTTTTAAAAAGCAAAGTTTCATTTATAAGAGAATTGTTTCATTATGCAAACATGATAAGTTGAATGAATAGATCTATATATTTCTGAATCACCTTTAAGAGTAAGAATTTTTGTTGATCTCGACAGGTATCTTCATCTGTGAGTGCCTGGTAAATCAAAACATTGACGTAATATAACTGGACATATTAATTTGAACTCCATTAAAATAATCATAAGGCAGGTTAGGATAAACTTACATTAGTCTAATCTTGTAAACTCTGGAATTTCTAGATGAAAGATAAGATCAAAACAATCATCTCCATTAGTAATTTGAATGTAAAATAAATAAAAACAGAATTCACTTAATATAGATGTAAAAATAAAAAGGTGAATAAGATTTATGGTACCTTATTATTAAGGTGAATAAGTATTTTTGTTGATCTTGACATTATCTTCATCTGTGAGTGCCTATGTTGTTAAAACTTGTAAGTTCTATGTTGTTTGAAGAAAATATTTTTAAAGTTATAAGAAAAATGAGAAAAACTTACTGTAGAATCAGCCAATATAAACTCTATTGTCTCTCCAGTGTATGTGATATATTGCTTCTATGTATGTACGATCTTGACTCTTATCTTCCATGTTGTTTTGAAGGACTTGAGCTCGGAAACATGTGTGTGAAACCATCGGTGGCCGCCATGACTTATTTTAAGGTAAATTTCTATTCTGTATATTCGTAGTTTGATGTGTTTGAAAATTACTTTTTATGCTATGCTTTTTATAGCAGTTGAAGTAGGGTTTGTGGGAAATGAAGAATATTGGATGCAATCAATATAAGATTTTCTGTTATACGATATACCATAGTAAAATTAGGGATTGGATACAACTGTTTCCATCTCTAGCTGTAATTATTGATATAAAGTTTTTTTTTCTGCTTTTGTACTCCCCAACTAATAGTGTAGACTATCTACTATTATGAAATATGCCCTTCTACTATTATGAAATATGCCCTTCTGTTTAGATTTCGATTTAGTTTTCATAAAATCTTGTCTTAGCAAAGTTTAATAAATAAGATTTAACTCTTAATTAAGCTTTGAAGATATAAATGACACGAGTTCGGCCCAATTCATGAATTTGAAGCCCACAGATGAAATATTTGTCCAATTCACACGGCAGCCTAGTTCTATTTTAATACGCGGAGTTGCACTTATAAAAAAATTCTGTAGATGTCGAAGAAATTTTCTTTCAAAGTTTAACCTTTTAGGTGGGATTTTGTATGACATATTTTTTAACTAGAATTGTTAGAAAAAAATCTTCTAAAATTACATTCAGTGGCTTTTTATAAAAAATTTGTGATTTTTTGAATAACAGTAGATTTAAGGTGAGATTTATAAATTATTGATTGAATAACAAAAGATTCTAATTGATTTTTATAAATTTCATATTCAATAACATAAGAATTCAGATGATTTTTTAAAATCATCAATTAAATAACAAGGGATTTAAAAATACCCTAAAATCTCTTAAAATCCTCATCAATTAAATAACAGAGGATTTAAAAATACCCTAAAATCTTTTAAAATCCTCAGTTCAATACACTCCTAAAGTTCTAGATTATCATGGACCAAACCAATGTGACAAACGTTGCCGTCCTTTTCTCAAAACAACTGTACTTTTGCAAATAGATTAGTAGTAGCTGTAGTTGAAAGCCACTAAAATATTTATTTTATATGTTTTCTTAGTTGAATAAATATAAAATATTCTGTTGTAAGTCTAGTCTTCGTTTTCACTTTATAATTTATTCGATTTATTTGTTCCCTTGAAAATTAGCAAACTTCATTTTATTTTTATAAGTTTTTTTTTTCAACCAAACATTAAATAAGTTAAAAGATCACTCTAAAGTTGGTTGCCCAAACAGAAGAAAAAGAGTTTACAAAAGAAGTTTCAAAAAATAAAGATTTTAAAGACCGGACAAGACAATCTGCCCTGACGTTGAGTTCACGAGAGATCCTATTCAGGGTGAAGGAGGGGAAGGAGGATTAGAGCAAGGAGAATTCGTCTAGCAAATTTGAGAAGGCCGGCCAATCCTCGGGCAGTTGCACCATCGCGATCAATTCTGCACAATCCGTCTTGAAGGTTTGACAATCAAACCCAGCTGCCCGCAATGATTCCATAGCCCACATCAGAGCTTGTAACTCCGCATGTAATGGGGACGGGCCACGTCTAAGACTTCGTGCTCCCAGAAGAAGCGTCGAGTCCTCACCATTACAAAACCACCAACCCATATCCTAGAAAGGATCCGAACCTTTTCAGGAACCATCAACGTGACAGCGTGCAGAGGGCTCCCTCACCTCTAGGGGAGGTGGAAGATGCCGAAAACTCCCCGATAAGGATTTGGCCTCCTCCCACAATAGCCTGTCATTATTCGCCTGGTTCAAAATATCACTCGGTTCGCCCTCTGTTCCCTGTAGAACTTTCCTATTCCTATCTTTCCAAATTGACCGAAGAATCCAAGGAAGGCGGAAAGATATATCAAAAACTCCCGATTGGGACGAAGCCCGCCAGAAAATAAAATCTAAATTCGCATAGATTGAAGCATATGGAAACCCTTCCGGATCTAAAGAGACTTGAGCCAATTCCAAAATGCTTCGCGAACGAGGAAACTCAAAAAGTGTGTGATTTATGCTTATAAACTGATTTATGCTTATAAACTGATTTTATATTTTTATAACTTAACCAAAAATATAAACTATAACTTTTATTATTATTTATAAATTATATTGTATTTGTTTGTTAAATTTTGGATGTTCTGCAAATAAAGGAATAAGTAAATTTTCCGACCGTTTGTGCTGTTAAATATTTATATTAATTTTTTAACCCGCAATATATTTCATGACCATTTATTTGTTATATTTAGTTTATTTTATTTAGTGTTTGAGATTCTATTTTGATTTTTCTTAAAAAAAAATAAGATATCTAAATACATAGTAAGTCATTTATACGCTATGATTAAGTCACATTTTTCCTAATGATTTAATTATTTTACACAATATTAGTTAAAATCAAAATAATTTTTTATGTCAAATATTCTAATATTAATAATATTGACAAATGATAAAATAAAGATTTAACCCGTGTAAACATAAATTTAATGATATTTTATTAAGTCCAACATGTCCTCTTTATAATTCATCTACTATATAACCATATTATATAGTATTTTATTTTTTAAAATTTTTTTACATATTCGTAATATTTTAAAATTTATTAAGTTTATATATATATATATTAATTATAATATTTAAATAAATATGAATCAAAATTCTTTTTATGTTAAGAATCAAAACTCACAGGTTTTGGAAAATAAAATAGGAATCAAATTGTTGTTTTCTTTATTTACAAAGGATTCAAAGATGAAATATCTTCAATACACAATAGAAGATGTGTTTAAATATATCATAGTTTTTGTTTACTTATTGATTATGCTGTATTTTTTTAGTTGGAATGATATGTAAAATATTTAGGAAACCAAAACTGAAGTAATGCTATTTTTGGAAATGTTTTAGGGATTAACTTTGTAAATAATTTTTTAAATAACTACAACTAAAAGGACATAACACAAAATATACTTCAAAAATGTTAATATAGATAATATATCAGCCAAAAATCACAGCTTTGAACATGATATTTTCTTTATTTTTATATCATTAATAGAAATTCTGATTTGAGTGTAAGATTTTTCCTATTATTAGTTTATCATATCATCGGATACTTTTAGGCGTAACTTGACCGGCTCTACCTTCAGATTTAGTTTATAAATTCTGAAATTATATTTGCAAGCCAGCTAAGATTGATATTTTGTTTCACAAGATTACTGTAAGTTTGTAACGTATGCTTATTCAAACTATTTAAAAATAGTAAATACATTTCTTCTTTTTGTTTAGTTTATCTATAAAACTATATAAAACGTAAGCTAATGAAAGACCGATTAAAACTAGAAACTTTTGGCTTAAGTGGTTCTAAGTCTTTAAAGACTTAAACTAAGCCAGTTGTTCTGTCTCTCTATTCTCTCTCCTCTCTCTCTCTCTCTCTCACATCTTCGAGAAGTTTCTGCCGGCGGGAGAGATCAAAGAAACGGGTTTGCTCAGAGATCAGAGTAATGGACATTCACTTCTCAAGATTCTCCGTTTTGCTTTTGTTTCTCTGTTCTTGGAACAGTTTCATTACAACAGGTTGGTTTGTTTTCAATGCTCTGTCCGAAAGAAGAATAAATCTCTTGTTTTATCACTTTTGTCTCTGATAAATTCATAATTCTGAGAGGTTGCACCAAGAAAACAAGAATTGCTTCTTATTCTGAGAATTCCCTTGAAATGATCTCCTTATGATGATGATGATGATGATAGTTTGGGGTTTATCTGACTTTTTTTTTTTTTTTTAATTTGTTGAGTTGTAATCTTTTGTATTTAACCAATTGATAAGAATATTTTTTGTTTCTTTTTGTGTGTGTGTCTTTATGGGTTGGTTCTGTTTTCTGTTTATGAGCTCACGGCTCAGCTATTTGATATTACCTTTCTAACACAGAAGCTTATGATGCACTTGATCCAACTGGAAACATTACCATAAAATGGGATATTATGTCCTGGACTCCTGATGGTTATGTGGTAAGATATCTTATAACTTAACTTACTAAAATCACCATTGTTATAGCATAAATCTTGTTTCAAATGTTTCCTTTAATGGCTGCAGGCTGTTGTAACAATCTTCAATTTCCAACAATACCGTCACATTCAAGCGCCTGGGTGGCAATTAGGATGGAGTTGGATGAAGAAGGAAGTTATATGGAGTATGGTTGGTGCGCAAGCAACAGAACAAGGAGATTGTTCTAAGTTCAAGGGTAACATTCCTCATTGTTGCAAGAAAACTCCAACCATTGTTGACTTGTTACCGGGAACTCCTTACACCCAACAGATATCCAACTGTTGTAGAGGCGGTGTGATTAGCTCGTGGGCACAAGATCCAGCAACCGCGATTTCTTCGTTTCAGATTAGTGTTGGTCAATCTGGAACGACTAATACGACGGTTAGAGCGCCTAGGAACGTCACTTTGAAGGGACCAGGACCTGGTTACACTTGCGGACCTGCGCAAATCGTTAAGCCTAGCAAATTCATTTCTGCGGATAAACGAAGAAAGACTCAGGCCTTGTGTAAGTTTAGCTTTTGTGTTTTTTTTTTGCATATAATGTTTCCTTATAAGTCATATTTTGTTGCTTCTAATTCAACCTCTCTTGTTACTTTCCTTTGTTAGTTACATGGAACATTACGTGCACGTATTCACAGTTTCTAGCACGGAAAACTCCGACTTGTTGTGTCTCACTCTCATCTTTCTACAATGAAACTATAGTACCATGCCCAACTTGTTCTTGTGGATGTCAAAATAGTTCTCAACCTGGTTCATGTGTCGAGTAAGTTCCTATCTCTAAATAACTCAATCTTGGTTTAGTTATTTTTGTTTTGTTAATTTTCTGATTAATTTCTTGTGACAGCCCGAAGATAGCTTTGGTAGTACCAGCTTCAGGGAAGAACAGCCTCGAACCACTTTTGCAATGTACGAAGCATATGTGTCCCATCCGAGTTCATTGGCATGTCAAAACTAACTACAAAGAGTATTGGCGAGTGAAAGTGGCAATCACAAACTTTAACTACAATATGAACTACTCGCAGTGGAACTTAGTCGTTCAGCATCCCAACTTTGATAATATCACTCAGCTTTTCAGCTTTAACTACAAACCTCTTACTCCTTACGCTGACATAAGTAAGTTCCTTAGCTTCTTCTTTACAGTTTCTCATTTCCAATATTTCTTTCTCTTATTCCCATCTTTTCGATCATATATTGCAGATGACACGGCCATGCTTTGGGGAATCAAGTTCTACAACGATTTGTTGAGCCAAGCTGGTCCCGTAGGCAATGTACAGTCTGAGCTTCTCTTCCGGAAGGACCCGTCAAAGTTCACATTCGAGAAAGGATGGGGGTTTCCCAGGCGCATTTACTTCAATGGTGATAACTGCGTCATGCCATCTCCAGACTCTTATCCATGGCTTCCGAACGCTACTCCAAACCTTTCAACCTCGCCAATCATTATACTTCTCATCACTTTCTTTTCTTTCTTGATTCTTATGTAAAGGGATCACGTCGACAAAATCGCGCTTTTGACCTGATTCATACTTCTGAACTCAGGACAGGATCCAGTTTCGGATACATATATACATACTGTCCTGAACATGTTTGGTGATGTTTACATTACAAGTGAGTTTGGACCATCATCACTGCAGTAACGATGACATTGTTGCTTTTAAAAAAAGAAAATTATTATTTTAATTATATATATATATATATATTTTTTATTTTTTATTAATGGCAACTACTAGAAATATGACATGTGGCTATTTGTTAACAGTAACGATTCTTCAGCAAGTAACTCAATCATCGATTCTTTTATTTTTTTCTTCTCTTTTATTATTATATATTATTTTTAAGTAACTTTCTTCCTAAATAACCCCCACTAATGATACTCTTACGTGAGTGTGTTATAAAGCTACCTCAATGATATGAGATAATTGTACGCTAAACATCCTTCTTTGTATCTCATATATGATGTAGAACAGTATTGTAGATTCATTTTTCCTTATTTTGAAAAAAAAAAATCCTTCTTTTGTTTACAAAACAGATAAATAACTTGTAGTAAAATATAGTAGGATTTCTTCTTTAAAATCTTATAAGTTTTAGCCATTCAATCTTACTTAAATGTTCATCCATCTATGTCTTAATTTAATATAGTTTTTTTTTTACAACAAAAGATTAATTCATACGAGTCAATTGAGTGGAAAACTGTTTACATACAAAACATTATGCGGAGATGTACGCGCTTGGTGTGCAAAAGAATCCGCACTTACATTAGCATTTCTAGTAATAAGAGATAAAGAGGAAGAAGTAAACTTTTCCCTGTCTGTATTGATATCATCGAGATACGTCGAGAATGCCGGCCAATCTAAAGGAGAAGACACCATCTTCACCAAGTCTGAGCAGTCTGTATAAAAAGCCACATCCCGATAGTCATTGTTGTACCCACGATTCGTCATCTCGGGAAACAGGCGAAGGGCCGGGCCGGACACGACAAATGGGCCAAGGGCATAGCACTGGTCGGCCCATCAGGCCCGGAGAAAGGAAGAGAGCGCGGAGAGGTGTCGTGTTAGTCAGCTCGCAGCTCGACCTCGGTCAAAGATTCCCGCATTTAAGAGGATTAATTAGGACGCGAAGATCGCGTCCTATTAATTACACATTAATTAGGTAATAAATTGGTCTGTATAAATATGTAAGGGGGGGAGTCTTTGTAAGGATCGAACAATTTTTCTGAAAAGGCAATACAATACAATTCAAACATTCAAACACTCTCAATTCAGTCCGGAACCTTTAACGGTGATAAGCTCCTCCACACTTAAATCACTTCGGAAGGAGAGAGCTGATCTCAGTTCTCACATTTGGCGCTAGAAGGACGGGGGTTATCGCCTAACTCTTATTAGTTCCGACTTCATATCCAAATCCACTTCACACAACCACCGCTATGGCAACCGACTGTCCCAATCAGGCATCCCTGGAGGTGATCCAGAAGCTCTTGCAGGACTTGTCTGAGAAGTCCGACCGTCAGCAAGCAGCCTCCACCGCTCTTACTGAACGTTTTGAAAGCCTGGAGAGTCAGGTCTCCACCCGTTTGGAGGAAGTCACGACGTCCGTAGCCGACCTCTCAGCCTCCCACCGCACGTACGCCGATCGGGTTGATCTCTTGTCCTCCGACCAAAACCCACGTCGACGTGCTTTGGATTTTTCCGGTATTACTCCACCTTCCACCTCGCAGACGGCAGCAACCAATGCCACCCGGGAGATTCTTTCCCACCTTAACTCAATACGCAAGCAGCGCCACCGCTGGTTAGCGATGGCCACATTCCGGTTCAGCCCGGTGTCACCAGATCTCCCGAGGTCCCAGTCCGTCTTCCTCTCCCTGTGGATGGAAACACTTCGACTCCGGGGTATGTTACCAATCCCGAGATCTTCCACATGCAGAGCAAAATCCGGGACATGCGGTCCATGATGCACAGTGCAACCACTTCAGCTCCAGATATTTTTCGGGTGATTGAGGAGTCGAGGCGAACTCCTTTCTCCGATCACATAGCCCGAGTCCGCATCAAATATACCGCATCAAAGATACCGCATCAACTTGCACAGTGATCTCAAGACCTTCTTGTTGACAGCTAGCCGAGTGGACCTCGAGCCTCACGAAGCAGATGCCGGGTACTGCAAGTTGTTCGCAGAAACGTTTAGCGGACCGGTACTACTTTGGTTCGCGTGTTTAGCAGCCGGCTCCATAAATAACTTCACCGAGCTGTCAACCTTGTTCGTCAAGCAGTATTCTAGCTTAATCGAAACCGCGGTGACAGATGCTCAGCTTTGGAACTTAAGCCAAAAGGCTGGAGAGTCTCTCCGGTCTTATATAACGAAGTTCAAGGAGATCCAGGTTAAGATCCCAGGACTCTCGGACTCCACAGCTCTGGCCGCGCTTAAAAACGGCCTCTGGCACGAGTCTCGCTTCCGCGAAGAGTTGTCCGTGAATCGGTTCCCAACCATTCAGGACGCGCTACACCAGGCATCAAACTGGATAGTCGCAGAGGAAGGCAAGATTGCCGCTGCGCAAAAACAGAACGCTCTGCCTACAGGAAAACCTCGGTTCGAAGCGCTCGCCAAAAAGACTCCGCCTACAACTCCGAAGTCCGGGCCTAGCACGTTCGCGGTCACTCAATCTCCAAGAAGAATTCTCCAAAAAATTCACCTTCCAAACCTCCATTCTTACCGCGCTCCAAGAGTGGTGTACTCCCAAGTAACAAGTGGGTCCGAGATGAGGACACGTACTGCGAGCTCCACAAAACCAACAGTCATTCCACTCGTGACAGCAAGAAGCTGATGCACCTCCTCGCAGAAAAGTATGTGGCGGGAGAAATGCCAAATGTATCAATCGAGGAGTTGGAGCAGAAAGCGATTCCCGAGGTGGACAAAGATACTCCACCTCCAAAAAAACCGAAGCAATCTGACGGTGATGCAGCCCCCAAGAAAAGAATAGACGTGATAATGGGGGGATCGCGACTCTTTCGAAACTCCATCAATGCGATCAAAGACCATCAGCAGAAGCTCACCAGCCCTCAGCCGAATTGAGCTAAGGTCACAACAAGCGACCTACCTGAAGTTTCTTTCTCTAAGAAGGAAACTGAAGAGCTGGACACTCCACACAATGACGCACTCGTCATATCACTCGACGTGGCGAACCACAAAGTGTGCCGGATCCTAATTGACACTGGGAGTTCGGTAGACTTGATTTTCCTCGAGACGCTGGCTAGAATGGGTATCGGGAAAGAGCACATTATGGGACCGTCCTCGCCTTTGGTTTCCTTCACGAGCGAGACGTCAATGTTCTTGGGCACGATCACACTACCGGTGTCCACTCAAGGAGTGGTTAAAATGGTGGAATTCACGGTTTTTGACCGACCCGCGGCCTATAACATTATTTTGGGAACTCCCTGGCTCTACCAGATGAAGGCAGCGGCCTCGACGTACCATCAGTGCGTCAAATTTCTGACCCTGCAAGGAGTCCGGGAGGTTTTAGGAAGCCAAAGGACGGCAAGGAGCTGCTACCTCGCAAGTCACAAGCTCCTGGTTCAATAGCAACCACAGCTCGAGGTCCCGAAGAATCCAGTTCGGAAGCAGTTAAAAGGTGACCTCACTGAGCCCATTTTCATCAATGATAAGTTTCTGGATCAGGAAATCAAGATCGGAGTGGGATTAGATAGCAAGCTCCGCGCTAATCTAGTAACCTTCCTGAAAGAAAATATGGCCACCTTCGCGTGGTCCGTAGACGAAATGCCCGGTATCAGTCCGGAAGTTATCTCCCACGAGCTGAATGTGGATCCAACGTTCTGACCTATAAAGCAGAAGCGAAGGAAGCTGGGTCATGAGCGAGCTGAAATCGTTAACAAAGAGGTGAAACGTTTACTGAAGGCAGGATAGATACATGAAGTGAAGTACCCTGAGTGGCTCGCAAACACAGTGGTAGTCAAAAAGAAGAATGGAAAATCACGAGTTTGCGTTGATTTCACCGACCTGAACAAGGCATGCCCCAAGGATAGCTTTCCACTTTCGCATATCGACAGGTTAGTTGAGTCCACTTCGGGTCACGAGCTGATGTCTTTCATGGATGCCTTCTCCGGCTACAACCAAATCCTTATGAACTCGGACGACCAGGAGAAGACTGCATTCATTACGGACCGCGAGATTTATTGTTACAAGGTGATGCCTTTCGGGTTAAAGAATGCGGGTGCAACTTACCAGAGACTGATAAATCGAATGTTCGAGCACCAGCTCGGAAAAACCATGGAAGTCTACATCGACGACATGTTGGTGAAGTCAATGGAAGCTAGCTCGCATCTCACAGATCTGAAAGCTTGCTTCGACATCCTAAATCAGTTCGGGATGAAGCTTAACCCCACAAAATGCACTTTTGCAGTCCCATCAGGGGAGTTTCTGGGATACATCGTCACAGAAAGAGGAATTGAAGCAAACCCGAGGCAGATTAATGCTTTCTTATCTATGAGTTCTCCTAGGACTTTGCGCGAAGTGCAACGCCTTAATGGACGGATCACAGCCCTCAACCGCTTCATCTCTAGATCTACGGATAAATGCCTCCCGTTCTACCAGTTGTTGAGAAAAGGGGGGAAGAACTTTTTATGGGATGCGAAGTGCAAAGAGGCTTTTTCTCAGCTTAAAGCTTATTTATCCGAACCACCGGCTAGGCTAAGCCCGAGTTTGGAGAGACACTTTTTCTTTATGTAGCTGTCTCGGACAGTGCAGTCAGTGGAGTCTTGGTTCGGGAGGAAAGGGGGGAGCAGCGACCAATTTTTTATGTCAGTAAGTCATTTACTGGGGCAGAATCCAGGTACCCTATGATGGAGAAATTGGCCCTAGCAGTAGTCACTTCGGCAAGAAAGCTGCGGCCTTACTTCCAGTCCCATACAATCATAATCCTAACGACGCAACCACTTCGGACGGTGTTACATAGTCCAAGCCAGTCCGGGAGACTAGCTAAATGGTCTGTCGAGCTGAGTGAATATGACATCGAGTTCCGAACTCGAACCTATGCTAAGGCGCAAGTGCTGGCTGATTTTTTGATCGAACTCCCACTAGCCTCTTCGGTTGGCGACAATGTCGAAGTCCCATGGACGTTGTATGTTGATGGTGCTTCTTCTAGGTCGGGAGCAGGAATTGGGGTCCGTCTCACTTCTCCTACTGGCGAAGTAATCGAGCAGTCATTTCGCTTGGCTTTCAGTGCGTCAAACAACGAAGCCGAGTATGAATCCTTCTTTGCTGGTTTACGCCTCGCAGTAGGGATTGGTGTCTGGAGACTCCGAGCTTTTTGCGATTCGCAGCTGGTCACCAACCAGTTCTTGGGGGAGTACGAGACAAAGGATGGTCGTATGGAGGCTTATTTGTCCACAGCTCGAGAATTAGTCACTAAGTTTGAGGATTTTGAAATCACTAAGATCCCACAAAGTGAAAACTCCGCTGCGGACGCTTTAGCATCTCTGGCATCCACTTCGGATCCTGCGATGACAAGGATCATCCCCGTTGAAGTCATCCATTAGTCACTAAGTTTGAGGATTTTGAAATCACTAAGATCCCACAAAGTGAAAACTCCGCTACGGACGCTTTAGCATCTCTGGCATCCACTCACTTCTCCTACTGGCGAAGTAATCGAGCAGTCATTTCGCTTGGCTTTCAGTGCGTCAAACAACGAAGCCGAGTATGAAT
>NC_025693.1:9544148-9606233 GCF_000633955.1 Camelina sativa
TTTTCCCTGTCTGTATTGATATCATCGAGATACGTCGAGAATGCCGGCCAATCTAAAGGAGAAGACACCATCTTCACCAAGTCTGAGCAGTCTGTATAAAAAGCCACATCCCGATAGTCATTGTTGTACCCACGATTCGTCATCTCGGGAAACAGGCGAAGGGCCGGGCCGGACACGACAAATGGGCCAAGGGCATAGCACTGGTCGGCCCATCAGGCCCGGAGAAAGGAAGAGAGCGCGGAGAGGTGTCGTGTTAGTTAGCTCGCAGCTCGACCTCGGTCAAAGATTCCCGCATTTAAGAGGATTAATTAGGACGCGAAGATCGCGTCCTATTAATTACACATTAATTAGGTAATAAATTGGTCTGTATAAATATGTAAGGGGGGGAGTCTTTGTAAGGATCGAACAATTTTTCTGAAAAGGCAATACAATACAATTCAAACATTCAAACACTCTCAATTCAGTCCGGAACCTTTAACGGTGATAAGCTCCTCCACACTTAAATCACTTCGGAAGGAGAGAGCTGATCTCAGTTCTCACATTTGGCGCTAGAAGGACGGGGGTTATCGCCTAACTCTTATTAGTTCCGACTTCATATCCAAATCCACTTCACACAACCACCGCTATGGCAACCGACTGTCCCAATCAGGCATCCCTGGAGGTGATCCAGAAGCTCTTGCAGGACTTGTCTGAGAAGTCCGACCGTCAGCAAGCAGCCTCCACCGCTCTTACTGAACGTTTTGAAAGCCTGGAGAGTCAGGTCTCCACCCGTTTGGAGGAAGTCACGACGTCCGTAGCCGACCTCTCAGCCTCCCACCGCACGTACGCCGATCGGGTTGATCTCTTGTCCTCCGACCAAAACCCACGTCGACGTGCTTTGGATTTTTCCGGTATTACTCCACCTTCCACCTCGCAGACGGCAGCAACCAATGCCACCCGGGAGATTCTTTCCCACCTTAACTCAATACGCAAGCAGCGCCACCGCTGGTTAGCGATGGCCACATTCCGGTTCAGCCCGGTGTCACCAGATCTCCCGAGGTCCCAGTCCGTCTTCCTCTCCCTGTGGATGGAAACACTTCGACTCCGGGGTATGTTACCAATCCCGAGATCTTCCACATGCAGAGCAAAATCCGGGACATGCGGTCCATGATGCACAGTGCAACCACTTCAGCTCCAGATATTTTTCGGGTGATTGAGGAGTCGAGGCGAACTCCTTTCTCCGATCACATAGCCCGAGTCCGCATCAAATATACCGCATCAAAGATACCGCATCAACTTGCACAGTGATCTCAAGACCTTCTTGTTGACAGCTAGCCGAGTGGACCTCGAGCCTCACGAAGCAGATGCCGGGTACTGCAAGTTGTTCGCAGAAACGTTTAGCGGACCGGTACTACTTTGGTTCGCGTGTTTAGCAGCCGGCTCCATAAATAACTTCACCGAGCTGTCAACCTTGTTCGTCAAGCAGTATTCTAGCTTAATCGAAACCGCGGTGACAGATGCTCAGCTTTGGAACTTAAGCCAAAAGGCTGGAGAGTCTCTCCGGTCTTATATAACGAAGTTCAAGGAGATCCAGGTTAAGATCCCAGGACTCTCGGACTCCACAGCTCTGGCCGCGCTTAAAAACGGCCTCTGGCACGAGTCTCGCTTCCGCGAAGAGTTGTCCGTGAATCGGTTCCCAACCATTCAGGACGCGCTACACCAGGCATCAAACTGGATAGTCGCAGAGGAAGGCAAGATTGCCGCTGCGCAAAAACAGAACGCTCTGCCTACAGGAAAACCTCGGTTCGAAGCGCTCGCCAAAAAGACTCCGCCTACAACTCCGAAGTCCGGGCCTAGCACGTTCGCGGTCACTCAATCTCCAAGAAGAATTCTCCAAAAAATTCACCTTCCAAACCTCCATTCTTACCGCGCTCCAAGAGTGGTGTACTCCCAAGTAACAAGTGGGTCCGAGATGAGGACACGTACTGCGAGCTCCACAAAACCAACAGTCATTCCACTCGTGACAGCAAGAAGCTGATGCACCTCCTCGCAGAAAAGTATGTGGCGGGAGAAATGCCAAATGTATCAATCGAGGAGTTGGAGCAGAAAGCGATTCCCGAGGTGGACAAAGATACTCCACCTCCAAAAAAACCGAAGCAATCTGACGGTGATGCAGCCCCCAAGAAAAGAATAGACGTGATAATGGGGGGATCGCGACTCTTTCGAAACTCCATCAATGCGATCAAAGACCATCAGCAGAAGCTCACCAGCCCTCAGCCGAATTGAGCTAAGGTCACAACAAGCGACCTACCTGAAGTTTCTTTCTCTAAGAAGGAAACTGAAGAGCTGGACACTCCACACAATGACGCACTCGTCATATCACTCGACGTGGCGAACCACAAAGTGTGCCGGATCCTAATTGACACTGGGAGTTCGGTAGACTTGATTTTCCTCGAGACGCTGGCTAGAATGGGTATCGGGAAAGAGCACATTATGGGACCGTCCTCGCCTTTGGTTTCCTTCACGAGCGAGACGTCAATGTTCTTGGGCACGATCACACTACCGGTGTCCACTCAAGGAGTGGTTAAAATGGTGGAATTCACGGTTTTTGACCGACCCGCGGCCTATAACATTATTTTGGGAACTCCCTGGCTCTACCAGATGAAGGCAGCGGCCTCGACGTACCATCAGTGCGTCAAATTTCTGACCCTGCAAGGAGTCCGGGAGGTTTTAGGAAGCCAAAGGACGGCAAGGAGCTGCTACCTCGCAAGTCACAAGCTCCTGGTTCAATAGCAACCACAGCTCGAGGTCCCGAAGAATCCAGTTCGGAAGCAGTTAAAAGGTGACCTCACTGAGCCCATTTTCATCAATGATAAGTTTCTGGATCAGGAAATCAAGATCGGAGTGGGATTAGATAGCAAGCTCCGCGCTAATCTAGTAACCTTCCTGAAAGAAAATATGGCCACCTTCGCGTGGTCCGTAGACGAAATGCCCGGTATCAGTCCGGAAGTTATCTCCCACGAGCTGAATGTGGATCCAACGTTCTGACCTATAAAGCAGAAGCGAAGGAAGCTGGGTCATGAGCGAGCTGAAATCGTTAACAAAGAGGTGAAACGTTTACTGAAGGCAGGATAGATACATGAAGTGAAGTACCCTGAGTGGCTCGCAAACACAGTGGTAGTCAAAAAGAAGAATGGAAAATCACGAGTTTGCGTTGATTTCACCGACCTGAACAAGGCATGCCCCAAGGATAGCTTTCCACTTTCGCATATCGACAGGTTAGTTGAGTCCACTTCGGGTCACGAGCTGATGTCTTTCATGGATGCCTTCTCCGGCTACAACCAAATCCTTATGAACTCGGACGACCAGGAGAAGACTGCATTCATTACGGACCGCGAGATTTATTGTTACAAGGTGATGCCTTTCGGGTTAAAGAATGCGGGTGCAACTTACCAGAGACTGATAAATCGAATGTTCGAGCACCAGCTCGGAAAAACCATGGAAGTCTACATCGACGACATGTTGGTGAAGTCAATGGAAGCTAGCTCGCATCTCACAGATCTGAAAGCTTGCTTCGACATCCTAAATCAGTTCGGGATGAAGCTTAACCCCACAAAATGCACTTTTGCAGTCCCATCAGGGGAGTTTCTGGGATACATCGTCACAGAAAGAGGAATTGAAGCAAACCCGAGGCAGATTAATGCTTTCTTATCTATGAGTTCTCCTAGGACTTTGCGCGAAGTGCAACGCCTTAATGGACGGATCACAGCCCTCAACCGCTTCATCTCTAGATCTACGGATAAATGCCTCCTGTTCTACCAGTTGTTGAGAAAAGGGGGGAAGAACTTTTTATGGGATGCGAAGTGCAAAGAGGCTTTTTCTCAGCTTAAAGCTTATTTATCCGAACCACCGGCTAGGCTAAGCCCGAGTTTGGAGAGACACTTTTTCTTTATGTAGCTGTCTCGGACAGTGCAGTCAGTGGAGTCTTGGTTCGGGAGGAAAGGGGGGAGCAGCGACCAATTTTTTATGTCAGTAAGTCATTTACTGGGGCAGAATCCAGGTACCCTATGATGGAGAAATTGGCCCTAGCAGTAGTCACTTCGGCAAGAAAGCTGCGGCCTTACTTCCAGTCCCATACAATCATAATCCTAACGACGCAACCACTTCGGACGGTGTTACATAGTCCAAGCCAGTCCGGGAGACTAGCTAAATGGTCTGTCGAGCTGAGTGAATATGACATCGAGTTCCGAACTCGAACCTATGCTAAGGCGCAAGTGCTGGCTGATTTTTTGATCGAACTCCCACTAGCCTCTTCGGTTGGCGACAATGTCGAAGTCCCATGGACGTTGTATGTTGATGGTGCTTCTTCTAGGTCGGGAGCAGGAATTGGGGTCCGTCTCACTTCTCCTACTGGCGAAGTAATCGAGCAGTCATTTCGCTTGGCTTTCAGTGCGTCAAACAACGAAGCCGAGTATGAATCCTTCTTTGCTGGTTTACGCCTCGCAGTAGGGATTGGTGTCTGGAGACTCCGAGCTTTTTGCGATTCGCAGCTGGTCACCAACCAGTTCTTGGGGGAGTACGAGACAAAGGATGGTCGTATGGAGGCTTATTTGTCCACAGCTCGAGAATTAGTCATTAAGTTTGAGGATTTTGAAATCACGAAGATCCCACAAAGTGAAAACTCCGCTGCGGACGCTTTAGCATCTCTGGCATCCACTTCGGATCCTGCGATGACAAGGATCATCCCCGTTGAAGTCATCCAGTTTCCAAGCATCCGACTGGAGAGCTCAAATGTCGTCACCCGAGCAATGAAAAAACAGTTGGCTGCTGAGGAGGCAGCTCGCAAGGCGGCTACGGACTCTTTGCCACCGGAGGACCTAGCCCCCGTTATACCTACTCCGATGGAAGTTCACTCACCTTTGGCTGAGCTAGACGCGAGTCAAATTCCGGAATCATCAAGCTCACCAGTTGACAATCAAGCTGTTATCCCACATACTACTTCGGGCGGTGCGAACTCTAACAGCTGAGGGGCAGGCGACTGGCAGAGCCCAATCTAGGCTTACTTGGAAAAAGGGGAACTACCAACCGACAAATGGGCGGCCAGGAAACTCAAGATTGTCAGTGCACGGTATTGCGTCCACAACGGAATACTCTTGCGCTGAAGTATAGCTGGTCCTTATCTAACATGTGTTGCCGGTAAAGAGCCCGCGATGCTAATATGAGCTGTTCACGACAGTCCCAATGGGAATCACTCCGGAGGTTGGACTCTGGCTTTCAAAATCAAAAGGCAAGGCTACTTATGGCCTACTATGGTCACAGACTGCAAAAACTATTCGCGAGCTTGTGAGAAATGTCAAAAGCACGCCCCGTCAATCCATCAACCTACCAAGCTCCAATCTTCGGTGTCCGCACCTTACCCATTCATGAGGTGGTCTATGGATATCATTGCTCCATTGCATCGAGGACCGGGAGGAGTTTAGTACGTGCTCGCCCTTACCGATTATTTCTCCAAGTGGGTAGAAGCTGCGGCTTACTTGAAAGTAACAAGCAAGGAAGTAGAGCAGTTCGTGCTGAAGAATATAATCTATCACTACGGCGTCCCTCGTGAAATTGTCACGGACAATGGTCCGCAGTTCATCTCCTTGAAGTTCGAAGGGTTCTGCGCGAAGTGGAAGATTCGACTCAATAAGTCGACTCCTCGTTACCCGCAAGGTAATGGACAAGCCGAAGTGATGAACAAGGTCATATTGGCTAACTTGAAGAAACGGCTTGATTCTCGCAAAGGGCGCTGGCCAGATGAACTGCAGGGCGTTCTTTGGGCGATTCGAACAACACCTCGCCGGGCCACAAATGAAACACCTTTTTCCCTGGTTTACGGAGTTGATGCCGTAGTCCCAGCTGACATAGAGGTCCCTGGAGTCCGTACCCCGCTGAACCCACTCCGAGCTGAGGAGAATGAGGAATTCCTACAGGACACTCTCGATACAATCAATGAGCGTTGGGACCAGGCCTTAGTTCGGATCCAGAATTGCCAGAACGCAGTAGCTCGGTACTCTAACTCCAAAATCTGAGGCAGGCCCTTGGCAGTTGGCGACCTAGTCCTCCGAAAAGTCTACGAGAACACCGAGGAGCTCAATGCATGGAAGCTGGGAATTAACAGGGAGGGACCGTACAGAATTACTCGCGAAGTCCGAAATGGAGTTTATCAGCTCGAGGATTCAGAGAGAAAACCAGTCTCGAGGTCCTGGAATTTTTTACACCTTAAACTCTTTTACAGTTAATCTTTTTTTATCGAACTACGTTTAAGCTTGATCCCGATAAGGGTACGTAGGCAGCCCTCTTCGGGTCCAGCTATCCATATTAATAAAATTTAAAGTTTTCTTAAACTTTTTTGTTAATAATGGTTCTAAAAAAAAAGCCGAAGTCAGACTTCGCATATATCATACAAAGCCGAAGTCAGACTTTGCACATATCATTCAAAGCCGAGGTTCAACTTCGCAAATCTAAACCGAAGTTCTTACTTCATACTCAGCTTTACTTATTAAAGTCGAAGCTTAGTTTTGCAAAACTCTAATCTAAACCGAAGTTCTCACTTCGTACTCAGCTTTACTTATTAAAGTCGAAGCTTAGTTTCGCAAAACTCTAATCAAAACCGAAGTATTCACTTCGTACCCAGCTTACTTGTCAAAGTTAAAGTTGAGGTTTAATTTCGCAAACTCTAATTAAAACCGAAGTCCTCACTTCGTACAAATTATCGCAAGTTAATACCAAAGTTGTATACTTCGCATTCTTTCTCACCCTAAGTTAAACTAAGTTGTGGGGATTGAGTTCGCAAAAGGTAAAATTCTTTGTTTCAAAATGCTCGAATGCGGAGTGGTCACCGTGACCAATAAAACTCCGAAATAAGTTCAAAAAGAAAAAAGCAACAAACGGGGGGCAACCTGTGCCTAAACAACCCCGGAGTAAAAAGCTANGGGGGGGGGGGGGGGGGGGGGAGGATCTGATGCCGCGTCAGGAAGGACCATGCTTATCTCTGCAAGCTCCGCTTCCGACCTCGTATTCGCCAGAAAGTTGTCCATTCCCTGCTTCGACATTTGTCCGAGGTTAGTGCCGGATTCGTCGATCGTAATGCTCAAAGGGTGCTCGATGCACAAGAGCTCGGGCGTTTCCACCAAGAGGTCGGAGAATACAGAAAGGTCGAGATCATGGAGGGTTACCTTTGAAACTTTTCCGTCGGCCTCCTCCTCGTCGGCTCTCAGAAGTCCGAGCTCAGCATCCATATCTTGGATCTCTCCCCTAGAGATCTCCTCGATCAGCATCCGATTAGCCTTAATCTCAGCGGCTCGGATCTTGAGTGGAGTTAGTTTCTCCCTCTCCTCGAAAGTGACCCTTATCTCTTCGACCAAAGGGCGGAGAGTTTGCCTCATTGCCTGCCTCTCCTCTCTCCGAGCTCTCTCAATTTTGCAGCTGTTGCCCGCTTCCAGCAGCTGATTACGGATCTCGATTTTGTGCAACTTGTTCTTCGCCGCTTTTGCATCCTCCGCGGCCTCATAGTAGAGGTCCCCCGCCTTCTTTAGCTTGTCTCGGAGGTATTCGTTGGCAATTCCGAGGTCGAGCACCTGTACCTCGGCTTTCTTCATCCGAGCCCGGATTTGTTCGGCTCTCTCCACGGTAGTAGCGTTCTCAGCTTCTAGCCTAGCATACTCCTTCACTTGGGCTTCCAGGTCAGCAATCTTTTCTCGAAGAAGGCTCACCTCGGAAGATGAGGGAGAGGCAAACATCTGGTCTTCATAAGACGCCACCGAGGAGTTGAACTCGATCATCAGCTGGGAAAGCGCAGTTCGTTAAAAAACAGCGAAGGAGGTAAAGAAAAACAAAAACTGAGGAAGTATGTGTCACTAACCTCGCCAATCTTGTCCGCAAAACAGAAGAAGTTCGCACGGTTGAGCTCGGACATGTCCGCAAACGCCGGAACCCAAACTCCTGGCCGAGTGTAGCTCCTCATCAGGTCAGCTGGGGATGCGGGGGGGAGCTGAAATGTATGAGCAATGTTATTTTACTTGGTCCCCGAGACCCAACAAGAAAAAAAAAAAAAAAAACCTCGAGTTATCATTACCTCGGGGGGAAGGACGACGTTCCTTTGAAGGCAGATTGCCAGAGGAATCCCCGGACTCCTTTGTAGAGGGAACTTCCTTAGACCTCCTCTCCGAGGAAGGACCCCTATCTTTCGAGCTGGACTTACCAGTCCGAGCTCGGCTCTTCTCACGAAAAGACAAGGAAGTCTCAGGCTCCTTCCTCTTTTTGGACGAGTCCGCCCGCTGGGAGCTGACCTCGACGGAGGGAGTTATAACCTCTCGCGGCTCGTCACTAGAGTCCGCTACGACAATTACGGAAGGCTCGGGTGGACTGGGCAGGGGCCCGGAACCCCCTGTAAGAGGCTGGGAAGGGCCAGCAGGGGATGCCAAAGTCCCGTCTACCTTAGGGGTAGATGGACCAGACTTCTTAGGGAGGCGAGCTTTGCCCTCGGCAAGCGCTGCCACCATGTTTAACTTCGCCTCCCTCTCAGGGATTCGGCAAGCCCTTTCCTCTCTGTAGTTAATCTCCGAAGTGCTTATGGGGTCGGAGCAAATGAGAGAATGTCCCCTGAGCCGCGCTGTGGATTCTCTAATCCTTTCAGACGAAAAGGAGTCCCAGGCGATCGGACCCTGGCTGCAAAACCTCGAGAAAAACTCTGTGAAGGTAGGGCAAAGAACCCCGGGCTCAAAGTGATCTGAGACAGGAACGACAAGGAGTAAGTAGCAAAAAAAAATATATATATATTAAGGACACCTAACTAAGAACACCGGTCTACCAATTTTCGAAGTCCACTTCGATATGTGTGAACTTGCGAGGTGGCCAAATGTGAGTCCGCCACTTCTCGTCCTTCTCGGGGAAGTCATCAAGACCTTCAGTCCGGAAAGCGGACTTACGTAGAGCGTGCCCTTGGTGCGACCTATCTTCACCGTGTACACTTGAAGAAAGTCGGCCAGGGATAGTTTGTAGTCAAACTCTTCCCCCAGAGTTTGCAGACACATGACGGTTCGGACGAAGTTCGGGCACATCTGGGGGAGAGCGAAACCTAGTTTGAACATCATCTTTACGATGAGTTCGGGGAGGGGAAACGACAGACCACACGCAGAGAAAAATATCTTAAACGCGCAACAGTACCCTTGAGGGGGACTCTCCGCGGATTCGTGAGCCTCCGGGAACTTGATCTCGATCTCCGGCGGAATCCCAGTGGACCCTCTAATCTCGGCTATATTCTCCGCCGAGAGAATTGATGGCTGATGAGGGCCGTAAACACCCGGGATCAAAGGTCTCGTGGCTTTACCCGACGAAGATTTCGGAGGAGACATACTTTTTGAGTAATGTTTGTGAGAAGAGGAGGAAGGATGAAGAACTTTCCGGCGAAAGCAAAGAAACAAACAGAAGAAGAGAGAAAACGCAGAACAAAAGGAAGAAAATGCAACTGGGAATTAAGAGTAGAAGAGAGAAGTCGAGTTTACCTTTATACACGGAACCAGGGAGCAATGATTACCTGGGGAAGTGAAAGGTCTCGGACCGCTTTTCTTCTCTCTTATAGCTAACACGTTACCTAGTGGGCCCCAAAGCCTGTTTGGGAAGGCAAATCTCATCATCACCACGATCAAATCGTGGGGATACGGGGAATATTCAGTTTCCCAAAACTGATCCCTTGAAGGTCAAAAGTCCCCCGAACTGCCCAACTCGGGAGACTTGGGGGACAACTGTTGTACCCACGATTCGTCATCTCGGGAAACAGGCAAAGGGCCTCGGCCAGGCACAACAAATGGGCCAAGGGCATAGCACTGGTCGGCCCATCAGGCCCACAGAAAAGAAGAGAGCGCGGAGAGGTGTCGTGTTAGTTAGCTCGCAGCTCGAGCTCGGTCAAAGATTCCCGCATTTAAGAGGATTAATTAGGACGCGAAGATCGCGTCCTATTAATTACACATTAATTAGGTAATAAATTGGTCTGTATAAATATGTAAGGGGGGGAATGTTTGTAAGGATGGAACAATTTTTCTGAAAAAGCAATACAATACAATTCAAACATTCAAACACTCTCAATTCAGTCCGGAACCTTTAACGGTGATAAGCTCCTCCACACTTAAATCACTTCGGAAGGAGAGAGCTGATCTCAGTTCTCACAGTCATGTCTGATCATGCACCGCAAAGCCCAGAGGAAATCTTCCACTTCAGCATATAAGGGGAAGAGACTATGCCGAAAATTGGTGGCTCCCATAGTCGGTGACGAATCCTGAAACAACGTACAAAAACATCCTGCAACTGCAAATTTATCACTCTCTTTCCATGATCCATCTATGAAGCACCGATAACCCGAATAAAAAGTGGGAAGGGAATCTGCAGCCACCCTCGGCCAAGGGTTAGAATTATCAGGGTTGAGGGAAGATCCTCAACCTCACTCTCCACCTGAGCTTGCTGCCATGTTGTCGCCTCACCTTCCGCTATCCGAACAAACTCGTCAGGCTGCTCGTCCTTATTCTCAAAAACTCGTGTGTTCCTTGCTTTCCAGATATACCACATAAGCCAAGGAAAAGCCGATATTTGCGAACCTAGACTTTTAGGGCCCAAAAAATGATCCACATTTGCATACAGAGACTCTGTCGGAAAATAGTTTGGCTCCACCGGTACCTGAGATAAAGCCCAGTCTGGCGAGCCGGAGGACACACAAAAATGGCATGATTTATTGTTTCCTCATCGGCACCACACCTTGCACAGCCCGAATCACAAGTAATACCTCACCGCCTCAAATTTGCCGATACCGAAATGCATCCTGACAAAACTTGCCACATAAAATGTTGTATTTTTGGTGGACAATGAATCTGCCAAACCCTGGCTAGAAGAGGGATAATCTCTGGACCACAACCAAGGGCCTGAAACGTCCTAGGTGCTTCCCTACGTTCCGTATGGTACCCTGACTAAACCGTATACTTCACTATTTTCGTAAAATGCCAACCTATAGAATCTGCTTTATGGCAACTTCCTATAGGTAAAGCCCCTATCAATGCGACAACCAGCGGGTAGAAATGCTCGTTGAGCAAATCCATATGCCATATATTTGTTTGACGATCAATTAAATGAGTCATTTGGAGAGAAGGGTCCTTAAACGGACCCTTACTTAAAGCTGGTCTCGGGAATTGAGCTGGTACCCAGGGATTTGTCCATATATAAATAGATTCCCCAGAGCCAACCTTTTAATAAGCCATTTGTATACCAAAGATCTAGCAGAGACAATACTCCTCCACCCATACGATGGAGAGTATGATGGAATCAGTTCCATTGGGTTCGAGTTCTGATAATACCTACTTTTGAAAACCCTGGCAATCAGTGAGTCCGGAGCCTCAATCAGCCGCCATAACTGTTTAGCCAACAACGCCGAATTAAAATCATCAATATTCCTGAAACCCAGTCCGCCCACCTGCTTACTACAACATAATTTCTCCCAAGCTAACCAATGCATACCCCCTGACTGGCCATTGGTACTCCACCAAAAGTTGGCCACTGCACCAGTAAGTTTAGATGTGATTGCTTTCGGTAACCGAAAACAAGACATCACAAATGTCGGTACAGCAGCTGCAACTGATTTAATCATCACCTCTTTTCTCCCTTTTGAAAGCAATTTCGCCGTCCAACCATTCGTCCGACCCTGCAGTCTATCTCGAACAAAAGAGAAAACCTTCGTTTTAGACCCATCCAAACTCTCCGGTAAACCAAGATATGATCCCGTACCGCCCAAATTTGTTATCCTAAGAACCCCCTGCATCTCTGCCTTTGCCACCTCATCAACCTTATGACCAAACTGAATTGAGGATTGATATATCATGGTTTTGTGGTTTTTAACCATGATATAATGAGTCTTTTAGAGTCTTTTGATGTGTTTTCTAGGATGTTTTTGAGTCTTTACAGGTTTTCTAGGATTTTGGCATGAAAGGAGCAAAATGGAGCAATTTGGATCATTTTGGAGCATCAATTCAGAAGAAACGAACTTGGAGTCAGAACAGAGAGGGAGTGTCGATCGACACTGCCTTAGCATCGATCGACACCATGTTCAGCCACCGAGAGAAGCCAATTTGGAAGTTTTACAAATCTGCCCCAAAGTTTTCCATATTTGCAACACAAGTCCCTGACGTATTTTAGGACATATAAATAGTATTTTTAGGTTTTCCAAACCATTAAGTTATTTTCTAGCAAGTTTTATTTTCTTCAACCCTGAGAGATTTTGAGAGCTTTGGGAGAGAGAGAGATCTGAACTCCTTTGTAGAGAGAAGAATTTCTTGAACTCCTTCTTACTCTTTTAATATATATTGCTTATTATTCAGAATTATGTTTTGTTCTTCATTGAATATGTCTGAGTAGTTTGCTTGTTAGGTTCAGGATTTTTCATAGGGTTTTTATAAATTATTAGATCTCTTTATTTAGGATTCATTATCTTTCTAGTTCTTCATCAAAGGTTATTCTTCATATTAATTCTTGATTGATCACCTAGAATTAGTAATTTAGGAAAATAAATTGATATGAGAATATAATTGATTTTCCTGATAAAACCTTTGATGAACAAAATTACTTTCTGCAAAGAGATTTGATTTAGTAATTTTGTGAACAATCTAAACCTGTTTTCAAAGCTGATTTTTAACCTTGAATTTTGCAAAGAGATTTGAATTTTCTGGTTTTAAATTTAGAAAATATTTGCAGTGAGAAATGATTTATTTTACAAAAATGTTTAGAGTTCTAGATCTGTTATTAATTGCTTGAATCCTATTAATTTATTGATTGATTTAATAATTTGTAATTTCCTGAGAAATTCCCTAGACCTAGCTTTTTGATCCGCTGAATTTACAATAGCTTTTATTTAATATTTTGCATTGATTTTCTTTATTTAAATTAATTTGTTTAGCTTAATTATAAAACTCTTTAATTTATTGTGTAGTCTTGAGTCCTTGTGGAATTCGACCCCTAAGTACTGCAGTGATCTCTTAATTTGAGAGAGTAGCTCTAGGGTAAAATTGAGCATATCAAATTTTGTTTTCTTTTCTCTTGTGTATTTCAGGTGTATGCCTAATAAACCTAACACAAGGAGCAACAAGACTGGTCCAATTCTGAAATTTTCAAACCAAGAGTTGGGAAAACTTGAGCGTGAGAACAGAAGAGCAACCAAATCCTTGAAGATGGTTAACCCAATCATTCTAATGCAAGATGAGGATGGTACTTTGAGGGATCAAGAGGGCCACTTGTGCAATGAGCATGGCCAAAAGCTTGATGAAGAAGGAAATGTGATTGCTGAACCTGTTGTCAACGAGCAGGCTGTTGTGAATCAGCAAGCTGCTGTCGTTGATGGGCCAAATCTTGGTGTCGATCGACACCAACCAGAGGGTGTCGATCGACACCCACCTGCAGCAGACGTACGTGGAGCTGCCAACCACGTCCAGAACCCAGTTCGAAGACAGGATCAAAACTGAGATTTGATCAGGACCATTGCTGACTACAACCGGGCTGATTTTGTGTATGAGAACCGGTCTGCTATTGTTCCTCCTCCATTCCAAAGGAATGATTTTGAGTTGAAATCGACTTACTTTCAACTAGTTGGGCAGAGACCTTTCTCTGCTTTGCCCAATGAGAAGTCTTTGGACCACATTGAGCATTTTGAGGATCTTGTGACTAGTATCAAGGCTAATGGAGTCACTGAAGACTACATCTTCTGCAAACTCTTCCCTTACTCACTTGCAGGAGAGGCATCTCAGTTGTTGAAATAGTTGCCAGCTAGATCATTGACAAATTGGTGTGATGTCAAGGTAGCGTTCCTCAACTACTTCTATGATGATGCAATGTCAGATGAGTTGAGAATCAAGCTGTCCTCTTTCAAGCAAAGACCAGATGAAGCTTTCAAAGCAGCTTGGGTGAGATTCAAGGCATACCAAAGGGACTGTCCACACCATGGTTTCTCAAGGGTTCAATTGCTAAGTATCTTCTTCAGAGGGTGTGACGGGGAGTATCAGCTAGCTTTAGATGCTGCAAGTCATGGAAATTTCAAGATAATATTTCCAGAAGAGGCTGAATGTTTTATTGAGAACTTAGCTGCTAGCAATAGTACTAAGAGAGCAGATGCTGAAAGGAAAATATTACATGGAGGATTTGATTCAAACCAGCTAGCTTCTGTTAATGCTAAGCTTGATTCAGTTCACAATCTCCTGGTTGGTAAGAAATCAGTTCACTTTGCTGCTGAAGTTAAATAATTTGAGCCACAACCTGAGACTGGGAATGAAGAAGCAGATGTCAACTTTGTATATGGGAATCAGGGTCAGAGATTCGGTAATCAGCAAAGCAACAAGCCTTATAGTGGGAACTTTTCAGGCTATACTCCCAAACCGGATTACCAGAAGCAGCAACAGAACAATGGTTATACTAGAACCTATGGGAACTCATCTTATCAGTCTCCTCCTCCACAGACTTCTTCTGAGAGTAGAATGGAAGCCATGCTTGAACAGCTTCTTCAAGGATGAAACACATCTTTTGTATGGGTGAAGTGATGAATGTATGGAATGATGAAAGATGAGATGAATGGATGGCAGGGTGTTTCAATTCCCCCTATGCAATTGTAGTACAAGAGGTGTCAATCCAATCTGAGAGTTTGTGAACAATCAAGATGTGTACATGAGCCTAAGTTAAGCCAAGTATGTAAAGGATGTTTGTCACTAACAATCCTATTATGAAATGTAAAGTGCAGAAAGTAAAAGCTACTAGAACTAGATGCTGAATGTAAATGGAACAGAACGATTATGACTAATATGAAGCTAGAACAGAAATAGAAACTATGCTAATGAGCTAATGCAAGGTAAGTAATGAACAGGACACTAAGTAAATGCAATAGAAATGCAACTAGAATGAGACAAGAGATAAGACAGGACAACTACAAATCATAAACCAAAGTTCTGGGGATGAACTCGAGTAAGCACCCAATCGAGTGTAGATCGAGTGCAGGGTCGAGCTGGACAAATCCGTGAAACAGAGCAACACAAGAAAAACAGAGCAATACACAAGCGAATCAAATAACGATCAAACAACATGATTAAGACTTAAAAATCAATAAACAAGGAAGGCCTTGAGGAGGGATTCATGGGCTGGACTAATGATTGAGGTCATCTAACTTGGTCAACAAATATCAAACAACTTGAGCTAATCTCTAGACATATAATTCTAAGACATGTTTAATCCACTCTCATGGCAAGAAACAATCAAACCTATGCATCTCTAGACTTGTTCTCACAAAGTAAAGAATCTACACAAGCAGGCATTAAGCAATATATCTCATACCAAACAAGACCTCTAATCTCTTAGCAAGCCTAATGGTAAGCTCTAGATCTAGCCTTATCTATGCTTCTTAAACATTGGTGTGATGCTAAGATGCTTGAAATCAAACCCTACCCTCTCAGTTATAGGATCAGCATTAAGAACATCTAGCCTAGAAGAGATTCTACCACAATCAAGCTTGACCAAATCAAACAAACCTCAAACACAATCCAGCCTAACCCATCCTCAAGATCCTAAGAAACTACTCACAAGAACACATGATGAACATCAAACTCATAAACCTAGAAAATACTGAAACTTGCATCAAATGAAAGATAAAGCAAAGATCTACAATATTGGAGAAAGAATCAAACTCGAATTCTCAATATTCTGAAAGTTATGGAACCAACAATATTGAAGAATCTAGTGTTTTCTCTCTTAAAAGAAGTACAAGATCTAATAAAAATTAAAGTGCAAAAGGAATAATTCCCAAAAGGGTAAAAACTAGGTTTTTGACTATCTAAAAAGCTGGACTCCTTGGGTGGCTGCTGGTACAAGCCCTTATATAGAAAAAGTAGTGGAAGCCCTAAAAATGCTAAAAGCCAAAATAGCTAGGCGGCTCAGCCAACTCGACCCGGTGCTCGGTCGAGTTGGCTTCTCTCGTGCATCTTCCACTCGGTCGAGTCCCTCTCTGCACACGGTCGAGTGTCTGGTCGAATGGGCAGTCGAGTGGGACTCTGGACTTTTTTTCTTCAGCCTTAAGTCTCTTGCTTTCTCCTATTGTTTGCTTCACTTCTCCTCAGCATTGCTTCCATGCTCCTTAAGCTCCAAAAATCACCTGTTTATGCATGAAAAGATACAAATGCAATGCAACTATACTCTAATGCATGATTAGTCCTAAAACTATGCAATAATGGTCAAAATGGATAGCAAAAGATGCAAAAGATGCAAAAGATGTGAATAAACTAAGGGAAAACAGGGTAAAATATATGAACATCAACAACCCCAAACTTAGTCTTTGCTTGCCCTCAAGCAAATAAACAAGACATAATAAGGTAGGTGAGGTTTGAAAGTGAGATCTCAGCTCCTAAAGCTTGCAAATAGACCATCTAGAATCAATGTCCAAGTTACTAGTACTATGATGCAAGTTGAATGAGCTGTACTTAAAGATTTTAGACAAGCATATCACAACCTTTACCGATTTGAGCCTTAGATGTCCACATGCATTCAAATCAATCATTTCCTTTAACATTCATTAATCAAGAACATGGATCAATTCTATGCAATGCTTAAACTCATTTGGCTTGGAGATAAAGGCTTTGAGACAATGTTGGTCTCTTTTTAGAGTGGGGCTTATCAATATCAAGGTTCTCTCATAAAAAATGGATTAAGCTTTAGAAGAATGCTAAAGGTAAGAACACTTAGACACATACAAGAACAAAACCTTGTCTACCCAAAGGCACCCAAAGTATTCATACTACAATCTAAAGCTTAATCCATTTTTTAACTTCTTCTTTTCTCTTTCACCCTTTTCTCTTTTGGGTTTCAAGTGTTAGGAGAGGTTTCTTATTTGATCTTTCTAGTGGGATGGGGGATTCTTATTTATTTGCTATGGTTCTATTTTTTTTCTTCTTACTCTTAAGACATACAAGCATTTTGCTTGACTTTTCTGTTCTTTCTTTTCTTTTCTTTAACTAGAACCATCTTCAACAATTTTTACTTCCCATCCTTTCACTAGACTTTGCTTAAACACATTCTCCTCTTAAAGACTCTATCCTTTTTCTTTCTCTTTTTCCTCTTTTCTTTTCAAAACAGCCAAGTCCCAAACCCAACAAGTAAACCACCTAGTCCTATCTAGTTTGAAAAATGCAAACTAGAACTACACAAGGCTTTACTCTTGTCAGTTCAAACCTAACACTTTCTACCAAGCTCAATCCCAAAAATAGGCCTCACACACACAAGAATAAACATGGCTTGAAAGAAGGGTTGGTTAAGGGGTAGGGAAACTGATTTTTAATCAGCTACTTGGATCAACAAGAGTGGTAAAAAGGAGAAAGATGATCCAAATATGTATATGGTATCCATGAGTTTAAAGCAATGCACACATTGATAATTGGAAGTCAATATTAGGTTCTTATAAGTAGGAAATGGTGTCAAATCTCAACATGCTTCAATTTAGACCAAATGCAATTCAGGAATGCAAGGCTTGGTTCAATCTTATGCTTCTAACTACTCAACTAGCATCAAAGTACTATTAACTTGGGCATTGATCTTAGTCTAGTGAATTAACCAAGCTAACAAGGCAAATTAATCATAGATCCCTAATGCAAATATTATACAATCCTACATGAAACATGCTAAACAAGATCCTAATATGCAATGAAAACTACATGAACACTCTTTTTTTATAAAGATTTTGCAAAAAAATTTGAAATTTTTAGGGTTTTTCTATGCCTTAGATGCTATGCAAATACTAACATGATGATGCTAAAAATTTGAAATAAGAACACAAAACACAATGTCAAATGCTATCTCAAACCCTCCCCCAAACTTAAATCACATAGTCCTCTGTGTGAAAGAAATTTGATTGAGGATTCAAGATCAGAAACAAAACATAATATGAAATGCAATGGTATTTACAAGTGAAGGTGATAGTGGTACCTCAAGGATTGGAGAAGAAACTGTCCACATCCTCTTGCATGCTGTCAAATGTGTAGTTGGGGTCTGTATGGTGACTTGGAGATGGAGATTGGGGCAGCTCGACGATGGCAACCGACTGGGACTCGGTCGAGTACATGCTCGAGTGGGGGGGGGGGTTGAGCTGGACTGCGGATGTTCTTTTCTTCTCCTGTTTAGACTCACTTGCTTCCCTGACCATGAAAACACCAAAACAAAGGTCAAAATACCAAAATCCTAAGCAATATATACAGAGATACCTTAGGGACTTCCTCCCTTGTGAGCTTGTTTAAACTCACTAAGCTTGACTTCTATAGCTCTTCAAGCTTGAGGGGCATCCTTGAGAAGCATTGTGCATTTCTCATGTGTCTCCTTTTTTCCCAAGTATTTCTGGTGTGCTACTGTAATAGTTCGTGATCGGTTGTATCTTGGGATTCATAAATCGTGATTGTCCGAAAGCACTTACGGCCGATTTATTGAATTAAGGAAAGAGATATCATATCTCGCCTCCATGATTTATTTACTGTTTTATATTATGCTGTTGTGCTGTTGTAATTCGTTCTTGATTTCGTTATTTAAATATAATTCGCATATTTTCTCAATTCAATTTTCGCGCTCCTAACACTTACTAAACCGTACATGTAGCTCACAACAAAATATCAGACATCTTCCCATTCTTAACTAGAATTGCACTAGTATAACCTTCAGATTCAAAGACAATGTAGAAGCTTTTTATAAAAAACTTTTAGGGACTTTATAACTAAGGAAAATCATAAAAGATACCTAACTGCTCCAGCTAAAATCAAAATCTTCCATAACCCAATTCTAGAAAAGTGAAACAAAATAGTTGTCTTCTTCGAGCTCCGTAAAAGTGTCGAGAGAGACGAAGTCGAAGAATAAGAAAAAATCCTCATCCAATTAGAAAGAGACCCGATAGGAGTATTAGATATCATGGTTTACTTTGGTTATGTGGATTGGTTAAAATCCAGTTATGTCGGTTTATATCTTAGTCAAGTATATAAACTAAGAATGTAATTAGGATCAGATTAACAGCTTGTAACAAACTTTTATTGGATTAATCAAAATGGTGTTTCTCACCTTTCTCTCCTCCGTCGCTCTCATCTTTTCCGTTTAACCGGATCTTAATATGGTATCAGAGCTCTATAATTGAGTTTCTATCGCTTATGCATCTCGCGACGGAGATGAGTTTTCCGATTTGCTCTTGTTTTCAGTTTGTTCAAGAATTATTCGCCGTTGTGTGCGATTTTCTCATCGGAGTCTTCTATACCTTTCTGATTCTCTTAATTCTCTTTTGATTGACCTTTGTGAGCTCGAATCTTTCTTTTGAGTTTTATTTTCGTCTCACTTTTCTTTGGATTTCTTGTTCTTGCTTTAAGAATGGGATCTTCTGGTAATGTTCCGGTGACTCGACCTCCCACTCCGATTCCAGTGAATGGACCACAGCAGTATCAGACTGATCAGTATGAGAATCCATATTATCTCCATAATGCTGATCACGCAGGACTTGTTCTAGTTTTGGATTGTCTTGTGACTGCTTCGGATTTTCCTTCTTGGCGTCGTTCGATGTGGATGGCTTTGAATGTCAGAAACAAACTACGCTTTATTAATGGTACTATCTCTAAAACTTTTGAAGAACATCATGATTTTGGTGTATGGCTGAGGTGTAATGATATAGTTTTGACTTGGTTGATGAATTCTGTGGATAAGAAGATAGGACAGAGTTTACTTTTCATCCCTACTGCAGAAGGAATTTGGAAGAACATTTTATCTAGGTATAAGCAGGATGATGCACCTAGGATCTTTGCTATTAAACAGAAATTGAGAAAGATTTTCCAAGGTTCAATGTATGTCTCGGCTTACTATACTTGTTTGATGACATTGTGGGAAGAGCATAAAAATTATGTTGAGCTTCCGGTTTGTACTTGTGGACGTTGTGAATGTGATGCAGCTCTAAAATGGGAGAAATTGCAACAAAGAAGTAGAGTTACTAAGTTTCTTATGGGATTGAATGAAGGTTATGATCAAGCAAGGCGTCATATCTTGATGTTGAAACCTATTCCTACGATTGAGGAAGCTTTTAATATGGTCACTCAAGATGAGAGACAGAAGGTTGTCTTACCTTCTACTTTTATAGAGAATGTTGCTTTTCAGGCTGTAGCTTCTATGACTGATGAGGAGGCATCATATATAGCAGCTTATAATACTGCTCATCCCGTACACAAGCCTATATGTTCTCACTGTGGAAAAGTAGGACATACTATCCAGAAGTGTTATAAACTTCATGGATTTCCACCAGGATACAAAACTGTAGCTACATGGTATAATGCACGACCTCCTGCTCCATTTCAACCAAGGATGCCAACTTCACAGCCACAACCAAGGGCTCCACCGATGCAGCAGATGGTCTCTTATACGTATCCTATGTAGAAAGCTAATGCTGTAGCTCAAGTTTATTCCAATACTGGCGTGTTTCTGATGGACGATATGTCTTATGGACCGTACACACAGTATGCAACGAATGGATCGAATGGTGGAACTAATCAGATTCTACAGGGTTACACTCCACAACAAATTGAGCAGATGGTGGCTCAGTTCAAGAGTCAAGTTCAAGTTCCAGAGCCTGTGACTACTTCATCAGGTTCTAGTATTCCTAGTGCTATGGCAGTCAATATCTATATGCTTCGTCCGTTCGTGAAACACAGGATTCATGGCAATATAATCAACTGATGTTTACAATCAAATATAATTCTGATGGCTCTGTAGAGCGTTATAAAGCAAGACTCGTGGCACAGAGTTTTACACAACAGGAAGGAATCGATTACCTGGAGACCTTCTCCCCTGTTGCTAAGCTTACAAGTGTTAAGCTATTACTAGGTCTCGCTGCTGCACGAGGATGGAGTCTTACACAGATGTATGTCTCCAATGCTTTTCTCCATGGTGATTTGGAAGAGAAGATTTATATGAGCTTACCTCAAGGATATACGCCTCCACCTGGTATTGTCCTTCCTCCTAATCTTGTGTGTCGTTTACTCAAGTCACTATATGGATTGAAACAGGCGTCACGTCAGTGGTATAAATGTCTATCGTTGGTTTTAATGGGTGCCAACTATGTTCAATCACCAGCTGATAACACTCTGTTCGTTAAAATCTCCGTGAAATCATTTGGTGACTTTTCTCTCGTGGCTGCGCTTGTATATGTCGAAGACATTATGATTGCAAGTAATGACGATGCTGCTGTGAAGACATTAAAGGACTCGTTGAAGGCTGCTTTTAAGATTAAAGATCTTGGTCCTGCCCGTTTCTTTCTTGGCTTGGAGATTTCGAGATCATCACAAGGGATCTCTGTTTGTCAACATAAATATGCTCAGAATCTTCTTGAAGACGTAGGTCTGCTTGGTTGTAAACCGAGTTCTATACATATGGACCCTAATCTACGTCTTACTAAGGATATGGGAAGCATGTTACCAAGTCCAACCTCATACAGGGAGCTTATTGGTCGACAGCTATATTTGACCATCACTCGGCCAGATATCACCTTCGCTGTTCATCAGCTCAGTCAGTTTATATTAGTTCCGAGAGACATTCATCTTCAAGCGGCTCATAAAGTTCTTCGTTACCTCAAGCAGAATCCAGGTCAGGGACTCATGTACTCTGCTTCATCTGAACTTTGCTTGTATGCTTTCTCGAATGCAGATTGGGCTACTTGCAAGGAGACAAGACGATCGGTTACAGGTTACTGTGTTTACTTAGACACATCAATGATCTGTTGGAAGTCTAAGTAACAGGCTGTAACTAGCCGAAGTAGCACTGAATCCGAATATAGGAGCATGGCACAGGCTACTTGTGAGATTATTTGGTTGCAACAGCTTCTGAAGGACTTACATATCAAGGTCACTTGTCCGGCTAAGCTCTTTTGTGATAACAAATCCGCTATGCGTATTTCCATGAATCTTGTGTTTCACGAACAGACGAAGCATATAGAGATTGACTGCCATACCGTCCGGGATCAAATCAAAGCTGGTAACCTCAAGGCTCTTCACGTTCCTACCGAAGAACAACATGCTGACATACTTACTAAGCCTCTACATCCAAGTTCCTTACATGGTTTACTCCAGAAAATGTCTTTGTCAAATCTTTATCTTCCATCTTCTTCAGAGATAAAGATTTGAGGGGGGTGTATTAGATATCATGGTTTACTTTGGTTATGTGGATTGGCTAAAATCCGGTTATGTCGGTTTATATCTTAGTCAAGTATATAAACTAAGAATGTAATTAGGATCAGATTAACAGCTTGTAACAAACATTTCACTACAAGAAAACAGGCAATTTACTACACTTATAGTCGCTAAATAGTCGCTAAATCAGATATAACTACTATTTTACGACTAAACAGTGTTGTCGTAAATCATTAGTCGGTAAAAAATTTCAGTCGTAAAATAGTCGGTAAAGAACAACTAAGTTACGACTAAAACACGTAGTCGTAATATACTCGTAGATATTTACGACTATTTAATGACAATGTTATGATTAATAAAAGGGTGAGTTACTAGAATATTACATAAAAGCTTCCTTATTACAAAAGTAGCACACAATAGTTTGTAATTACTAGAATAAACTCTGTACCCATACTACCCCTGAAACTAGTGTTGAGAAAAAATGTAATTACAGCTAATGCCATTAGTGGAAAAAAAATATTGGGAACTGTGAGAAAGTCTACCGATTCTTTGATGGTACATTTATATAGGTGGACTGATTAAAGGTGTAAGTCAGATATTTTTGGTACACTTAGTTGTAGTGTTGGTATACTTATCGGTCGACGTAGGTGGTACACTTAGTTGTAGTGTTGGTACACTTATCGGTCGACGTAGATGAAATCGATTCGTTAGATTAAGTTGGTAGAGGAATTGCCCTTTGATGATAGACTTATGTTTTTAGCGGGTGTAGCGGCAAACGTAAAAGGGTGGGAAGATATTTATGGTAGACTAATGGCACGTTGCGACAAATTTATGCGACAGCCTTCTCTCGTTACAGATATTTTTGGTATACTTTGTTTGTTTTTTGAAATAGTTTTCGTAGTGTATTGGTAGGCTTCTTGTCCGTGGTAGATTTAGTAAGCGTTTTTGACAGTTGTTATGTCTTACCAGAATAATACGAATTTGTTTGAGCTGGCAAAGACAATCTAGCTTTACGATAGACTTATTGGAGGAAGATCTAAACATGTTTGCTGTTCTTCCGATTAATGGTGTTCATGTAATAAAGTTTGTAGCAGATTCATCAATCGTGTTCTGTTTGTCGGCCGGAGCAAACGTCTTTTTCCTACTCAGTTTCGGAAATCTTTCCTCTGGGTTCATCCATGGAAGAGCAAGATATCGTTTTGGCATGTGGGAGGTGGAGGGTAGACAAAAAGTGATGGTTGTTTGATGTTGATACTAGCAAAGGATGCAGGATTATAGTTGTCGAAAAAAAAACGAAGTTTGAAGATTTTACTGCTATGGTGTTCGATGACTTTGGTTTATGTGAAGGAACTTCCGCCATAAAGTTGAGCTATATGTTAGATAGATATAAAAAAGCGGATGTTATATGCCACTGGTGATTGTTTCGAATGGTCGGCAGTTTCAAAACTTTCTCAAACAGTGCAGGGGTGAACTCATCCAGCTATGCGTTGAGATTGAAGATAAATCTGGTGAAACCTTGTTCGAGGAAGTTAAACCGAAAACCCCAGAACCAACACCCAAGACCCCTGAAGTCGTTGTAGATGATTTCGTAGGCATGGCAGAGGAAATGGGACAGAAAGATGAAGAGTACGAGAGTAGGAAGGTAGACGGTGAAGATAATGTAGGAAAGGATGTAGATGAAGATGAATCAGATGACGAGGAGAACAGTAGATTTGATTATTGTGACGACAGCGATGGTGCAAGTTCAGGGGATGAAGACTATCTACTTTAGTCCAACGTCGCCCCGGATGGAGCAGAGGAATCATTGGACGACGGACCTGGGGAGGGTCTTGTATAGAGGAAAAGGTGTGTAACAAAGAATCAAATATCCGTTCCCACAAGACTAACTCTGCAGCTGATGCAATTGAGAAGGAGGTTCACAAAATAGAAAACGGAGGTGGTGGCATTGCTGTGGGGGATAAGTTTGATAGCAAAGAAACGTTGGTGGCAAGGTTGAGGGTGCTCAGTGTATTAGATAAATATGATTACAATGATCGATATTCAACGCCCAGTTTGTTAATCGTTGAGTGTTGGGTAAATCGTTGTAAATGGAGAATACGGGCTTCAACCATATTCGCAAATATTGTCGTGGACATACATGCTCTGTTACGGAACGATATGGCCGTAGCCGTAATGCTAAACCACCAATCCTAGCTCAATTATACAAGGATTATGTTGGTGGTGTGGGAGGTTCTGTTGTGCCAAATCTTGTTGGGGAAGGGCTCAACCTACGATATGGTGTACAGGTGGGCTACTGAAATACTCTAAATCCAGTCTTTTTAATATGTTTGTTTTTTGGTTGGCTTTGTGTATGTGATGGTATATAGGGTGTACACGGAGAAATTTCTTATGTTGCTAGGGGGCTTTGTGTACGTGAAGACGTAGTGGAAACAATAACAAACATATCGTAGCTTTAGTTTGTTGGTTTTCTCAGAAATTAGTTGATTCTATGGCCTGCACTGCACATATATATAATTCGATCTAGTTGATATTGTTGAGTGCAGATGTCTTTTACTGACCATTTTCATATAATAGGTTGGCTACTAGAAGGCACATCGTACACTTATAAAGGCGCGGGAGTATGTTAGGGGTACACCTGAAAGTGGATACGCTGAATTACCTGCATATTTATACAGGCTGAGGTCCTCTAATCTCGGGACCCTTACTAGACTAGTCGTTGATGCAGAAGACAGATTCAAGTATGTTTTCAGGTATATGCGAAAAGTTGTTGTTGTAGATGGAACCTTTTTGAAAGGTGAATTCAAAGGGACTCTTCTGATAGCGACAACACAAAATGGGAATTTTAATATTTTCCCTTTGGCGTATGCGATTGTTGATACAGAGAACGACGTGTCGTGGGACTGATTCTTTACGCAATTAAGTAGTGTAAANTATGCGGAAAGTTGTAGTTGTAGATGGAACCTTTTTGAAAGGTGAATTCAAAGGGACTCTTCTGATAGCGACAACACAAGATGGGAATTTTAATATTTTCCCTCTGGCGTATGCGGTTGTTGATACAGAGAACGACGTGTCGTGGGAATGGTTCTTTACTCAATTAAGTAGTGTAATTCCTGATGATGAAGAGCTTGCACTGATATCTGACCGGCATAAATCTATTGGTAAAGCTATCGGTAAAGTGTACCCCTTGGCAAGTCGAGGAATCTGCACTTATCATCTTCACAAGAATATTATCCTGAGATTTAGTGGGAGCGAAACATTCCGGCTGGTAAAAAAAGCAGCTGCAGCGTACCGTGTAGTTGATTTCGAAGAAATCTTCCAGCAAATTCAAGAAGCGAATCCGCAACTGCATGCTTACTTGGTGCGTGCAGATGTATCCAAGTGGAGCAGGGCGCACTTTCCTCGTGATAGGTACAACTTCACCACGAGCAACATTGCAGAATCGTTAAACAAAGTACTGAATCATGTGAGAGTCTATCCCATTGTAGAGTTATTAGAAGCGGTTCGGAATATGTTGACACGTTGGTTTGCTACAAGGAGAAAACAAGCGGCTGCAATGCCAACTTTACTCACCAAAGGAGTGGAGAACCTGTTACAGGTATGAGATTCATTCACATATCCATCGATATATATGTTAACGAAAGGAGTGGAAAATGTTAGTGAATATGTTGTGTTTCGTAGGTTATATGAACTTACGCTTTCATTTACTCATAGGCACGTATTGAACATTCAAGGCGTCTAAGGGTTCAAGAAATTGATGAAGATCGATTTCAAGTAAGTTGTGGTACCTCAAGGCATGTTGTCAATCTGAGGTATAGGAGGTGTTCATGTAGGCATTTTGATCTAGAGAGGATGCCATGCGTATATGCTATCGCAGCCGCATATACGGCCAACCAATCAGTTATTAACCAGTTCCATCCATACTTCCGCAGAGACAACCTCTGCAGTGGTTATGCGGAGTCGATAATGCCGATAGATACATCCTGCATCATTTCTACTGATGTTACACTGTCCAGATGTAAACCGCCTTTCATTAGGAATCCTCTAGGAAGGCCAAAGATGTCGAGGATGAAGTCTTTTGTCGAGGTTGCGTTGGAGACGAAGAGGCCCCGCAAACAGCATGCTTGTTCTCAGTGTCAACAGGTTGGCTACAACCGTACAACATGTCGAGCTAATACGTAGTGCAGGGGCGACAATAGACGTGTTATCTTTTCATGGCGTGTGAGGATAATACTCTTTTTTCCTAAGTGCAACCATAGCTTTTTGTAACATGTTTATGATGAACCTTTTAATTTGTAAGCCCACCTCTTTGTTTAACTATAATTGTTGTAGAAATTGGTCCTGGTTGCCCTAGTTGGGCCTATTACTCGTGTGGGCTTTTTAGAAATGTCAAGCAAACGGTTTACTGTTTCAATAAGATACTTACAAAAGCAAAATATATCTGTTTGTGTATTTTATGTGGTCCATTAGAGAGGACATAATACGATGGAAGGATAGTGTTGTAAATGTGTTAACCACATTCACGGTACATGTCAACGGACCAAAGAAGTATGTTCCTTCATCCGTTTTTTTTTATGTACGGTTGACATGTACACTTATCGTAGATAACTATTATTGTGTACATACATTTACGGAGTACTAAATTTTATATTTTGTTGACAAAATGTAACCATATATTATCCAGAATCAGCGTAACATTCGGTTCACTCAAAAGTACAAACACACCGGCAAAAAAAAAGTTTATAAATTGCATAGATCTGTGAAGGTTCTTTCAATATGCTAAACTCCCTGAGCTCTCCCTTTCGCCAATCTAGTTCCTTTCTTCTTAAGGTCCTGCATTCTCCCCTACGTGCTCCATTATATGTTCTATATAGTAACGTCCAGCAAATTCAGATCTGCGGTAAATATAGAAAGTGTATTAACGTATTTGACAGTAACAACATATACAATTAGATATTTTTATAGGAAAACAAACAGCTTACATCGCCTTGTAATGTTCCATTCCTACGAAATCTGGTTGTATATAGATTTGAAAAGAGGCAGTTGTGTTGACGAGACATGGTGCACCTACGAAACATTTACAAAATTAGATGTATATGGTTTCACAAGGCTAATTTCCTTATCTGATCTATCAAATCGAACGTACCTTCGTAGCTTCCAACCTTCCAGAACCACAAAATACAAAAGACGGGTTCGGATGTAAAAGTAAGATGACACCCGTTTGCTTCCCAAGCATTTATGAAGCGAGCAGCATAGTCATCTAGGGCACGACACCTGATGGTTTCATTCCTACGATTTTCTCATGTTAATATAGACCGGGAATAGGAAAAAACTTTAAATGAAAATGTATTCAAAAGGTAGCACAAATGTCCTTTACCTCCCATTCAGTAGGGTGAGGACAACTTCATTGGCCGCATTTGCCCCCTCGAGCAATCTTTTGTCTTCCACTCCAACTACACACCCACAAACATCTGATTCGGGGTAGACACATACTTTAAACGTTACAACCTATGTATTTTGATATGAAATTGTCTACTAACCTAATAATTTAGTATCAGACCTAAAAACTAGTAATGTGCACAAATATATCATTTAGTTAAAACAAACGTTTTTTAACGTTGTTCCAACAATTTGTGTAATGAAAAATTGAAGATAAGCGTACCGAATGATATGGGATGGGTAATTCTCCCTCGAGATATATCACCCAAATCCTTGAAACGGAAGTAGAGTTTTTGATTCACCGGTTCGAGCAGACCCATCGTCGAATCATCAATAAATTTGATTTGGAAAGGATGATGTGTATTCCTCTCCCTCAGTGTTGGCTGGATGACCTTGAAAGTCCTAATTTCATACCAATCACCATCATAGATATACTTCCTCATATTCTTCTAGGTCAATGGTAAAAACGCCACCTCGATTGTGTCACCCTATAAATTGCATATCAATCGTGTATAAGACCACTGGTTGATTAACAACTTTGTGCAAATATTTTACAAAGTAAAGTGGACTAACCCGTGTATCAGCAAGGAACAGAACCCACTTTTGAAAGAACTCAGTAACATACCACGAATTCAAGACCTTCGCTTGGATAATCCAATTCGTTCTTCCAGGTCTAAGATCAGCGATGGCATCAACTCTAAATTCCATAGTTTTTTCTGATAAATTCCTGTTATTCGTTTCCACCCTGGGTTTGGAAAGGAGACAGGGAGATGCTTTCTAAATAAAACAAAGCGTCGCCACTGGTAGTTGCGTCTTTCTACCGACTCCCTCTCTCTCCTTCTCTAATAAGCGCGACTCTTCGCTTTCTTTGTTTTTCAAATTTTCTTAATTACGGGTCGATCGATCAGGTTACGTATGTTATATTACATCATTAAAGTTATGTACTAATATGTAACATGGTATTGGAGACGTTATTATATTGTAAATGCAATATAACACTCGTTGTAAATGTTCTGGCAATGACCACCTTCTTGGGCATAATTTTTTATTTTTGTAATTGTATTCCTATTTCATCTTGTAATTCTTTTTCCTATATCATTTATACCCAACTTGTGTTAGAAGGTATGTCTCTGTTATGTACTGTATACTGTATAGGTACACGTACACTGACAAGTAACGATCTTCTGTACGTTCAGTCATACTTTAACTCGTAGTGTACGTACAGACAACTATATTACGTTGTGTACATGGTATTATTTTATTATCTTGTTGATGTATGCCTTTTCCCCCCTTCTACTTTCTTAATTACGTTATGGCGCCCAACCACTTCGACAAAATTGATTCAATGGTTGAAAATAGACTTATCTTAGTCACAATTTGGTTGAAACAACATAATCACAAACGACTTCACCAACCGAATGCACCCATGTACCCAAACACACTTGATTGTACATACACAATAGGCAGATTTATCAATTGTGTATAGTTGTTTTGCAAGCTAGAACAGAAAAAGAAAGGATACAACATTAGGGGGTACATGATTCAAAATAACTAGAAGAGAAAACCATGGAAACAAAAGGCCGGATTCAGTGCGCGTACACCCAATGACGAAGATATAAGTCTGCCGTTGATAACAGAAGACCTTTAGATGGAACGTTTAGGGCGCAACAGTTAAGGAGATAATATAACTAAAGGATCTCGGATATAGATTTCGCCAACCACCAAAGGCCGCAATTTGTGCACACCATGTCATAGTCTCGATAGTAGAGAGAGTACAAACCATGCTCCAATAAACACAATTTAGCACATTCCGGAGAAGGGATCAAAGGAGCAATAGGATAGACGAATGAATCCATGTACGTGTTTTGTCGCGCCGTCTGATATCTACCCAGCAGCATGAACAACTCCCTGCCCAAAATCCTTGTTTGACTTGTATTCAGTTGGTAGTGGTATGCATAAAATAGGTAAAGGAAATGACCTGCCATGTCGAGGTTCCCATGTAACATAGAAAAAAACCCACATGCTAGTGTGGCATCATCTTCTGCGGGAACGTTACGAGTTAGAAGTGCAATACCTCCCTCAATGTCGCTTTCCTCGGCAACAACCCGGAGACCTTCGTAATAGATTGCCTTTTTGTTCCCAGCGTCAAGGCATCTTTCGAAGATACGCCGGTGCATCCCTTCCTCTTTGATTCTACGATTTCGGTGATGTAATTTTTGGAACCAAGAAGGATGGCAAGTAACGTTGGAGATGTTAGCATCCTTGAGAACTTGAGGCGTAAGCACTGTTTTCACTCCTCAAAGTCCTGCCTTGACTACTGGAGCAAGGTAGTTCAAACCATAAACTCCGAGAAACCCGAAGATGATAACCAACATCTCATCTGGTAGATGAGGCATTTTTTGAGACGCAGACGCCATCTTGATGTGATTTTTTAGTAGGAACATCTACTTGTACAGAAGGGTGTTTGAAGAATTCAAAGTTCCGGTTGTACTTAGTGGGACTGGTACAAATAATTTATAGAACGCTAACGAGATACTTAATTTAGCTAACACCCTACCTGTTTATTGTTTTAATGTGACGAGACATACGTCACTTACTACTGTTTAATTAAAACTCGCTGAGATATAAATCACATCTACTTTTATGTTAACACGACTTTTGGTGGTAGGAGTTGTCACTTCGTCCAACCTACTGCCGTCATGTCTACCCTACCTAGAGCCTAGCGGAATTTAAGCGATATAATTGTCTAAGTAGTGTATAACGCATTTGACTTCTGTTATTATGGTGTCGCCACGTATATACTAATACGAAATAGAAGAATCTGCGTAAGAACTTATTTATATGCAATTTGCATAAAAACGATAATGACGGAACTCTTGTTTACCATTGTACGTACACTCAATTTACAAACTCTAATACGTACAATGCCTTAAATTATAAACTATTGTACGTACACTAAACATACATACTCTTGAACGTACACTGAAATTATAAACGTTGTTATTACACTAACATCTTTTAGGTTGTGTACGTCTTAGTATATATTTAAGTGGTCTTGCAAGGGAAGACGATCTATATGGTTTTATATTCATAATTCATCTCTGATGCCTTGGTCACGTTTAGGCACCCAACCACTTACCATTTGTAAACAACATATTAAGTAGCGATAGATACCGCGTTCTTATAAAGGATACAACATTAGGTGTTACATGAAACAAATTTACTACAACAGCAGACATTCTAAACTAAAGGCCGGATTTATTGTAATTACATGAATTCTAGAAGATATAAGAGTTCAGCGTTGATAACAGAAGACCATTAGATAGAACGTTTAGGGCAAAACATCTTATGAGAAAATATAACTAAAGGATCTCGGATATAGCTTTCGCCAACCACCAAAGGCCGCAATTTGGGCAGACAATGTCATAATCTTGATAGTTGAGAGAGTAGAAACCATGCTCCAATAAACACAATCGAGCACATTCCGGAAAAGGGATCAAGGGAGCAATAGGATAGACGAATGTGTCCCTGTATCTGTTTACTCGCGCCATCTGATATCTACCTAGCAACCGGAACAACCCCATGGCCATAAACCTTGATCGTTCCGATTTAATTGGGTAGTGATGTGCATCAAACAGGTCAAGAAAATGAATAGCCATCTTGCAGTTCCCGTCTAACATAGAAAAAAACCCACAAGCTAGTGTCGACATAGGTTCTGTGGGAACGTTACGAGTTAGAAGTGCGATACCTTGTTTAATGTCTTCCACCTCGGCAACAACCCGGAAACCTTCGAAAAAAATTGCCATTTTGTTGCCAGCATCTAGGCATTTTTCCAAGATATGCCTATGGATCCCTTCATTTTGGACTCTACCATTTGGGTTCCATGGTGTTTGGAACATCGTTGGATGCCAGCATAAGTTGAAGATGTTAGCATCCTTCAAAACTTCGGGGGTAAGCGCCATTTTTACACCTCGATGACCTGCCTTCAATATTGGAGCGAGGTACTCCAAACCATCGACTGCGAGAAAGCCGAGGATTTTAATCAATATTTCATCTGGTATATCAGGCATTTTTTGAGTTGCAGGCGGCATTTTCACTTGATTTTTCTAAAACAATGTTTCATATGTGTTGCAACTTGTGGAGGGTGTTCAACACCTACATACAAAAGTAAATGGAGAGTTGTAGGTGGGAGTTACAGGTTTTTTAATTATTATATATAGAGTGCTAACCAGTAACATATTTTGTTAACACTGTGGTCGTTTAGTACAATTGTGACCAGATTTCGTAACTTATTAATGATTACAAACACATCATATTAAACTTACTCATCAAGCAACATCGATGAGATATAAGTCACATCCCTCTACTTAATTGTAAACAACTCTTCTACGTCTTCGTATATACGACTTTTGCGGGTATCAGTTGTCACATCGCAGTTGCCAACTGGTGTCATGTCTGCCACTACGTTAAGCTGAGCGGGTATTGAATAATTGAGATTGACATAGTAGATTATAAAAGATTTCAAATCCGTAATATGGTTATGACACGTGTATACTAATAGGAAATAGGGGATTTATGAGTGAGAAATTTTGGTTGAACTCGCCGAGTGGATCTAATATGGTCAGCACCATCTCAGGTTTGTTGTTGAACTCGCCGAGTGAGGAATTTTTGTTGAAATTGCCACGTTGCACCAACCTAACGGCCACGTATACGTCGTTTAATATGTAAACCTGGCAACGGTTTATTATGTAAACAGGCCTATAATATTGACGGCCCATTATGATTCCCAAAACAACATTCCATCTCTATATTAGTGGATGTCGAAAAATATAATAATTAGTGGTTTGATGTCACCTCGCCATCTTGTCATGCAGTTATATCAAGTATCATTTATATCCAACCAAATAATTCCCCAACCATATCAACAAGTGAGTATTATTTAAGTTTGCATTCCTATGTGCACATAATACTTTCATTACAAAGATGACCAACCCAGATCTTCCTGACGATCTGTTGGCGCGAATAGCTAAACTAATGCCAGCCAAACACTGGTGGTACCTGCAGTCAATCCTACGTGCCGGAAATAGAGGCAAAATTATAGTTTACCGTCCCGACATCTTGAAAGAGGCAAACATTTTCAACATGTGCAGTGACCCCGATGATATCATTTTTGGTGGTCGACACAGGAAGTTTTTTGAAAGGTGCCTTGAGGCGGAAAATCTAACGGCCATATATTATGAAGGCGTTCGTCTTGCAATAAAATTTGGGGACATTGAAGGGACCCTAAAGTTAATCCAGCGTAACGTACCAACATATGCCGACGCTACTCTTGCGTCTGCCATGTTGTGCATCTGTAAAGGGTCCGGAGTCCAGGTGGGTCATTTGCTTCGGCTGTTTTCTATAAAGCACTACCCACTTGACTCTGAAGAGGTTGGAGATATGTGTGAAGAACTCATCACTGAGCTTATCCACTATGGAACATCACACAATACAACTTATGGTGTGTTTTTTGACTACCCTGATGATGGAGAAATAACAACTCCTTCGTGCGCAATAAAATGCGCGCTCTCAATGACGGAGGAAGACGTGGACACTATGGAGGGCCCTTACAAGCATCCTTGCAAGAAATGCACATTCTGGTGGTGCGCTCGCCAAATTAGTCAAATGCTTTTGTAGTTATAACGAAACATGTTTGAGTTTACCGTAACTATGTTTATTTGCATTTCTTCGTTTCCGTGTACACCTTATCTCCTATCCCTTCTAATCTTCATATTAAACAAAATATTTTGTCAGCGATGCACCTTTGCAGAGTAAGGCAAGATAATAAAGCTAACCACGAACTTTGTCAGATGTGAGAACTGGACAATTGATATAATTTTCGTACACATATATTTAACGTCCCTTGACAACACGGACAAAGCATAGGAGTGAAGCAATATGCTAGATTTTTTAATACACTTTAGGTTGCTCTCCGATTTCCCACAAGTTGAACATAGTAAAATGTTTAGTTTGATGCAAACTAATATTTCCCATTATTTTATCCTGTACGATACATATCTAACTGTACCCTTACCTATTTGATGAGGACAAATGGCTAAGACCTACAGCAACAACGACATGCCCGTGTAGCTTGTATGGAGTTGTACCCTTTTATACTTAAAATTGACACCACTATATTAAATATATAATATAGGAAAATTTCATGGGTTTGTATCTATTAGTAGTCGTATTTAATGCAATGGCCAACTGATTTGACATCCATGTAAGTCAATTTAAATCGATATGACTTGCAGGGTTGTAGATGTCAAATATCAGTTATGTAATTTTACTTATATACGTACACGACTACCAAAGAACCAACAGAGCTTGTTGAGTAGTTTTAGCGTGGCTAAACAGACTTAAATCATTACGTTTAATNCTCGCCGAGTGAGGAATTTTTGTTGAAATTGCCACGTTGCACCAACCTAACGGCCACGTATACGTCGTTTAATATGTAAACCTGGCAACGGTTTATTATGTAAACAGGCCTATAATATTGACGGCCCATTATGATTCCCAAAACAACATTCCATCTCTATATTAGTGGATGTCGAAAAATATAATAATTAGTGGTTTGATGTCACCTCGCCATCTTGTCATGCAGTTATATCAAGTATCATTTATATCCAACCAAATAATTCCCCAACCATATCAACAAGTGAGTATTATTTAAGTTTGCATTCCTATGTGCACATAATACTTTCATTACAAAGATGACCAACCCAGATCTTCCTGACGATCTGTTGGCGCGAATAGCTAAACTAATGCCAGCCAAACACTGGTGGTACCTGCAGTCAATCCTACGTGCCGGAAATAGAGGCAAAATTATAGTTTACCGTCCCGACATCTTGAAAGAGGCAAACATTTTCAACATGTGCAGTGACCCCGATGATATCATTTTTGGTGGTCGACACAGGAAGTTTTTTGAAAGGTGCCTTGAGGCGGAAAATCTAACGGCCATATATTATGAAGGCGTTCGTCTTGCAATAAAATTTGGGGACATTGAAGGGACCCTAAAGTTAATCCAGCGTAACGTACCAACATATGCCGACGCTACTCTTGCGTCTGCCATGTTGTGCATCTGTAAAGGGTCCGGAGTCCAGGTGGGTCATTTGCTTCGGCTGTTTTCTATAAAGCACTACCCACTTGACTCTGAAGAGGTTGGAGAGATGTGTGAAGAACTCATCACTGAGCTTATCCACTATGGAACATCACACAATACAACTTATGGTGTGTTTTTTGACTACCCTGATGATGGAGAAATAACAACTCCTTCGTGCGCAATAAAATGCGCGCTCTCAATGACGGAGGAAGACGTGGACACTATGGAGGGCCCTTACAAGCATCCTTGCAAGAAATGCACATTCTGGTGGTGCGCTCGCCAAATTAGTCAAATGCTTTTGTAGTTATAACGAAACATGTTTGAGTTTACCGTAACTATGTTTATTTGCATTTCTTCGTTTCCGTGTACACCTTATCTCCTATCCCTTCTAATCTTCATATTAAACAAAATATTTTGTCAGCGATGCACCTTTGCAGAGTAAGGCAAGATAATAAAGCTAACCACGAACTTTGTCAGATGTGAGAACTGGACAATTGATATAATTTTCGTACACATATATTTAACGTCCCTTGACAACACGGACAAAGCATAGGAGTGAAGCAATATGCTAGATTTTTTAATACACTTTAGGTTGCTCTCCGATTTCCCACAAGTTGAACATAGTAAAATGTTTAGTTTGATGCAAACTAATATTTCCCATTATTTTATCCTGTACGATACATATCTAACTGTACCCTTACCTATTTGATGAGGACAAATGGCTAAGACCTACAGCAACAACGACATGCCCGTGTAGCTTGTATGGAGTTGTACCCTTTTATACTTAAAATTGACACCACTATATTAAATATATAATATAGGAAAATTTCATGGGTTTGTATCTATTAGTAGTCGTATTTAATGCAATGGCCAACTGATTTGACATCCATGTAAGTCAATTTAAATCGATATGACTTGCAGGGTTGTAGATGTCAAATATCAGTTATGTAATTTTACTTATATACGTACACGACTACCAAAGAACCAACAGAGCTTGTTGAGTAGTTTTAGCGTGGCTAAACAGACTTAAATCATTACGTTTAATATAAATCTACTCCTCTACAATCATTACATTTTACTACCAATACCAGCGAATTAATTACCTGTTATAGTTAAAAAAATTTACCACTGTTCTCTCTATATATAGGTGTTACGTAAGAAGATGTCTTCGTCCCTACACATAGCAAATACCATCCACAGCCCATATCGACTCAAAAAAAATAAACCATGAAAACCCCTCCAAACGGGATTTTCCTGGCCATCAAGCTGCCAAACCCTACAAGCCTCCTTGTCAATTTCATCCCCGTGTCTGTCACCCCAATCCCCGCCTTGGTCGAAGCGCTGAACACTGTCGACATCCAAACTGTTCAACTTCGTCCGTTTGTGTCATGACCATAGTTCATCCATATGGAGTCTAAGTTCAGGTCCTACTTTGAACTTCTCCTCAAGAGGGGCCACATCGTAGCGAATTACCTTGAGGGCGTCAGGCTTGCTTCAAACTCCCCGACAGTTGCTGAAGGTATGGCGTTGCTACGCTTTCTTGCACCAACTGATCCGTATGCAAACTTCACTTATGTGTTGCGTGCAACGTGTACTGGCCAAGTGATGGAGGCCAAGGCGTTTGGCAATATGTTCTGGTGCATGGTCCCTCACATGAACACCGCCGTTGAAGTCGCTGGCCTGGTGATGTTCCATGTTGCGAACCTCCATCTTCGTGGTCCCCCATGTGAAGTGAGATTGCCGGCTTCTGTCCTCCACCACCGTAGGTGTACTTGTAGTAGCTACTTTACTGGGTGTAAGTCCAATTTTTTTCTACTAGTATGCACAGGAGTTGTGCTCGTTCTTTCAAGATCCTCTTTTCATGTTTTTTGCGTCTTAACCTTAGTGACTCCCTTCCCCAACTAGGTTAATGTACTTTATGGTTGTTTTTTTCTTTTTGGAACCTCGAAGTGTTATCCGGTGTATGCTGGAGTTTATTTTACAATCAACGAATGTATTCTATTTAGTGTTATCCGCCATCATACATAGACGTATGGCATCAACAACCTTCCCACAACGATACATTTTTGTACGTACACCGAAACAGGGCATCGTACATAAATACATAGTTGTACACGGTGCCAAACTAATTGTATTTTTTGGGACGTGTACGTACACATGGACTAGTCCCGTAAATTTTGTTTTGTTTTATTTAATTACCATACACGCTGCATAGTTGGAAAGAATGTGCGACGGTTCGTGCTGACGATGTCAAATTAATATAAATTATCTGTTATCAAACAGGAATTAAATAAATGACAACAATAATATGAGATAACCATGACCTTCTCCGTCGTTCGTATTACTTATACATACTTCATAATAACATTTCCAAAAAATTATCAATGTACGTACCCAGACGTATACAACCATACATTACAACAAAAAACTAAAAACTTTAAAGACACAGAGGAGATTATATAACTAAAGGATTTTACATATAGATTTCGCCAACCACCAAAGTCCACAATTAGTACACAAGATGTCGTATTCTCGAAAGTTTAGAGAGAAGAAACCGGATTGGATACAACATGTAGCGGCACAGTCCGGGTTAGGGATCAGGTGAATAGATGGATAGACTAGTTTATCTATGAATGTTTTTTGAAGTGCCACCTGGTATGTAAACAACCGTCGAAACACAGCCTTGCCGATAAATCTGACCCCATGCGATTTGAGAGGAAAGTGATGTGCATCAAACAAGTGAAGAAAATGGACCGCCATCTGTTCGTTTCCATATAACATAGAAAAAATACCACATGCAAGTGTTGCATCAGCGTCTGCGGGAACCTTACGAGATAGAATAAAAATGCCTCGCTTGATGTCTCTCTCCTCCGCAACAATCCGGAGGCCCTCGTAGTAGATTGCAACTTCGTTTCCAGCTTTGAAGCATTTTTTGAACATACGCCTATGAATCCCTTTATCTTGTGGGCCACCATTTGGGGCGTGTGACCTTTGGAACAATAACGGATGCCAACAGATGTTGTAGATGTTTGCATCCTCTAGAACATAGGGGTCGAGCACCGTCTTCAGTCCTCGCCGACCCGACTTTAAAATTGGAGCAAGGTGCGACAGCCCATCTACTGCGAGAAGCCTAACGATTTCGAGGAAAATATCATCAGGGAGATATGGGAGCTTATTGTGTGTTTTCGCCATTTTTTTGGAGATATTTTGTTCTCGTAGTTATTAATAATTAGGGAAATCAAACAGAATCGTTCGGACTGTCATATATATGCTTGAACTACACAAGAGTTAGGTGGTGAAATTTGTATATATTGTTCAATATAATGCGTTAAATATATTACTCTACGTGTCCTTTTAGCCCAATGCATAATCAAGTATAAGTAACAACGACTAGTTGGGAATGCATAATCAAGTATAAGTTACACTGTACTAGTTGGGAAAAGGAGGTCGTAATGCTTACGTAACAGAATACTGGTTCACAAGATAAAGGTTGATATCTCGTCATCTCGGTAAACAAAAATATATTTCGTTCAGGAAAAAAGCATACTGTACTCATTGGGAAAAGGTTATGATTATTACTTGCTTAAAAAGTGTTCAGTAAACACAATGATAAGATAAGAATCATTTCAAATTTTAAGTAACAACGACTTTCGCCAAATACGCGCTGTCAAATCCCTACAAGTACTTGTCGCATTTATTACCATAGCCTTGGTTGTTCAGGACGTGATAAGTGGAAAATTTGTCTAGTTCGTATATAATTCATTTCAAATCCGGTAGACGAGCAAGACACGTTTCCGCACTAGCATATTTTACAAATAAATTTCCACGAGTAAGGCCTTGAATGGAGAAAGCATAATAAATCAAATATTTGGCTGGTCTAGTGCAGATCAAGTGTGAAAAGCATCAAGGCCTCTTATCACTTTATAAGTTAACATTCAAGATATTTTTTTTAACTATATTTTATTGTATTCTTGTGGTAAATGAATGAGAAATACATGTCTACCTTTTTTTTATGCTGTTCACCCTTAATCTGCACATGAACAGCTAAATATTTGATCTACTTTTATTCAGCTAAATCTGCTTGAACGGATTGATCTGCTCTGCTTGATATGCTTTCTCCATTCTAGGTGATATGCTTTCAAGTTGAAAACGTATGAAGAAACACTATATTACAATATTTAATGATTAAAATTTGGTGTAGGACTGGTTTACTTGAATTGTAAATCCAAAACCGCTACTAACCCAATCTTATTTAAAACAAACCCCATTAAACCATCTATTGAAGTGTAAATCAAAATTATGGTTCAGTGTTTCGATTTAAGGGAAACAAAATTATGGTCTAGAGATGCTTGTTAATATTTAGGAGTTTAATGGTTTAGGTTTCGGCTTATCGATATGCTCTTACCTTTTGGTCGCGATCTCGTTCTTAATTTATGATTCCCGGTTATTTATTACCGTTGTAAAAGGTCGAAGCTTTAACCTTCTTTTACAAGCTAAATATACAAACTATACATATGTACGTATACTACATTGGGAACGTACATTTGGGTTCTTAATAAACAAACACCATGGAAAGTCGAAAAGCCGCGTTGTTTCGAGTTGTGACTCTCCATAAATATTTAAATTGCTCTCAACCTTCGTCTTTCCTAAAACGGTTTAAAGTAAGAAAGATCCAAAAACTGAGAGCACCATGAGCTTCAGACCCGATCGTATTGCTGAATTGGATCGCGAGAGAAGGAATTGGTGTTGGTGTATCCACGCCAAGGTCTTGAACGCTTGATCAATTCGCGAATGCTTAGTAAAATGGGTTATTCTACTTGTGGATGAAGAGGTCAGTTAAACAAGTCTTTATTATTTCGCTAAATCCAACAGTTTTTGATGTATAACAATTTATCTGTTATGAAGGGTTCCACAATCGAAGTAGCGTTTGTACAGGGTGAATTCGCAAATATCCCGTTAAACCCTGAAACCGGTGCCTGGTACGATATTCGGGAGTTTATATTAATCAATCTAACTCTCAAGGAGAGGAATACTCATCATCTGTACCAAATTAAGTTTACGCATGAGTCAACCATGGAATTGATCCAACCTTTGAATCACAAAAACTACTTCCGCTTTGGGGATATCGATGATATAAATCGTGGCAGAGTTACTCATCCCGTAACGTTCGGTATGTTTTATCTATAATTTCTTTAATATGTATATATTAATGTCCGTGAAATTTTGTTGTATGGTGGTTGCTGAGACTAATTTAGTGGTCGTTTGGTAAGTTTAGAACTTCGATTTTAAGTACATCATTAGGAAAAGTACAAAATAAACGTTTAATCTCGTATTTTTTCCCCTGGGCTAGATGTTTGTGGGTGCATCGTTCAAGTGGACATCATAAGAAGACGTGAAGATGGCAGGTGTAGCGAAGTTTTCTTCACTCTGCTGAATGGCAGGTTAAGGACCTATTATGCTATAAACATAGTCATATATATTTATATATATGAACTTCATAAATTTTACTTTGATAGCAACTGTGCGTTAATGCAGGTGTGAAAGTATGAAATGTCGTCTCACAGACTACTATGCCTATCGATTCCTCTCTGGTTGGGAATCAAATGGCTGTGATGTTGTCCACAAAACCGAACCAGTGTTTTGTGTCTTCCGGTTCTGTAAGGTTGGGAGTTACGAAGGTATGTCAGAGTAAATAGATATGTTAGAAGCAAGTACATGTTAATTGTCAAGGCACTCAATTTGGTAAATGTGTATAGGTGTACCCTGTCTTGTACACACCAAAACCTCTTCTATAATCTTCATAGAAGAAGATTTCGATGGACTTGAACATCACGAGCATGTGTAAGTTGATATTTTTTAATAATTGGTATGAAAGCATATGTGTTCATATTGTTCAAAGGCTCACATGTACATTTTTTTTTTGACTTATAGATGTGAGTTTCCGACACGTTACCACATTAAACATGTGATGGGACACGATGGGGAGAGGATAAGGACACAAAATGTAACAATTGCCCAGGAACGAGAAAGCTCCAGAAGTCAAACAGAGACAGTGCGGAATGATGGTGATTGTTCAGGGGCTGAAAAATAAAAAATGTCCAAATATAGTAACCAAATGTGGTTTTCTATTTCATATGTATTTACCGAATGATCTGAATGTTTGTGCATGTCCATCGGTCACCCTTCAAAATTTAGATACTATATTATTTTTATTAATATTATAATATAATGAAAATTATCTAATTTAATTAATTATTTTGTTTTTAGATTGAGCAATCATATGTTGATAGATAGGCAAGAGAGGATCTGTGAGTGTCTTATTTTGTCTACTACAAGACACGAGATCTGTTGTAGTATTTTGTCTACTACAAGACACGAAATCATATGTTGTAGTATTTTATTAGAAGAGACTCATCAAAGTATTACCAATGCATTTTCTCTAATATGTCAGAATAATTAGGATCCTTAGAGTTATATTTTATCAGAAGGATAATTAATTCTCACACAACTTCCTTGATGTACGTTGAAAAGTCATGATTTGTTGTGTATACGTACACATGCTTAAATAACCGTACATTCAAAACAAGCGAATAACAACGCAGAGCATACTTTGTGCGGTTTATATGAGTAAATAATCGTACAGATACAAAACACGACTTTCCCGTTTGCCACTAAAGAATTTCACATATAGATTTCGCTAAATACCAAAGTCCACAATTTGTACATGAAATGTCGTAATCTCGAAAGCTCCACGACAAGAATCTCGATTGGATACAACAAATCGGAGCACACTCCGGACTAGGGATTAGGTGAGTAGATGGATAAACTAGTTGATCAATGAATGTGCTTTGAAGCGCCGTACGGTATGCAAACAACCGTCGGAACACAGCCTTGCAGATGAGCACTAGTTCATCCGATTTTAGTGAATAGTGATGTGCATCGAACAAGTGAAGAAAATGAATTGCCATCTGCTCGTTCCCACTTAACATAGAAAAAATACCACATGCTAGTGTTGCATCAGCAACCGTGGGAACAGTACGAGATAGAATAGAAATACCTCGCTTGATGTCTCTCTCCTCCGCAACAATCCGGAGGCCCTCATAGTAGATTGCAATTTTGTTACCAGCTTCGAAGCATTCTTGAAACATTCTTCTATGAATCCCTTCTTCTTGGGGTTCACCATTTGGGTCTTCTAATGTTTAGTACAAAAACGGATGCCAACAGATGTTGTAGATGTTAGCAACCTTAAGAACTTCGGAGGCTAGCACCGTCTTCTTACCTCGCCGACTAGACTTTAAGATTGGTGCAAGGTACGCCAATCCATCAACTGCGAGAAGTCTGACGATCTTAATTAAAATATCATCAAGTATATCGGGGAGCTTATTATTTGGAATCGCCATTCTTATTTGTTTGGTTATTTAACTGTTTACTAATTTAAGATGTTGTCAATATGATGCGTATATAAATTAGACAGCAATGTTAGAAGTGACCTATATATGCCTGATAAGTTAATTAGTTAGTTGGGGATATTTGTTATATATTCTAGAAGGGTAGAATATATAACTGCCCTAAATATTATTTTAAACAAAATTTTAACACCATGTGTAAGTTATACTGAATACACATCAAGTAAACATAATGATAGAGAAAACAATCATATCTAAGCAAAAGTAACTACGACTTTCACCCAGTACGAGTTGTCAAATCGGAGAACCTACTAATGTTATTTCTTAGGTCAGGGTTAGCTTATGCGTGTGTTATAGCTACTATTTAGCTAATTCGTATATAGTGGCATTTTAAATCCGAAGACATGAGATTGACACATATTTCACACTACTTAACTGTTTAAATAATTTCAAAACCAGAAGGCGTGGGTCAGAGTACATATACGTAAATCATGTACTCTGTAACGGCAATTTAATAAACGACTTAGTCATAACGGTAGTGTAATGTTATATATACAAAAGGGCTCCCGCAACCCAAATGCAAACATAGAGAATTCAAGATCCAATAACATATATCCTAGACAGGATAGAGTCAAAGGTGTTGGTACATATGCGTACATGTTAATTATATGTGTACAGGTGACCGACGGAATTGTAGTTTACGATATGGTATTTTAACATACATAAAGTGAATGAGCCGTACACCAATGTTAAATCATAACGACTGGCAGGGGGAACATAATTCAAGTAGCAAAAGCGTAAACAATATCTTCCCCACACATATCAGACCTAACATTCTCCGTCCAGAAGTCGTAGTCGTAGTCCTCCTCATCAGGCACCTCCTCGCCCACAAACAACTGTAAGTCTGATACAAGGACTACGTTGGGATGACGATGTATCGCAACACTTTCTTCTGTTATGAGCTCTCCATATGCGCCACCATCACCGTAAGGCCCAATTGTAGAAACAACTCTATAATTTTGGCCTGAACAAGTAACATATACATTAATGGCCTTGTCCGCATTATGAAGACGACTGTACTCAGCGTCGGTCGTGATAGGCAGTGGAAAGGGAGACTCGCAAGTATCTGTGTCAACCTATTCTCCCACCCAGTAGGACATAGTGAAGGTAACATGAGTGTGTGAAAAACAATACGCAGCATCCACAAAACAACGGAGATCCTCAACCCCATCCGTAATATTGGACTGTACTGCCCTACCGCCACGATCGACGTCGACTTTGAATTCCCACCCTAGTTTATCATTTCGAGTCCATCTTCCGGGTATGACGGTTATAATGGCGTCTTCACTACCAGACATCAAGTATATCAGCCAAAAGAGTATAACTCTTACCATAGATCGGGCAACCATAATGTGAGATGCGGTGGTATAAATGAGAAAATATATCGGTAGAAGCAAAGTATTGTAATGGGTACACATCGTAGTAACAGTATATACTGTGTCAACCGAGAAGATAATCGTAAGACTACGTCGTATTAACGTGTTTCTATTCAGAGGTTACAACTCCATATACTGAATCAGGGTGAGTATGTAAATTGTCAACATGATTAAGTATGGCGAAATATTTATCGTTGTAATGTAATAAATTTTTAAACAAAGACGGAACCTAAAACGACGTCATATAGAAACTAACGTAAATTCCCATAATTTTCGCTCAACTCCCCAACCACCTTCTACAGCGGGTGTTTTAATAGTGGGTAGGCAGTAGTTTATTTGTTTCTCCACTTTTTGATATTTCTTTAGTTAACTACAAGAAAATGGCGTCTTTGAGGCGAAACATTCCTGATCTTCCAGACGAGATCTTGATAAAAATAGCCCGGCATCTCGTAGTTGATAGGTTGTCGTACCTTGCTCCATTATTAATGGCTGGTCGTCGAAGAGTGCAAACGGTGCTCGCCCCCAAAGTTCTGAAGGATGCCAACATCTACCACANCTCTATAATTTTGGCCTGAACAAGTAACATATACATTAATGGCCTTGTCCGCATTATGAAGACGACTGTACTCAGCGTCGGTCGTGATAGGCAGTGGAAAGGGAGACTCGCAAGTATCTGTGTCAACCTATTCTCCCACCCAGTAGGACATAGTGAAGGTAACATGAGTGTGTGAAAAACAATACGCAGCATCCACAAAACAACGGAGATCCTCAACCCCATCCGTAATATTGGACTGTACTGCCCTACCGCCACGATCGACGTCGACTTTGAATTCCCACCCTAGTTTATCATTTCGAGTCCATCTTCCGGGTATGACGGTTATAATGGCGTCTTCACTACCAGACATCAAGTATATCAGCCAAAAGAGTATAACTCTTACCATAGATCGGGCAACCATAATGTGAGATGCGGTGGTATAAATGAGAAAATATATCGGTAGAAGCAAAGTATTGTAATGGGTACACATCGTAGTAACAGTATATACTGTGTCAACCGAGAAGATAATCGTAAGACTACGTCGTATTAACGTGTTTCTATTCAGAGGTTACAACTCCATATACTGAATCAGGGTGAGTATGTAAATTGTCAACATGATTAAGTATGGCGAAATATTTATCGTTGTAATGTAATAAATTTTTAAACAAAGACGGAACCTAAAACGACGTCATATAGAAACTAACGTAAATTCCCATAATTTTCGCTCAACTCCCCAACCACCTTCTACAGCGGGTGTTTTAATAGTGGGTAGGCAGTAGTTTATTTGTTTCTCCACTTTTTGATATTTCTTTAGTTAACTACAAGAAAATGGCGTCTTTGAGGCGAAACATTCCTGATCTTCCAGACGAGATCTTGATAAAAATAGCCCGGCATCTCGTAGTTGATAGGTTGTCGTACCTTGCTCCATTATTAATGGCTGGTCGTCGAAGAGTGCAAACGGTGCTCGCCCCCAAAGTTCTGAAGGATGCCAACATCTACCACATCTGTTGGCATCCTTCTTCATTCCAAACGCCACATAAGCCAAATGGTGAACGCCAAGAAGAAGGGATTCACATGCGTATTTTCAAAAAATGTTTAGACGCAGGGAACGAAATAGCAATCTACAACGAGGGGCTACGGGTCGTTGCCGAGGACCGAGACATTCAGCGAGGTATCGCACTACTAGAAAAAATGTTCCCGAAGAAGCTGAGGCCACACTAGCATGTGGGATTTTCTCTATGTTATATGGGGACGAGCGGATGGCGGTTCATTTTCTTCACCAATTTGATGCACATCACTATCTACTCCAACCAGAGGGAGTACGGCTTATCGGGGAAGATCTGTTCCAATGGTTGTGTACATTTAAGACGGCGCGTAAAAACACCTACACAGATTAACTAGTTTATCCCTCCAGTTCGTTGCTCCATTTCCCGGACTGTGCCATGCGTATTTGTTTGAGATGGGCAGATTATCGACAAACACACGTCATTATGACATTGTCTGTGTAAATTGCAGAGTGTGGTGGGTGGCCAAATCTATATGTGAAATCCTTTAGAGGTATAGTCGGTTTTCTTATGTGTTGCGATTTAATTCCAAGTATGTAACATTTTTAATGAAATTACTATGTAAGGAAAATGTTAATTAACATGTCGTTCATCAACTCTGTTTTAGTAAACCTTTCTCGATTTACTAAGTATCCACAATTACATACTCATCAAGGGAACTAATCACCCTAGCAAAACCTGTTGGAAATAAGGTTTACATTATGTGTAACGTGTTATACTTCATCATAACGAGTTATTTTCAAAATCCCGGTTGGAAGCTGTGTTTGAAGACTACATATTAGTAAACTCGTTTAGATTTGAAAAAAAAAAACCACCACGTACTGTGACATACGTTACTTTGGTTAGATTACTTTGTGTTTTGTGTCAAAACCCCTCGGTGAGGTTTTTTCGACAATATAACCAACCATGGTAATACATAAAAGTGGTCTACCCAACAAACGAGAAAGTCCCACACAATATAGTATATCCCCGTATAGATGACGTATATTTTGTTTCACCGGTTTAAACACACATAACTATCAAACAAACGATGCTGTTTGTTTCTCTTCGAAAACGGCACCAGCTGTGAAATTTTTTGTTGTTTTACACTACAAAAACGACACAAAACCCAATGTTCTATAAAATCGATATCTTGAAAAATAAATCAAAATTATGGTTCATTAAATCGATTTGGGGGAGACAGAGAGAGCCGCTGCCATAGATGCTGGACTAGATTGAGGAGTTGGAATATCTGTTAATAGTTGAACGTTCCTGTTTTCAATTTTCTCTCCTTAATTTACGTTCTCTGTTTCCTTCTTAATGTCTGCTTTGACAAACACGAGTCCAGTTAAGTATGACGATGCGGAGTATGGGATCCCGGCTGTTTGTTACTGTGGTGAAAGGCCAAAGCTACAACCTTCTTTTACAAGGACAAACCCAGGGAGGCTCTACTACACATGTCGAAATAGAGAGGTAAGTGACGTCCAAATTTGGTTTAAATGTTTAGACTGGGTCACTTACAGTGACCCCGAGGTTGCATAAACATCAGATTTATTTTCATTTCTGGAGGTTTTTGTTATAAAAAAACAAATTTGCAGGATGGGGACTATCACATTTTTAAATGGTGGGATGAAGCTATGATGGAGGAACTGAAAACAGTGAAGGAAGATATTCTAAAGTTAACTAGTTTGAATCAAATGCGTGAAGCGCTTCAGGAACAAAAAGAGGAGATTGCTAACATCTTAAATATGCACAAGGAAAATCAGATGGTGTTTTGAAGGCTGAAGGCGTTGATTGCGTACAAGAGTGATGGATGAACTATAGAGTTAAAACTGACGAATGTGTTTGTTGCGACTTTGGTTATACTAGCAATAATGACCTATTTTTACAAGTAGATTGGAAGATTCATTAGTATTACTTTGGGTTGTGGTTTTATTGTTTAACATCAAGTTGCTCAATTATATTTGGGTTAGTCACATTTTTTTATCGTCTTAAAAAAATGACTGTTTGAAACGTTGTCGTGTTATTATTATTGACCAAACCCTTGAACTTAAACATAAACATTTGTACACAAATGTACACATACGTTTAACATTAAAGGTTGGCAGTATTAGGAAGATGCTTACCAAATAAAAATAAAAATAAATAATTAACCATGCGTAATACACACAACATTTTACTTCAAATTAATCCTATCCACGTAAGATAGATTGTTGGTATGTAGGTAATGTAGATAATAGAAAGAGTTCAGCGACGTGGTTTAAAATTTTGGAATGTAAGCAACATTCACAAATGGAAACATAAGCTACGATTCGTCGTCAGTCCGCGCGCGCTGGTCGAAGTATTCCAACCGGAGTTTGAAATCTTTAACCTAAGGGAAGGGTGGCTCAAATATTACTTTAGAGACACCCGGTTGACTAACCACTTCCATCCCTCCTGCGGTGCGAAAAAATAAGGAAAAAAGGTAACTAAAATTAGTTTTCTGTAGAACTCTAATAGTTAAAAGGTGTTTGAATTGTTTTAAATACATTTGCGTAATACGTACCTCCATCCTTAAACTTGGCCCTCCAAAATCGCAAGACTACAACTGGTTTGCCTGAGCATAGCCAAAAATTGCGGGCAAAATCATCGGCCATTTCATCATAACCTACACATTGCAAGTGATGACCCCTACGCAGAGACACCTACGTTAATAGCCTGTTATATCTTTAAAGTGTGTGAAAGGTAATAATCGCGAAAACGACTCACTCAAGATTCGTTAATGAAAACCGTATCAAACGGGTTTTCTCGGCAAACCGTGGAGCAGTTGGATCGTCAACGTATATTCTTGGTTCGACGTGAGTAACTTCCCCCATCGTGTCTATGATGTCATGTCATTAGAATTATGGTATTGGCTATGATATTAGAAAACGGAACAACAGAATGCAACGTTACCTAAGCAGCAGTTCTGGGTGAAAGGAGACCATCGTTCATAAATTTGGTCGAAGGCGACGTAGTCGATGTAGTGATTGGTCGACAAGCAACGAATGTTGTCCACAACCGTGTCAGCAGTGAACTTGATCCGGAAGCGACGACCTTCACAGCGGATGTGTCGTTAGTGACGACGAAATTTGAGATGGTTTTCCACGAACCCTCCTCAATCCCCGAACAGAACTGGGTTAACAGGTCCTCACTGATGGTTGCCTGCATCTTATCCCCCTACTGTGCGGGAAAAACTTCAACTATGATGTATGTATCATTTGATATTAAGTGCATATAATATGATGATGAGACGAGTCACTTACGAAAACATCCGAAACAACCATTTCATAGGTGGCGATGTTCGCTTCTCTCTTTCTCCACTTGCGGATGATTTTAACAGAAACCTTACAATCAGAACGCCACGTTTGGAGATCGGATAGCCTGTCAAAATGCACCATAATTGTTGTTGCACTTATGTTTTGCGGGTGATATTTGGTTTTGAGAGACGAATACATACTTCACCGGGTGTGTATTTGTCTTCTTATATAAGCAGCAAACAAACACAAATGGATTATCCATATTGTGGCTTTTCAAAACTTCGTGACTGCACTCCATACAGATACCTCGTATTTAGATAATTAACACGTGTAACTGCCGGTTTAGCGAAGAAGATACATCGCATGTACTACTTAATTATGACCCTATAGTCCACGTTATATATCCAAGAAAAATAGATTGGTAATTTTAACAAACCATTTCAATGTAAAACTTTATAAAACATCAAAGAATAGTGAGTGATGGTTTAACCTCACTAATAAAGGCTGATATAGAATGTAAATGAACCAATAACGTTGAAGAACTGTATAATTTGAATAAAAATATTAAATAAAATCACAACCGTTGCACTGTTTCAAAAACATATTTTAAAATTGTTAAGTAGTAAAGCTAAATCTTTGTTCTTGGTAGGAGACGGAAAAACTGAGGCCTCAGTTGTGACGGCGCATTTGGATGTCCGATAGGGTTGTTTCCATCCCGAGTTTTTGAATTAAGGTGTTTAGATCTAGGATAAGTTCTACAAGAGGAGCGAGAATAGAAGTCCGCGACGGAACATTTAAGGAAGAAGAGATTACAAAGGTCGGGTGAAATCAGAAAAAAGGTGACTAGTTTTGATCCCTCGTCCATCACTGGTGTTAATTCAGAAGGTAAGTGTTTCTCAATACTTCCCATTTTTATTCGAAGAGAGATTGTTCCCCCAAATTATATATTTGGTTGGAAGAGTATCTAGCAAATACATTTAAGAATCGATTTGATTAGCCCAGGTCATAAATTCCATCAATAGTTGTGTATTTGTGGCGGGCAAAGAATAAATAACCCTAATTGTGAAGAGAATTGAACTTTGGTAGACATTGGAATTTGGGTTATTGGCTTAGTGTACGTACATACTAATAAGTACATTAATTGTTGGTGGTAGTATGGATCCCGAAGAAGTAGAGATCGTTCCTCCATTGAGTTTGGATCTACCGAGGAGGTTATTTGCTCTTGACCATTACCCTCTCCAAACCAAGATCAATGCGTATTCAAAACCGGAATATCTTTCTAAAATAGCGAAGGTGCTGAGTGGAACAGCAGAAATGTTAAACTTGTTAAAGTCTCCATTTGGGCAGCTTTTTCGTATCCCTGCGAACAAGACCTCGTTCTCCGGGAAACTAGTTCATGGATTTGTTTGCCGTCAATTGGTGACAAAAAAGTGGCATGAGATGTGTATTGTGTTTGGTGGTAATCCAATAAAGTTTGGATTACAGGAATTTGCAGAGTTGACAGGTCTCGAGTGTGGAAATTATCCAACAAAGAGAGATGTTAAAGCAGCTACAAAACGCAAAAGGGATGTAAGACTGTTTGGGATGCACTATTCGGGGAAAACAAAGAACCAACGATCTCCGAGTTGGTACAAAAGTTGGAGACTGAGGAGATGGAAACGTGGAAGAAATTACCTTAAGCGCTGATAGTAATAGTTGATGGAGTTCTAACATGCGTTACGTAAATAGTAAAACCAGATCCAAAGACAGTGGAGATGACCAAGAATATAGATTTTTTTTTTCAAATACCCATGGGGAAGGTTGTCATTTGAACGGACTTTGGAGACTATTACAGGCTTTAATTGTCCAGCAGACGTTGACAGTTTAGTGAATATTTTCAAGCAACAATCATTTGCTGTTCATGGATTTCCTCTAGCACTCCAGCTGCTGGCTTTTCACTCTGTCCCAGAACTTGCAAGATTAGTACCGTCTGACGTACAAGATCAAACTTTTACTCAAAGATCGATCCATAATCTGGCTAAACTGCCCAATCAGGACAGCATACATCTTCGCTTGGGAGGCTGCTAAGAGGTATGTACTTGGTTGATATAATACGTAAACGACTTGAAAGTATAAGTTTCGTAATATGTTTAAATTTTTCTATTACATGTTTCATCTTGTAGGTGGTTATTAGGCGGATGGTGGGTAATGGGGAGCATCGTGATAGTGGAGAATTCTCATGGCGTGATGAAGAGGAAGACCAACAAGTTGACAACATTGAAAATCTGATTAAAGCTGGCCACAAATGGGATGAGGTAATATGGTGGGGAGGTGATGATGAGTGTCTAAAACAGATACGACCTGAAGAGAAAGGTTTGTCGACATTTATACATAACAAAAGCGCTTCATTATACATAAAATTTTATTTTATTAATGGCTTATTATTGATACAGTTGCAGTTTACTCTCGAAAGAGAAAAAGAGCAGACACCGCAACAATTGAAAATAAGAAAGAGAAGACCACAAAGAGACCTAAGGTGCGACTGGGGGTACGCCCGTTGTTGATGAACGTTTGGAAGATGACCTATTTGAAAGTATGCGGCGGAACTAAGCCGGTTCTACAGGAAACAAGAAGCACTACAAAGGAAAATCATGAAAAATAGGGGAGAATGAGTTCAGTAATGGTGAGGAAAAAAAGGGGAGAGAAGGTCAGAAACAGGGGATGCGGTGACACTGCTAAGGTTGATATGACAATTAGCTTAAGGGTTGTAATTTTTTGACTACTTACATATATTAAATTATGTTGCTATCGTGGTGTGCACAGGATGATCGAAATACTGATGGTTCGAAGATGCCATAGATGGTGAACACTCTGTCAGTGGTGATTCGTCAGTTGGAGGCCAGGTAATGGACAACATGTCATTTAGAATGCGGGTCAATCAAATTAATGTGGGTGTTTTTTGTTTATGCATCTATCATTTACGCTTTATATATTTGACTGTAGGGTACAACCCGTAGTCATATTAATGGGTGGGTAACCAATAATTACGACTGTGGCATGAACGAACCATCCCCGGACAATGGAGTTAATGAGTGTCGCCAAGATTATGACGCGGGGGAAATTGCTGTGGAACTATCACCAACTAAAACCGTATCCAATGTAAGTATTTGACATGAAGTGGAGATTACAACACTATATTCGTATTAAAGCATTGTCCACCTTTAATTGAACAGATATTGCTGCAGCTAAATACTAAAATGGAACCTGATCTACATTGTAACAAAATGGTAGGTCAGGAAGTAACCATAAAGGAGATCACCATCTGTGGGTTTCATATATATTCGGTTATTTGTTTATCTCCTCCGATCTAAACGTGTAAAAATGTATGTTGTGCCAAGTTCCTCCTACAAACACGTGGTTCAAAAGTTTCATTATTTTGAATAGGTGGATGGGGAAAAACTGCATCAAGAAGGCGGAAAAGCCGAGTGGTTTAACAGTAACGAAGGGGACATAATACATAAGGAAGGCGAGTTAGATGAGGGTTGTAACAAAACCGGAAAACTTGTAGAAAATGAAACTACAGTTGACGGTCAACAAGAGGCAAGTGTCTAACTTTTTTTATTTCGATTAATTGTGACATTAGTGTACGTAAGTATGAATCTATGTACGTACATCTTATTAGGCCGGAGACCAAGCAATACACAAGGAGAGCAATGTCGAAGAGGGCTGTAAAGAAACTGATGGACATGTACAAATAGAAACTACAGTTGACGTTCCACCACTGGCAAGTGTCAAACTTTTTTTTCTCGACTTTTTGTAATATATATAGTGTCTACTTAGATGAAGTGTACGTCACAATTAATCTATGTACGTACATCTTATTAGGCCGGAGACCAAGCAATACACAAGGAGAGCAATGTCGAAGAGGGCTGTAAAGAAACTAGAGGTGAACCAGATAAAAGTCCAGGGGAGGAATGTATTCCCGGTGACTCAGATAATTTAGTGCCGCAGTCGGTTATTATTGTGGATGAAACAAGACGGGCAGAAGAAGTGCTAATGGAGATACGTGAGAATCAACCATCCGAAGCCATAGTGGTCAAAGCAGGGTCCGTCTCATATGACCCGATGGAAGATGTTGATGATGGGAAATTCGCCAAATTCACCAAGTTGATAAAACGCGATAATGTGTAAGTGTAGTATATATTACTCAGATGACATAATTGGTATGCTCAACTATTAATATAGGATATTCGTAACAATATTGCGCAGGATACACAACATTTTCGGATTCCGCAAGGCAAATAGCCTATTCTTCTCTACTCTTATATCGCCCCAACAATGGGTCCATAGTCAGGTACATATTTTAAACTTTACATACACGATGTTAGGTGTGTTCATGGTTTCTTGTTGGATTTATATTTGAGTTGGTTTGCGTTTAACTGCATCTGCAGCACATGGAGATGATTGCCCTAACGCTGTGGCACAAAAATGGAGAAGACATGATAAAACGAAGGAGCGTAATTTTGGACTCCGTTCTCTTTTACGAGTTAACAAGAAGGTTCCGAGCATTCAACAAGTCGAAACAGAATTTCCAGTGGGGCAAAGTGCTCATTGACATCGTCAATGGGGAATGGATGCACCACGAACCAAGGTTGAAGTGGGTTACATATGTCGACGTTCTATATGCTCCAATGAACTGGAAATCTACGCATTGGGTAGGAGTGGGCAATCCTTTCATTTACAATCCTTTGATGACCTCCGCCAGAGGACCACTTGTGAGGTCCCGGATCGAGCCGGTAATTAAGATGATACCGTACCTACTGCAGAGGGTTATCGATGTCAATTACCCTGTCGATCCATTTACCGCTGAAAGGGTCAGCCCTCTAGGACAAAACTTTAAGACGGGAGATTGTGGACCTTTTGCTATGAAGTTTTTAGAACTGTTGAGCATGGGTAAACCGATGGCTGATTGCTTGAAGATCACCGACAACAGTATTGACAATTTCCGAAAGAAGTTCGCGATGGACGTCTACGAAGCTGGTATCGGCCCGATAAATTAAGTAACGAATAAACATTCTTACTGATTGCACTTATTACTTTCACGCAGGTGGTCCATCTGATCCGTAACCGTTTGTTAGGATGATTTTAGTTCGATGACTTGGAATACAATTTAATTGCCTCGCTCATCATAACATACCTCTACCTACATGTTGCCAATGTACGTAGGATTGCCAATAGGGACAACTTAGTGTGCTCAAAATGGAGAGAAACTAAGCACCAACCATGCACCTAAAAATAACGTCTATACCGTTAGAGAATCGATTGTACGTACACAGACGAATATACGTACGTGTGTACACAGACCATAATAAGTCCGTTACTTAGTTGATGATACGTACACATCTGATAAAGGCCTAACATATACTAATACTGGTTAGAAAGACGTCAGAATGATACATATCTAGACCCTGCAATATACAAAAAACACTACACCTAAAGAGGGTTTAAACTGATCGGAGCTATGTGAGTGACCAGACGCCAGATAATCTAAGAACGACATCCTCAAATCCCACATGTTACCAAAAAAATTACCAAACACGCATCTTCTATTAGCAACACGCGTAAAACCAATCTTCAATTTAGCAAAATCATACTGCTCTGGTAATGTACATGGAACCTAACTTCTTCAACTTTTTGATCCCAAGTTGAACTCAGCTTCCGGATAATCTAATGTCTCCGACGTAGCATCTAGTTGCAGAAAGTAGTCTCGGTCTGGGACCTCATCAAACACTTCTGCAGCAAGTTTCATCCTAATCGAAGGCATGGCCGCATCACATAGGCCTGTGTAATTTAGTCCAAGAGCTATACACTCTAAGCACTTCAACGTGTACAAACCACAGTCACCTTGTTGATAGTTCTGTAGGAATGTTTTCACCCGGTAGTAACTAAATGCCGCTGCCCCGATATTCTCATCTTTGTACCTCCGGTGATATGCTTGTATCAAGCGTGGGATCATTTTTGCAAACGGCTTAAACTTCTTTTGTAGAATCTCGTCGCTTCTACTGCTGTTTATGCTATCGTAAACTCTTAGCCTTCGCTGGACTAAGTCAGCTTCGATGGCTACCCAATGGTTGTTATCGAGGTTGTATGGGAAGAGCAGGGTGTCTACATCGTAAACCCACACCTTGTGTGTCATTCCGTATTTTGGCAGCCTCCCCACGTACGTCTCAAAACAACCTTCTCCAAACACCCATTTATTAGAGGCTTCCATTTGAGGGAATTCGAATGCCCACATACTAACAAACAACGGATCGAGGAAAGCAATACGATCTGTTTTATATGGGGATGGCATTTGCGTCCCCCTAATACGGAACTTATGCATACATGTAACCATGTGCTGCAACACGAGTGACATCTATCAGGCATTAGTATACCATAGTTAACTGCGTCAGATGTTATGGAACAAAACTACGAAGCTTACCGCATCCCATAACCAGCCGAATGTTGTAGTTGGCCACGATTGTTTAGGGGTCAGGAGGCGAAAATAAAATTCGGCATTTCTAGTGCAAGGTACTTTAGCCCTGAATACCAAAATTAACAAATCAGTTATAAATTGTAGTTGATTCCGAATATAAACACTAATTATATACAACTCTAAATGAACACTTACAAATCATCAGTTAGGAAGGACTTCAGCTTTGCAATTTTCTCAGGACTTGTCTCAATAAAAGGATCGTACACTGCAGGAGATAGGACTACAGTGTGGCTTTCATGTTGGGTAATTAATGTAACTCGCATTGATTCGTCATTAGGGTTTAACCCTATGTTAGTGCCCACAGGATCTACTAATAGAAGATCAAGCTCTCTTGAGGGAGGAAACACCTTTTGTAACAAATGTGCAAAATACCTGGCTTTCTCCTTATCTTTCAGTGTATGAGATGATGCAGGAGTACTGGTCCCCTCGGTTAAATCCACAACAGATTCGCACTTTTGATCCGACCATACAGGATTACCACCACTTACCGGATGGATAACATTAATAGGAACGGGTTGAGCACCTGCTACATCTACTTTGTCATTATACTTTGCTCTTTTATCACCTTCCTCTGTCTCCCAACTCTGTACTCTTTTGCCACGCTGTAAACTGTCTACCATCTGCTTTGGAATTCGGTCTACACTCGCAGCTACGTTGTCCTCTTGTTCGATTTTAATACTCCCAGACCACATGACCTTATCTTTAATGGCTAACAGATTCCTAACACAACTAGCAACTTTATAACCATCCTGGTCCGAATGCTTTATCTGATATAGCCATGACTTGAAAAAAGACATGTATTTGACGTTATATACAAGACATTTGAAATATAATATGACGTTGTTAAAACTAGAGACAAAGTATACAAATTGCAAAATTTGTGTGTACAGAATTATACAACTTCACAATACTGAAATTAATATTGTTTCCTCGAATAGATAAATACAAAGAGTTCATACTGAACACTATATATATAATAACAATTTTATCAATACGGTACGCAGATCATACCTCCTCTATTTTGGTTCGTCATTTCTTATTGTACGAGGTCCTTGTGTATGCGCTCCTCCATCCATTGAGTTGATAACAACTTTCTTCAATAGTTGAACGTCACTCTCAAAGTTACCCATCCTACTCTCCATACCTTGAAGTTTGTACATAACTTCCGCTATTGCTCTAGAAAACGATATCTCAATATTATCCATTTTGGCCCCTAGTGTTTCAACCATAGTAAATAACCTTCCACTACCATCTTCACCCTGCACACCTGACTGCTTATCTCCAGACGCCTTCTCTGCTGAATATTTGTCCCCAACACTTTCTTTCTGCTCCTTCGCATTTTTAGGGACATTACTGATGCTGGTTGGGGCTGTTTCAGCGAAATCATCGTCACTTACCCCAGCAACAGGTTGCCTCCTCTCCCTCTTCTTTGTATGTTTCCCCTTCCTTTTTTTACACAATCCCATTCTCTTTCATCCACTTCGCCATTGATCACGTCTAACAGCAGATTATCCAGTTTTGTTCTTCAAACCTTCCCCTACACCATACACAGAATACTGTCCTGGCCAATCTGGATATATGAACTCCAAAGGTTTAGGTACTAAATGCTTCAGCTAAAGCTGCATTTCAGATACCATAACTTTAATATGCTATCTGAAAGAAAAAATGCAGACAAATAATGTATACGTAAATTGAAGGCATACCTCCCCATTATTAAGGAGTTTACTACCGGATATGAAGGCTTCAATATCCTTCCTTGACCTCCCTTCTCTCCACCTTAACAGAGGCAAATCTACACTTTCTCTTACATTCCCGTAGCTAGCCCCCAGCACTGTCACGCTCTCAAATGCCCATATCAGCAATACATGGACACATCCAAGGGTATAAGCATTGTTAGGTAACCCAAGGACTTTAATGGAATCAACTAAACTCTTGAATCCAACCCTACCCCATTGAAAACTATCAAATGCTTTTTCATTCAACGCCCTTTTTGCGTATTCTAGAGGTATCCTACTGTTCCTTGATAAACCAAGCACTCCAACATGCACAAGATACAACCAAACAATTTGCGTCTTCATTTCATTAGACCACCCACGACAGCTTCTCAAACCGTCAACTAGCTCCTGCCAGTTGGGTCCATTAAAAGCTTTCACCTTTAAAGCCGCCCATAAAGGTGTATGATCGACTTCACACTCTGTTTCATCCATCTTCTCACAATTCCAACCACAAATTTCTTCATATTCATATAGAGAGAACCTTAGCGGCTTTCCTCACAACCAAAAAACATACCTCCGATGGAATATCTATTGACAATTGATTGGACAATAGATAATGAATGGTCTTCCCACAAAACAGGTAGTTGGATTCCGCTAGATCCAATAACACTCCCAGCTGCGAATTCTTTCAAACCAGCTAGATTAGATAAACTACAATCATGGTGCATGCTTCTCATCGGCAGTGGAAATTTACCATCCCGATACAGCCTACTTGGATAACTCTTCGCATCATTGCTTGACCCCATATCTACGACAGAAGCTTTATTTTTGTTATTAATTCAATATCACAAAACATCTGTTGCTTAGATTATCACCGAAACAACATGAAGTCTCACAAATATCTTCCGAAAAACAGAGTTCAACAACATACTGAAAACAACATGAATATCGTCAGAAGTAACCTTCCACAAAATACAACGCTTACTATGTAATACTCAAAATCTTACTAAACAGTAAGCAATAGAGACTAAACCACGATATAGAAATTTACCTCAGAGCAGATCGCTAAATTTCCCTCCTCCTCAACTTCAAACCACCTCGACGTCAACTCGCCGTCCGTCCGTGGTCCACCAGCCAAACGTCCTCCACACAAATTCTATCCAAATAGTTTCAAAAAATAGCCGATCTCAACCCAACTTTTGTAAGACAAGCAACACAAAGATTCAAGAGATCGATTCCTGCTTTTATTGGAATTCTCTATTTTTCCCTTTTAAGATCTTCGTTTTAAAAGTAAATGGCATAAACCGTAATAAAACAAACAACCCTGGTTTATAAGTAATAATCAAACTTTTATGTGTTGTTTTAGTAAGTCAAGAATCATAACGTGTTGTTCTAGTAATAAACCTACTTTTATGTAATATTCTAGGTAATTACCCTTAATAAAATATGAACATAATTAGTTTACGAGTAGTCGTAATGTAGTCGTCAAATTTAATGACTAATTGACGACTATTTAACAACTATAATCATATTTATACAAATTCTATATTATTTTATTAAAAATATTTATATTTTAGAAATTATTTTAAATATATTTAAATTATGAATGATATTTGTTTGGAGTAAATTGATACTAAAGTCTCGATTGCCTTGTATTCCATCTTTAAAGCCTTTTGTGCCGATTGAATTGACCTTAACATACCACATCTTTCTCTGCATCTTGAACCTCAGCTTGATTTGTGCTTTTGAAATCTCAGCTTCACTTTTCATGCTCACACACACGATTCCAGTCTCATGTTACCAACGATGCCACAATTATCAAATCTCAATCGTTTTTCTGTCCTCATCATCTACAACAATTACCATATGCAAAGCCAAAAAAATAAGATACTCTCTCCTTCAAAGACAGCAAAAGCTAACACCATCACTACTATATATCACAAACCTTGCCCTGTCGAATATCCTCAATAGGCTGAGAAATACACACAAATCTATCAGTAGGTCGATCAAGATCGAACTCTTCACCCTAACATTGAACCTCTTTCATATAATCCTAGAACACACCCATCTCGTCCTAGATAGTTTTGTTCCCTTGATAACATCACTGAAAAAAAAAAATACAAGGAGACAACATAATCATCAATGGCTAACCCTAATCCAATTCGATTGTAGATACACATAGAAACTGGGTTCAATTGAATCCAAAATCTCTAAGAAAGAACGATTGAACTTACCGCGAAGGGTAAGCAGCGCCATAATTATGGGGAGACAACGAGCTTTAGAGGAGAGCGAACCACCACTGCCGTAGGAAAGAATTATGAGAATGACTTGATTTATAGATCCAAAATTGAGAAGAATAAGAAGAAGAAGGAAGCAAGTCTACCTTGTATCGATGAAACGATGGGGTTGAGATCTAAGATCTGAGATCCGCGAGAGAGTGCTCTGGTACCAGATCTAACAACTTGAGAGGATGAAATCAACAACACAAATGAAGATGGAATTGATTGAAGCAACAGGCGGAGGAGACAAAAGAGAATCGCCACACAGGCAAAAAAAAAAAAAAGGAGACGAGAAGAAGAGAAAGTCTCCTTGGCCAAGGAGAGGAAAATGACAGAGAGAAGGGGAGAAAAAGAAAGAAGATATTTGGTCTGTTGGATTAAATCAATCAACGGTTGATAGGGTTAATCCTTGTGTTTACATATCATCCAATGAAAACGCTTCATTATTTAAATAATAATTAATTGCATCAAAACATTATAATTTCATATACTTTGCAGTTTTAAATTCATATGTCAGGATTTGGGAATTGGGGTTTTAGATTTAGAACAATATTATATTTGATTTAAATTTTAAAAATGATTTGTTTTAGGTTTTAAAATGACCATATTAAATAAAATATAAGTAAATAGTTTTGGAAAGATTGAATTATGTAAATAATAAATAGTTTTACACATTGATTTTATACATATATAATGGTTATATCTTGGTTGAATGGTTTATGTTTTAATTTCTATATAAGAACTATAAAAGTTTAAATTATGAAGGTTTAGGGTTTAATGTATAGGGTTTGGGGTATATGTTTAAGATTTAGAGTTAAGTTTTGATAAAAAAAAAAATAAGATTTGGAAAACTATAATTTTTTTACCAGTGTTAGCTCTCATTTTTTGGATGTATTATATTAATTAGACTTTCTTATAAGTATTAAAGCTTGGTTTTATGTACATATATCATAATGGTTAAGTTTTGGTTTTATGGTTTAGGAATTAATTTGTAAAATTAAGAACTGAAAGTTTAAGATTTAGAGTTTAAGATATAAGTTTTAGAGTTTAGTTAATAGTTTGAGGTTAAATTTTGAAAATTTTAATTTTCTTAAATAGTGACTGATATGCGACTTTTACCGTGAGTCGCATATTAGTCGCTAAACTGGCGACTTTTACCGTGAGTCGCATATTAGTCGCTAAACTGACGACTTTTACCATGAATCTTATATTAGTCGCTAAATTAGTGACTATTTAGCGACTATTTATTCCGATATGCGATATAGTCATTAAATAATCTCTAAATTACGACTAAAATACCGACTACTATATATAGTCGCAAAAAAAACGACTAATATACAACTAAATATTTGTAGTCGTAAAATTGTTGGCTATTAGTCGTTACATAGTCACCAAAAATGGCGACTATAAATGTAGTCATTATTCGTAGTTGTAAAACCCATGTTTTTTTGTAGTGTTTATCGGATTAATCAAAATGGTGTTTCTCACCTTTTTCTCCTCCGTCGCTCTCATCTTTTCCGTTTAACCGAATCTTAATAAGGAGTTCTACAGGATATAGCATGCACGAACACATTAAGTTTCGATAAAGTTTACTAAACTATTTAATTCATCGTTAACAAGTCAAAGACGTTAGCTTACTAAATGGTTATGGCAGTAGGACGGACAAATCCATCAATCAGTGGCAAAGCCAGAAAAATTATTTATGTGTGTCGTAATAATTTTTTCAAAAAAAAGAAGATTATATTAAAAAAAATGTTATTACAAAAACTTATTCTAAAGATAAATTCTACTCTCAATCATACTTTGGAAACATTATAAAGATGACGATGGAAGAGGAAGAGTTCAAGATTTTGAGAAATTATGCTTTTGCCGTTTCGGGCTTTAGGGATTTTCATTTTTATTTTTAATCAACTGATAATTATGTTTAGCCATATAAAATATACAATTGATTAAAATTTTGTTAAAGGCTAAGCCTAACAGTTTGTCAAAAAAGCCCACTGATCATATATTAATATCTTAAAGTTATTAAAAAAAAACTTAATAGAAAAATAAATTTGAAAAAACCAAAGAGGTGTCGAGGGTTATATTTATTTGAGGGATGTCAATACAATTATCAGAGTGATGTTAATATATTGCTTAGACATATGTCAATTAATCTATACTAGTATTTTTGCAGCATTTTTTGCTCAAAAATATGTTTATGGAAATATATACTATTAAATGCAATTTAATGTTTATATTCATATTCAAACAACTTTAGTTAACTCTTTCTACTATCCTTATAACTAAACACAATTAAAATATTTTAAATATTCATATATAATGTTCTATAATTAATATAGATATTTAGAAGATTTATTCCAGATTTTTAAAAAAATTTCTCCTATCATCTCTTTTTGATTTTAAAATTTAAATGTAGTGAATCATTATATAATACATAAAGTTAATAAAAATGTGTATTTTTCCTACATATATTGTGTTTTGAATTTTTTTAAACAAACATATATTACTCAACTAATATAAAAAATGTGTGTTCAAGATACATATATAGTAAATTATATAATTTTAAGAAGTTTATAATTTATAACTGATATATCTAAATTAATAAAAAGTTTAAAATTATGAATATTTAAACATATTAAATTTTCAAAATAACATAAACGAGTTATTACATGACGGGCTATATAACATTACATGATTGAATTGATAATACTAAAAAAAAAATATCATTAATATGATACTTCAATACGAGTTAAATCCTTATTTTACTATTTTAACAATACTAATATAAAATATGTCGAATCAAACTGATTTAATTAAGATTGAATCAAACAAAAATTGTTGTGCGGTATACAACGAATTATATACTAAATCACTAAAGTTAACAAAAGAGTATATTAGCAAAATTAGTATTAAAATAATACATTAACAAAAAAAAATAAAAAAAAAACGTGCTTCGTGGTGTACCACGTATCATAATCTAGTTATTTTAATAAAATCGGAGCTAAAAATTATAATTTCGTGGATGTCATATAACACCCATGATCCTTCACTACTTTTGTCACTGAGGTCAACGATTTTGTCCGTC
>NC_025693.1:9606297-9642829 GCF_000633955.1 Camelina sativa
TTTAGGAAGATTTGCACCCACACCTACTTTACATTCATCTTCTTTCACTTTCACCTACTTTCTACTCTTCCTATACTTTTTCAAGTTTTTTGGCTTAGGTGTCATTTTTATGGCAAAACTGCACATCTCTTTCTCTCCTTCTTTTCTCTTTTTTTTGTTTTTTTTATTATTGTTAACACTTTAAATGATTATCAGAAAATAAATTATCTATTTATTTATATATAATATGTTATGATTATATATTTTCTATATTTTAAGATACATATTGCTATATTTTTTTTATGAATTTTTATATTATACAGTATCCATTTGTCATGGAACATTTTTTCAATGATAAGTGGTTAATCAATTGCAGTATTATGTTATGTTATGATCTCTTTGCAAGGTTCATGTGTTACCCAAAACTCAAAGAACATAAAAAAGAGCTTATGATGATTAGTTACAGACTTAACTTGAAAAAAAAAATAAACAAAGTTTAGTGGATAAATAAATTATGGATAGGTCTCCATGGATTCATTCAAAACAAAGTAAATTTTTCCAAGGTTAGTCTCTTTTCCACCACCAGTTCGGAATGTGTGGCAATAACAAAGTATATTCATACAATAAGATTCATGATTTCCATCTATGTCCATCCACTTAACTTTGACCACATGAACATTAACCCTAATTTGTTGACATATGTTTGTTGGACATGAGCACATGCTTTCTTCTGCTATGATTCTGCTATGATATTATTTAGTTTAGTTTGATCGCTACAAATGATAACAATGTGTACATGGTAGCATGAATACTATTGGTGTTTTGTTTATCATATTCTGCAGGTATAGTATTATTATTGTGGAAAGAAATAAATAGATAGTGGGGGAGTTAGCAGAAAGATCATAGAAAAAGGTTTTTTCATCATCATGTAGGAATTAAATTTAAAAATTTTAATTACAAAAATTAGTAACTTGTTTATTATTTTCAGATAGCTTAACATATGTTGTTAATTTTTCGTTAATATATTATGTTAAATTATGCGACGTTAAGTGGCAGTTACTTTTGTTTTTTTTTTTGGTTTTTTTTTACTTTAATTTTTCTTAAATGTGTAATTCGATTTTTTGTTTTGTTTTGTAGAACAGAAAGAACGTGCTCTTTCTTTTACCTTTAAACTGATAAATTTAAAATATATTTGTGAAAATAAATGGTGGAACACGTAAAATTTAAATTCATGAGTTGTTTAATTGAGAGTAATTTTAGGACTCTTTTAACTAAGATCATGAGAGGTGCGGTAGAGTAATTAGGATTTTATTTGTTTTGATATATTTTGGGAACTAAAAAGTAATAATTGTTTTTTACTGTAAATAAGATATCTGATTTTTAAAAATAAATTGTGACCGTTTTCTTATTTTGTTTTTGGTTTTTTTTTTGTTAAGTACTAAATTATGAAAATAAAATCTGATGTGGAGAGAGAGAGAAGAGAGAGAGAGAATAGAAGGGGTTAGAAGGAGTGAGGGATAATAGTTAATTAAACTTGAGAAAAGTATATGAGTAGTAGAAAGTAGATGTAGTTATAAATAGTTTTGGAAAAAGTGGGTGTGGATGCAAAATGCCCTTTTATTTATATGCAAGAGCAGTTTAATTTAGAGTTGGTCTGCTGTCGTTTTTTTTTTTTTAACTATATCACTATAATATAAATTATATTGAAAAATACTTAGGTTCACTTTTAGTGGTGAACCTTTGTATTCACTCCCTCCTCCTTCAATCAATCAGAATATTATATCTAATATTTTATTTTAATAATAAGTCAATATTAAATTAAAAATCAAAACAAATTAAGGAAATAAATTATATATACTTTTATTTAAGGAAAGTTCAATATTCGCTTGGTTTAGATTTTACAATTTAAACGAAATTATATATCGGTTTGGGTTTACAAATGAGGTGGTTAGGGTTTAGATTTTACAATTAGAACAAAATTATATGTCGGTTTGAGTTTACAAATGAGATGGTTAGGGTTTAGCTTTTACAATTAGAACGAAATTATATGTCAGTTTGGGTTTACAAATGAGATGGTTAGGGTTTAGCTTTTACAATTAGAATGAAATTATATGTCGGTTTGAGTTTACATATGAGATGGTTAGGGTTTAGATTTTACTGTTAGAATGAAATTATAAATCGGTTTGGGTTTATAAAAGAGCGGTTTAAGTTTTTAATTTTATAATAATGTATAAAATTTTGATTTCCTTATTTTATAAGGGTGTGAATATAATAATGTATACAAATAACCAATTATATTTAATAAATAGTAAATAAAATATGATTTAGTCAATAGATTATTTGTTCTGACCGTTGTTACCATTTAAACTCTAACAAGGCAAATACGAGAGATGCATACTCAATTTTCTTATCTATACTATTAAAGCAGAAGTACTCTCTAGAGTAAAAATGGACCATGACTTGGTTTTGGTAGGTTTTTCATTAAAAATGATTAGAGAATCACAAAATTTAATCTAATTAACCTATAGTTTCGGTTTCTATAAATGACGAAAATACCCTCGGTCGATCACTTAAAAATTAATGGGTCGGGACGCGGATCCTAAAATATCCGACAACAGAAGGAAAAAAACCCGCGGATCTGTTTGTACTCTAGAATAATCTTTTTCGGATCCAGTATATTATTTCATTCAAGATTAGTTATTTAAGATCCCAAACAGAGTTATTCGTTATAGGCTAACACTCTAATTTCATTTTCCTTTAAGGGATTTAAATGAAAACCATAAATTTTAATTACCAAAAATTTGGATATTTTCTTAATTACCGAGATTCGATCTTAACAAATAATCTTTAAAAAGGAATATTTTGTGATTTTAAGAACCATAATAGTATCCTAAATAAAGCATAAATCAGGATAATCTTTTCATATCTTTAAAACAAGATAATCAATATGAACCATAATAGTATCCTAAATAAAGCATAAATCAGGATAATCAATATATCTTTTCATATCTATATTAACATTTTTGAAGTACATTTTGTGTTATGCCATTTTAGTTTTCTTTATTTAAATTTTTATTTACAACATTAACCCCTCAAAAACTTCCAAAAATAGCATTAGTTCAGATTTTGTTTCCAAAAAATTTTACATTCCATTATAACTAAAAAAAGTTACAGAAAAATCAATATGGAAACAAAATGATATATTTAACCACACCTTCTATCTTTGAATCATTTGCAAACATAGAAAACAATAATTTGATTCTCATTTTGTTTTCCAATATATGTGAGCTTTGATTCTTAATGTAAGAAGAACTTTGATTCACATTTCTTTAAATATTATAATAACATATATAAACTTAATAAAATTTTAAATTATTATGAATATGTAAACTTAAAAAAGTTTTAAATACAATATGATATGGTTATATAGAAGATGAGTTGTAAAGAGGACATATTTGAATTAATAAAATATCATTAAATTTGTGCTAACACGGGTTAAATCCTCATTTAATTATTTTCAACACTATTAATATTAGAATATTTGACATATAAAATCAAGTTGATTTAACTAAGATTTTATAAAATAATTAAATAATTTTGAAAAATAAGATTTAATCATAGCGTATAATAACTTATTATGTATTTAGAAACCTTATTTTTTGTTATAATAATTAAAAATCAAAATAGAATCTCAAATACTAAATAAAATAAACTAAATATAATAAACAAATGATCATGAAGTATATTGCGGGTTAAAAAATTAGTATAAATATTTTGTTGTACAAACAGCCGGAAAAATTAGTTTTCTTTGTTTGCAAATAATTTTATTCCTCTATTTACAAAACATCCAATATTTAATAAAAAGTACAATATAAAATATAAATAATAATAAAATTATATGCACGTAGTGTACCGCGAGTTAAAATCTAGTAGACAGTAAAACAAGTTCGTATTGATTATTATCAACAGAGGTAAGGAAAAGATATAAATTTGCATGTTTGCATCGGAATTTAAAATGATATTGATGTCGGTCGTATGATTCGTGTCAACAAATAGACATAAATAGCCTACTAAGTCCGATTGTTTTGTCCATTGTTTTTTTTAAAAGTTTAACTAAAGGGTTTAAATATTTTTGTCTGTTATTTAGGTCTTCAATGTTGTATAGATTTTGCAAGATATATATCAAAAAATCATTTATATACCAATTAAGATTTTAAAACTAAAAACCAAATCCAAAAACTGAATTTAAAAACAGCATCCCCTGATATACTTCTGGAAAAAAAAATCCAATTTTAACAACCTTTTGGGACATGCTATTTTATAAATATTCTTGCTAAAATAATAAAAATTAAATATTTATTTCTGGTTTGACACTAAAGGTTATATTAATTTTTTTTTTTAACTGAAATCCAAAAAAAAAAACAAAATAGGTTTACCCTCTTCTTGGAGCGATGGGATTTGTGACATCTATGGTTGTGTTTCAACTCACAAGAAACGCATTGTTTAACCTTGACTGCAGGTTAGTCGTCATCAGATCGATTCTAATTATACCATTATTATTTTTTAATGTAAATGAATATATCTTTTGCTTGATATTTAAAAAAAGAAATATTGCATCCTAACACACTTTTCATACATTTAATTGCCTAATAGCACATTTTCTGTCTACAAGGCACTTTTTCTATATCTATTAACTTTTCTACCCTCTAGTTACAATTTTATTAACAACAATGCCATAAAACTAAAAATCTCTTCTAGTTACCAAATTCACCTCCTTCTCTCTCCTTTATTGCTCTCATCTCTCTTTCATCGCTCTTCTCTATCTCAATTTTTCTGCAATTTATTGTTTACTACTTTTGGGAACTATGATTTACTATTTCAAAGAAGATCATTTACCAATCTAACACCTTTGATTTTTGACTGTGGAGAACAATGTTTTTAATTACACAATTCTGGGTCATTTCCAACTCATGGCTGCGATGCGCAGAACAACGGTTGTTCCGTGACGGCGGTCCCGAAGCTTGGTTTCATCTTTGAATCGTCTAATTGGTTTTTCCCTTTCGTCTTTTTCATCATCTAGTGGTACAATTGCTAATTTAAACAAAATAATAACGAATTGAGCTTTGCGCCTTTGCGAGAATTTTCCTCTCTCATCTTCCTCTTCTTTGATGTACCTTCGTTTCCTGAGCATTTTTTTTGTTTCCTGAGCATTACAAGATCTTTTCTTTGATTTAAGCTAGATTTGGTAACTGAATCTTAGATTTAAGCTAGATTTGGTAATTATTATTTGGTATTTGCGTTAGCCATCAAAATTAGAGTTCTTTTTAGTTTATTTGTTTCTATCAAAATTAGAAATTTACTCCAAGAATTAATTAAATGGATTTGAGATTGAATCTGGTTGATGAACACTGGTCAAAAGAATAAATGTCAAACTAAGGTTTTTGTAATAAACATTGTTGTAGATTTATGTAGACAAGAAGAATGAAAAAATTACAATCGAAATTCAAGACTGAGATCCTCATGACCAATGTAAAGTACTAGAACTAGTTAACTTTTGTTCTTTTATAGCCAGCCGTATAACTTTGTGATCTTTAAAAGGTTGGTATCCACATCATCATTTTTTTTCTTGTGGCTGTGTATAAGACCATCAATTTTTAAAACACATTTTTTTATGTCCACGGAATAACTATTATATGGTCAGATCCTTGTGGAATCAAGCAAGCTCAAAAATTGATGTCCACGAAACAATGATAATATGGTTTCATAAATCTTCTGTCCAAAGTTTAAGGTCAAAATTTTCCAACTTTATGGGTGTCAGTTAGATTCGTACTAATTCATTTTCTTTTTGGACATTTTGATCATATATATCCATGTGGTCACAGTTTCTAGGATATGCTTAGATGTTCATTACAAAATTTTGAGAAAAAATTTAAACCAAAATATTTTGATGTAAACAATAATAAAATGTAATTTGTTTGTTCAAGTTATAATATGGTTTCTACTAAAAAATTCTTAAGTTTTAGCTAAGTTTTGTTAATTATGTCAAATTAAGTTTAGGGTCTAAGGTTTACGGTTTAGAGTTAAGGGTTTAGATTTTAGGATTTAGGATTAAGGGTTTAAAGTTTACGGTTTAGAGTTAAAGGTTTAGGATTTAAGGTTTAGGATTTATGTTTAAGGGTTTAGGGTTTAGGGTTTAGGATTTAGGGTTTAGGGTTTAGGGTTTAGGGGTTAAGGTTTAGGGTTTAGAGTTTGGGTTTAGGGTTTAGGGCAATGTGTTGGCTTTGTGTGTTCCTTGACAAGCTCTTCTTTTGATCCACATTTTCTAGCTCCTGCTTCTTGGCAGTATTTTATTGTAGCCTCCACATTTGTTCTTGCTATGATTTTCATTGTATACTTTCTTCTTTTTTATGTCAAATCTTACTCTATGTCATGTGTGCATCACGTCACTGATCCACATCATTTGGATGATGGAAGAGGTAGAAGAGTGGAAAATAAGTGTGATGGTCGAATAGTGGACTGTATTTTTGGTAGCAATATACCAAAAACAATGGTTTTGTTAAACATTCTTGTGTCCATATAATAGTGAACAAATGATCAACCAATAATGGACAGTTCACGATCTCCATTAGTAGTTTTCTCATCTTACGCTTTATTTTCTCACATTCATATCTGAACTGAGAACAAATGTCATCTCTCACCCCATGTGTCTCTCTCTATATATGTACTTCGTTTGTAGCTTTACGTTTGTTTGATTTAAGATTACACATGATGCCACTAAAGGTAAATAAGCTTGGTTTTATTTACATAAGTTTTTCTAACGAAAAGAAGATAAGTTCTATTGAAAACAATATGATTTTCAGCATAATATGGATGGTTATGTGTCTATAAAGTGGTATAGAAGGATATATGAACCTAACTTAATAGATATGGATGAGCGGATAGGTTTTGTGTGGATGGTCGTATACTTGTATGAATAAACATGGATTGTTTTATGTGGATGGTTCTATGACTGAACATACTCGTTTCTCTTATGATCCAACAGTTCAAATAATTTGTTTTCACATTTTCTATTCATGATTTAGGCTTTAGGGTTTAGACCATAGGGTTTATGATTTAAAATTTAGGGTTTAGGGTTTAAGGTTTAGCGTTTAGGGTTCATGGTTTAGGGTTTAAAGGTTTAGGGTTTAGGGTTTGAGGTTTAGGGTTTAGGGTTTGATGTTTAGTATAGGTTAAAATTGCTATGAAATTAAATTTATGATTATTATTATGATCTAAGGTTAAGGATTATAGTTTAGGGTTTAGGCTTTAGGGTTTAGGGTTTAGGGTTTAGGGTTTAGGGACGTGTATAACTCATCGTCCATGTGGACTTGATTTTAGAGTAAGTATAGTATCCACATAATTAGACATTTTTAGTGGACGTGTATAACTTTAGTTTATGGACATAAAATAAGTATCCACATAAATAACAAATAAGTATCCACATAAATAGTTTTTGGCGGACGTGTATAACTCATCGTCCATGTGGACTTGATTTTAGAATAAGTATAGTATCCACATAATTAGACATTTTTAGTGGACGTGTATAACTTTAGTTTATGGACATAAAATAAGTATCCACATAAATAACAAATAAGTATCCACATAAATAGTTTTTGGCGGACGTGTATAACTCATCGTCCATGTGGACTTGATTTTAGAATAAGTATAGTATCCACATAATTAGACATTTTTAGTGGACGTGTATAACTTTAGTTTATGGACATAAAATAAGTATCCACATAAATAGTTTTTGGTGGACGTGTATAACTCATCGTCCATGTGGACTTGATTTTAAAATAAGTATAGTATCCACAAATAAGTATCCACATAATTAGACATTTTTAGCATCCACATAACAATTAACAAATATTCTATTATAATTTGACAATATATATTGTTTGATAGTTAACAATGATTATTTTACCAAAACACAAGTATAACTCATCTTCCATGTGAACTTGATTTTATGGATATAAAATATTTTATAGATTTGTCACAAATAATAAAAACCATTCCATTGAAACTATTAGTATCCACAAATAAGTATCCACATAATAAGACAGTTTTTGCATCACATAATTATAGTATATGTATTATAATTATTCACTTTAAATATAGTAAAATGGATCTTAAAGTGTATAAAAAATAAAATTATAATGAATCATAAAAACAAAATCAAAAATATATGTCATAATAATTAGATAAAATGATTACAAATAAAAAGAGAAAAAGTGAAGAAGGAAGAAGAAAGAATAAGAAGAAGAGAGAGATGCAAATTTTTTTTTGTTTTTTTTTTCAACCATTCTAAGCCATTAGATTCAAACTAGTAATTGAAATCCAATGGTCTAGGATACCACCAATTACACACTCATCTCTAGCCGTCGGATCAAATTCTTAGTTAGAATCGGACGGACCTTAATACAACTGTTTTTTTCTCTCTAATTAAACATATATTTACATGATCAGGGCTAAAATAGTCTAAAAATCACAAATGTTGGCCAAAAAGTGCCTCTTGATCAGAAAGTGTGTCAAATGAACATACTTTTAATAAAAGTGTGTCTCAGTGCAAATCTCCCTTTAAAAAAAGGGTAAAACCTAACGCATGTTATAAAGATTCGTAATTAACATAGTCATTCAAAAGAGTTGATTCAACGGTCTAAAATGGATAAACATTTTTCTTTTGGTCTCACAATAAACTATTTTTGTTAATCAACTGAGCTACGTACTTATTATTAGTGCACGACAGTAGGCTTATATAACTAATTTAACAGACTTTTAATCAATATTTTAGTGTTATTTAAGACTATTTTAACAGACATTAATAGCCTTATATAACTATGTTAACAGACTTTTAATCAATATTTTAATGTACTAATGTTTTTTTTTGATAAATAATGACAGAATAAATAAAGATCATAGAAAAATGGGAATTCTAGAAAATGAAGACGAAGGAGAAAAATATGCACAACACAATCTTCGCAAGTATCTGAGGACCCGTCCACCTCAAGTTATGCCTTCTCTCAACCGTTTCTTCTCTGAAGAAGACAATTAAAGTCCATTTACCTTCGTGTTATTTCTTATTGTTAATAATTAAACGAGATTGAATTGTTCTTGGAAATGGTTTGATATGTATCGTGTGTTATAAATATATTGTATTATGTGGATGCCCATTATCGATCTATTAGTGTAAACCCTAAATTATAATATTATATCCCTATCTATATGTTATATCCTATGGAATAGAGAATAATTTCCTAAACCTCTTGTTTCCAACATGTTATTAGCACACTCTAAATCCTAACCGTTTAAGATAAAAAAAAAACTCTAGCCAAGACGTCTTGAGCAGCCATCACCGAAGTTTCTTCTAAAACCAATCCGTTATCATTCAGATTTGATATGGGCAACGGAGCGAGTAATTGTCACCACCGACTTCATCATTGTTTTGGATCTCTTCTAGTGATCTCTCAAATTATAAAGATAAGTTTATTCTTTCCACCATATTAATTAAATTTGATTGGTTCATTCATAGCATAATTGTATAAATCGTTCAATATGATTTATAACATATTGACTTTGGCATATGTCGTGTCGTCCCAACGATTTATCATGGTGGACTTGTTTCACTAATGACTCTAGTCGAGAAAGTTGCTATAAAAGTGGTTATGATTGTGGATATGATATATATAAAGTCGCGGTTAAGTTGACTAGTTTCTACACTATAAATAAATAATAAGTATATGAAGTACTGATCTCATATATATATATATATATAACTGACGATTAAAGAAGGTAGTGTGAGACAATTTCCACTATTCTACTATAATATTAAGAATAATAAAGAAAAGTATTGAATGGTTTTGAAGAGTATATTTACTATTGTCTATAGGCACACAATTTAATATTAATGTGTTATAGTCTCCCAAGTTTCAAAGTTAAAAGGTCTAATACATGACTTAGTTTGAGAATATTATTGGTTACAGGGTGGGATTCAAATCGAGATTGATAGAATGAAGTGTCATCATCTCGAGGGATAGAATTAATGAATCCCACATACATAGGTGATGAAACAGATATAAGATTATGTTCACACCCAAAATGAGTTAAATCACTCATATGATAGAGCAAATCTTGAGGATTTAAAAAGTAATCATGTTGAGATAATAAGCGAAGACAAATACTTTGAAATCATAAGTATTATTACCCAAGACAATATAAGTGTTTTAGAGATTACATGCATTATCTAGAAGATAAATTGCTGGTGAAAATCTCACTATTTGGCAGGACCAGTTAAGCCATTCCGGTTCAGAATGATGCAAAAGAGTGATCAGAAATTTCTGAAAACATTCACTAGAGAACCTGAAGAGTTTTTTTAGTGATTTATTATGTGCGCTGCTTTACAAAGCAAGCTGATTATATGGTTTTCACTAACCCCATGAATTTGGATAATGTCAATTTTTTGGTACGTATACAAAAGCGATATTGTGGACTGATCATCCACTATATATGTTTGTTATTAACTTGCACCATGGAGTTTGCGAGAGTATTTAGTTAATTGACAATGGTGGTGAAACCATGCCAAATAATTGACATAAATGACTCTATATGTCAAGTAATTCACATCATGCCAACGAATAATCATGAGTACTTCCCATTACAATTGGTTTGGGTGAGAAACCAGATATATTCCATCTATATGTGTTATACATGTTGGTTGCTCCACCACAGTGATTAAGATAAAATTTGAAAGAATTTTGGAAATATGTTGGTGATGTTCAAATATTTTACCTTGTTTTCCCTTAGTTTATTCACATCTTTTGCATCTTTTGCTATCCATTTAGGCCATTATTGTGTAGCTTTAGGACTAATCATGCATTAGAGTATAGTTGCATTGCATTTGCATCTTTTCATGCATAAACAGGTGATTTTAGAGCTTAAGAAGCATGGCAGCAATCATGAGGAGAAAGCAAGAGAGAGTTAAGGCTCAAGCAACAAGGTCCAGAGTCTAACTCGACTGCTCACTCGACCAGACACTCAACCGTGTGCTGAGGAGGACTCGACCGAGTGGAGGAAGCAGAAGAAAAGCCAACTCGACCAGCCACTCGACCGAGCACAGGGTCGAGTTGACCGAGCCGTTGACTATTTTGTCTTTTAGTATTTTTAGGGCTTCCACCCCCTCTCCTATATAAAGCCTTGTACCTGCAGCCACCAAAGAGTCCAGCTTTTTAGAATAGTTAGAAACCTAGTTTTTACCCTTTTGGGAATTATTCTTTTTGCACTTTTATTTTTCTTAGATCTTGTACTCTTTTAAGAGAGAAAACATAAGATTCTTGGATTTTGTTGGTTTCATAACTTTCAAGATATTAAGAATTCGTGTTTGATTCCTTCTTGAATGTTATAGATCTTTGTTTTATCTTTCATTTGATGCAAGTTTCAGTATTTTCTGGGTTTATGACTTTGATGTTCATCATGTGTTCTTGTGAGTAGTAGCTTAGGATCTTGAGGATGGGTTAGGCTGGGCTGTGTTTGAGGTTTGTTTGCTTTGGTCAAGCTTGATTGTGGTAGAATCTCTTCTAGGCTAGATGTTCTTAATGCTAATCCTAAACTGAGAGGTTAGGGTTTGATTTCAAGCATCTTAGCATCACACCAATGTTTAAGGAGCATAGATAAGGCTAGATCTAGAGCTTACCATTAGGCTTGCTAAGAGATTAGAGGTCTTGTTTGGTATGAGATGTATTGCTTAATGCCTGCTTGTGTAGATTCTTTACTTTGTGAGAACAAGTCTAGAGATGCATAGGTTTGATTGTTTCTTGCCATGAGAGTGGATTAAACTTGTCTTAGAAATATATGTCTAGAGATTAGCTCAAAGTTTGCTTCAGATTTGTTGACCAAGTTAGATGACCTCATTCATTAGTCCCACCCATGAATCCCTCCTCAAGGCCTTCCTTGTTTATTGATTTTTAAGTCTTAATCCTGATGTTTGATCGTTGTTTGATTCGCTTGTGTATTGCTCTGTTTTCTTGTATTGCTCTGTTTCACGGATTTGTCCAGCTCGACCCTGCACTCGATCTACACTCGATCGAGTGCTTGCTCGAGTTCATCCCCAGAACTCTTGTTTATGATTAGTAGTTGTCCTGTCTTATCTCTAGACTCATTTTATTTGCATTTCTGTTGCATTTACTTATTGTCCTGTTCATTATTGTCTTGCATTAGTTCATTAGTATAGTTTCTATTTCTGTTCTAGCTTCATATTAGTTATAATCATTCTGTTCCATTTACATTTAGCATCTAGTTCTAGTAGCTTTACTTTCTGCTCTTTACATTTCATCAATAGGATTGTTAGTGACAGACATCCTTTGCATATTTGGCTTAACTTAGGCTCATATACATATCTTGATTGTTCACAATTCTCAGATTGGATTGATACCTCTTATACTGCAACTGCATAAGGAGAATTGAAACACCTTACCATCCATTCATTCATATCTCACCATTGCATACATCCATCAATCCATATCACCCACCATAGAAACCTTGTTTTAATTTGGCGCCGTTGCCCATTTGAGAGTGTTTTTGTGACAATTAGGATCAATAGAAGTCTAAGATTAAGTTCGTTTATCCACTTGTTCGCTATTGATCTTGTTTCTTCTCCTACTTGTCTGTGATTGAGTTTCAGGTACCAGCTCGACCATCAACTCGACTACCACTCGACCGAGTGAGTGATCGAGCACTTGATCGAGTCAGACGCTGGATACAAATAGACATCAGTTCCCAGTTGACTCGACCACCCACTCGAGCCTGCGCTCGACCGAGTACCTGTTCGAGTTAGTAATCATGTTTCAAAGCAGTATGTTCCATTATGTACCCATGCAACAACAACCAGGGTTCCAGGCTCAATGGTGTCACCCTCCAAAGTTTGAGACCTCACAAGCCCAAGAACCTGACTTAAGCGCTATGATGCAACAATTTTTGCTTGGGCAAGCAACTGGGCAGATTGAGGTAGCAAAGCAGTTTGATGAGCTGAACCAAACATTGAATTCCTATTCTAATGAACTAAACTCTAAGGTCAAGTACATGGAGAGCTCCATTGCTTCTCTTTCAGCTCCTAAGCCACACCAACTTCCTGACGAAGCTATTCAAAACCCAAGGGATTTTACAGCTAAAGCTATTAATCTCTATGATGAAGAAGTCACTGAGGACAGTGAGGTTCAAGCTGGGGAGGATTGGTCATTTCTTGAAGCTCAGAGTGAAGATTGTGCAAAGCAGACTGAATCCGGTATTGCACTCAACCAGGTGCTCAAGCCAACACTCGACCGAGTGCCTGATCCAGTGGTCGATCGAGTTGAAGAGACTGAAGCTGTTAAGCCTGCTAGATACATCCCTCCCGCTTACAAACCACCTCTACCATTCCCAGGGCGTTTCAAGGCACAAAAGCTGAAAGAACTCAGGGAGATAATTGAGAAAAGGGAAGAGATGGCTTTGCAACAAGAGGAAGTGATGACTTTGAAGGAAGAGGTTGTCATTGAGAAGAGAGAAGTGATGGCCATACTACAAGAGGTTGTTATTGAGGAGAAAGAGGAAGAGAGAGGACCTCCTTTGGAAAAATATGCTAATCAACCTTTCCTCAAGGACATGCTTCTTGAATTATCCAAGCAGAAAGCTCAAGATCAAGACATGAAGGATTTGAAAGAGATTGGGAAAGTTGTTATCCCAACCAAGCTTAAGGATCTAGGCTCATTCAACCTACCTTGCTCCATCAGCTACATGCACTTCAACATGTGCCTATGTGACTTAGGAGCTTCAGTGAGCTTAATGCCATACTCTGTGGCTGAGAAGTTGGGATATGAATATTTTAAGTCTTGCAATCTCTATATTGGCCTAGAAGATGGATCTAAGAGGGATGTGCTTGGAGTAATTGAAGATTTTCCAGTAAAGATAGGGAAGGCTAGAATCCCAACTGACTTTGGGATCATGAACATGGACCAATATCCAGAAGATCTTCTCATCTTGGGAAGACCATTCTTAGCCACAGTTGGGGCTGTAATTGATGTTAAGATGGGAACCATCAAGCTCCACCTTGCTAAAGACTTCACTATGAAGTTTGACATCAAGAATTCAACACATCAACCTACTATTGAAGGTCAGCACTTTGTGGTAGAGGAAAAAGCTAGTTGTGAAGTTTTTGAGGATGGAGAAGACCCTAGGATTAAAGGTTCAGCCCAAGCCAAAACTGTCCAAGAATTACAGGGTCAGTTCAAGTACTAGCTGGTTTAGTGAAGAAACTTCAAGCTCAGCTCAACAAGAGTTCTTTGAAGAAGGCAAGACCAAGACTCAAGCTTAAGAAGAAACAAAGTTCAAGTGTTAAGGAAGTAGTGATCAAGAAGGAACACCAAGGTTATCAAGTAGAACCAGGGGGGATTTCATCACCTCCTTGGTCTCCAAACCAAGCTTGAAGAGCTAGAAGAAGTCAAGCTTAGTGACTCTAAACAAGCTCACTACGGAGGAAGTCCCTAAGGTATCTCTGTTTATATTGCTTAGGATATTTAAGTATTTTGATTTGTTTGGCGTCTTCATGGTCAGGGAAGCATGGGAGTCTAAATAGAAGAAGAAAAAGACACTCGCAGTCCAGCTCGACCCCCCCACTCAAGCACGCACTCGACCGAGTGCCGGTTGATCGCCGTCTTCGAGCTGCCCCAATCTCCATCTCCAAGTGATCAACAAGACCCCAACTACAGATTTGACAGTATGCAAGAGGATGTGGACAACTTCTTCTCCAATCCTTGAGGTACCACTATCACCTTCCCTTGTAAATATCATGGCATTTGACGTTGTGTTTTGTTTTTGATCTTGAATCCTCAATCAAATTTCTTTCACACAGAGGACTGTGTGATTTAAGTTTGGGGGAGGGTTTGAGATAGCATTTGACATTGTGTTTTGTGTTCTTATTTTAAATTTTTAGCATCATCATATTAGTATTTGCATAGCATCTAAGGCATAGAAAAACCCTAAAAATTTAAAATTTTTTTGCAAAAATCTTTATAAAAAAAGAGCATTCATGTAGTTTGCATTGCATATTAGGATCTTGTTTAGCATGTTTCATGTAGGATTGTATAATATTTGCATTAGGGATCTATGATGAGTTATGTCTTGTTAGCTTGCTAGATTCACCAAACTAGGATCAATGCCCAAGTTAATAGTACTTTGATGCTAGTTGAGTACTTAGAAGCATAAGATTGAACCAAGCCTTGAATTCCTACATTGCATTTGGTCTAAATTGAAGCATGTTGTGATTTGACACCATTTCCTACTTATAAGAACCTAATATTGACTTTCAATTTTTAATGTGTGCATTGCTTTAAACTCATGGATACCATATACATATTTGGATCATCTTTCTCCTTTTACCACTCTTGTTGATCCAAGTAGCTGATTTCCCCATTTAAAATCAGTTTTCCCTACCCTTAACCTATCCTTCTTTCAAGCCTTATTTATTCTTGTGTGTGTAAGGCCTATTTTGGGATTGAGCTTGGTAGAAAGTGTTAGGTTTGAGCTGACAAGAGTAAAGCCTTGTGTAGTTCGAGTTTGCATTTTTCAAACTAGATAGGACTTGGTGGTTTAATTGTTGGGCTTGGGACTTGGTTGTTTTGAATAAGAAAACAAAAGAAAAGAGAAAAAGAGAAAGAAAAGGTTAGAGTCTTTAGGAGGGAAATGTGTTTAAGTAAACTTAAGCTCTAGTGAAAGAATGGGAAGTTTAAGATTGTTGAAGATGGTTCTAATCAAAGAAAAGAAAAGAAAGAAAAGAAGAGTTTAGCAAAATGCTTGTATGTCTTAAGAATAAGAAGAAAAGAGAACCATAGCAAATAAGTAAGAATCCCCCATTCCACTAGAAAGATCAAATAAGGAACCTCTCCTAAGACTTTAAAATCAAAAGAGAAAAGGGTAAAAGAGAAGTGAAGAAGTTAAAGGGTAGCACTAGGATCATTTGGGTTTAGATTGTTAGGATCAAACACTTTGGGTGCCTTTGGGTAGACAAGGTTTTGTTCTTGTATGTGTCTAAGTGTTCTTACCTTTAGCATTCTTCTAAAGCTCCATCCATTTATTATGAGAGAACCTTGATATTGATAAACCCCTCTCTAAAAAAGAGACCATCATTGTCTCTAAAACCTTTATCTCCAAGCCAAATAAGTTTAAGCATTGCATAGAATTGATTCATGTTCTTGATTAATGAATGTTAAAGGAAATGGTTGATTTGAATGCATGTGGACATCTAAGGCTCAAATCAGTAAAGGTTGTGATATGCTTGTCTAAAATCTTTAAGTAAAGCTCATTCAACTTGCATCATAGTACTAGTAACTTGGACATTGTTTCTAGATGGTCTATTTGCAAGCTTTAGGAGCTGAGATCCCACTTTCAAACCTCACCTACCTTCTTATGTCTTGATTATTTGCTTGAGGGCAAGCAAAGACTAAGTTTGGGGGTGTTGATGTTCATATATTTTACCTTGTTTTCCCTTAGTTTATTCACATCTTTTGTATCTTTTGCTATCCATTTAGGCCATTGTTGTGTAGCTTTAGGACTAATCATGCATTAGAGTATAGTTGCATTGCAATTGCATCTTTTCATGCATAAACAGGTGATTTTGGAGCTTAAGAAGCATGGAAGCAATCATGAGGAGAAAGCAAGAGAGAGTTAAGGCTGAAGCAACAAGGTCCAGAGTCTAACTCGACTGCTCACTCGACCAGACACTCAACCGTGTGCTGAGGAGGACTCGACCGAGTGGAGGAAGCAGAAGAAAAGCCAACTCGACCAGCCACTCGACCGAGCACAGGGTCGAGTTGACCGAGCCGTTGACTATTTTGTCTTTTAGTATTTTTAGGGCTTCCACCCTCTCTCCTATATAAAGCCTTGTACCTGCAGCCACCAAAGAGTCCAACTTTTTAGAATAGTCAGAAACTTAGTTTTTACCCTTTCGGGAATTATTCCTTTTGCACTTTTATTTTTCTTAGATCTTGTACTCTTTTAAGAGAGAAAACATATGATTCTTGGATTTTGTTGGTTTCATAACTTTCAAGATATTAAGAATTCGTATTTGATTCCTTCTTGAATATTATAGATCTTAGTTTTATCTTTCATTTGATGCAAGTTTCAGTATTTTCTGGGTTTATGACTTTGATGTTCATCATGTGTTCTTGTGAGTAGTAGCTTAAGATCTTGAGGATGGGTTAGGCTGGGCTGTGTTTGAGGTTTGGTTGCTTTGGTCAAGCTTGATTGTGGTAGATTCTCTTCTAGGCTAGATGTTCTTAATGCTAATCCTGAACTGAGAGGTTAGGGTTTGATTTCAAGCATCTTAGCATCACACCAATGTTTAAGAAGCATAGATAAGGCTAGATCTAGAGCTTAGCATTAGGCTTGCTAAGAGATTAGAGGTCTTGTTTGGTATGAGACATATTGCTTAATGCCTGCTTGTGTAGATTCTTTTCTTTGTGAGAACAAGTCTAGAGATGCATAGGTTTGATTGTTTCTTGCCATGAGAGTGGATTAAACTTGTCTTAGAAATATATGTCTAGAGATTAGCTCAAATTTTCCTTGAGATTTGTTGACCAAGTTAGATGACCTCATTCATTAGTCCAGCCCATGAATCCCTCCTCAAGGCCTTCCTTGTTTATTGATTTTTAAGTCTTAATCCTGCTGTTTGATTGTAGTTTGTTTCGTTCTTGTGTTGCTCTGTTTTTCTTGCATTGCTCTGTTTCACGGATTTGTCCAGCTCGACCCTGCACTTGATCTACACTCGATCGAGTGCTTGCTCGAGTTCATCCCCAGAACTCTTGTTTATGATTTGTAGTTATCCTGTCTTATCTCTAGACTCATTTTATTTGCATTTCTGTTGCATTTACTTATTGTCCTGTTCATTATTGTCTTGCATTAGTTCATTAGTATAGTTTCTATTTCTGTTCTAGCTTCATATTAGTTATAATCATTCTGTTCCATTTACATTTAGCATCTAGTTCTAGTAGCTTTACTTTCTGCTCTTTACATTTCATCAATAGGATTGTTAGTGACAGACATCCTTTTCATATTTGGCTTAACTTAGGCTCATATACATATCTTGATTGTTCACAACTCTTAGATTGGATTGACACCTCTTAAACTGCAACTGCATAAGGGGAATTGAAACACCTTACCATCCATTCATTCATATCTCACCATTGCATACATCCATCAATCCATATCACCCACCATAGAAACCTTGTTTCAGTTGGATAAGAATATCTTTCAAAGATTGAATATCTTTAGAATTTGAGGCTCGAGATGCACAGACTGTTTTTTCAGTGAGTCAGTCTTTCCAACATGAGGGGGAGAATAAACAGCTAAAAGATATATATATTGGGAGAAATTATCTGGATCCTCGTACTTTGAAATGTGCGCTAGAAATTGAAAAAGATAATTTATCTGCAAATTTTAGCAAATATGTTAGAAGGCATTTTCTGACCATGAGTGACAAAGTCACATATACCAGCTGAGCTCCAATTTAAATTATATCCTAGAAGGATAAGATCAACTGCTAGTAAGTCTAAAGATTGCATGAAGTGTGATAGACTTATGGTTCTAAATATAAGCATCCTCAAAAAAGAAAAGGAGCCGAATTAATATGGCACCAAGGAAGCAAAAAGTTATGAAAAATCTCTAGAAGAGATGTAGACATGAGTAAGAAAGAAATTCAGGTACCTGGAAATCATAATGAAAAGAAATCTCAACAAGTTGAGTCATGTCTAGATAGAAAAGGAACCAAAAAGCAAATCGACATCGTAGATATGTTTGCATGCATTGTTGCAGTTGATGATGTTATGGATGAAAATCGAGGATCATGAACCGCGGCTGATAGAAATATTTTTTATTGAAAAGTATACACAAAGAATGATTGGTTAATCATTGAAAGAAGTAACTATCTGAAATAATTCAAATCTCTTAAAGAGATAATATTTGGACTTGTAGTCCTTACACTTGAAAGTGTAAAATGAGTGGGACATAAGTGGATCTGTATGAGAAATAAAGTACGTTTAGTAGTACAATGATTCTCAGAATATACTTATGAGAAATGTACTCTCTTATGGTGGAAGCAACTAATCTAGATCACTTATGAGTTTGAAAATAAGAGCAAGACTTGATTCAATCTATCCCTCAAAGTGATTATATTGCTAGAAGCAATATTTTATATTCCTCGAGAACATTGTAAAAGCGAGAAAAAAGTTTTGTAGACTTTTGACAACTTTGGGGAGAAAATGGTGAAAATTTATCTCTATGAGAGAATCATGTGTGTAGATCATTGTTGTTGATCTTAGGGATCTCATAGTGGGTTGAAAATAGATCGAGAACAATCTAAGAGAAATCTTAGGGTTATGTAAACCCGAGATTGAACACTAATTGTAATTGTGTTCAAGAAGTATTTTCAATAAAGTTTGAGGACGTAAGCATTTGCTGAACCTCGTTAAAAGAAAAAGTGCATGTGTTTTTTGCCTCTTCTGCACTTACAAGTGGTTCTTGTTAAAATAAGCTAGAAAAACAAGTTCAAAATAGGTTGATGATGAAAGTATTATCTAATCTCTGGTAGAGATTTCACATACCAAGGAATATATGGAGAAATAATCAATGATAAAATATTACTCTTGAAAGATGGAGAAATCGGATTGTATAAAATTAGATATTTCATGAAATTTCTTGAGGTTACAGATTTGACATCTGATGAAAGAGATATTATCTCAAGATGCTTACATCATCTGAAAGAGAAAAATGGTTTGTAGTACCATACTAAGAAGAAGAGTTGAAAGAGAAAGTTTTATAAGGAGAGTATGAATAACTCCTATGTGTAAGATATTTGTTTTGAAGATTGTATGTAAAAGAAGATTTGGGATTCAAGTTCAAATAGATCTTCTATATGAAAGGGGTTCAAATGACTTGAAGTTCAATGACACAGTAGAATATATGATGATCATATGAGTTTGTACCTTAAAGCATTGTCTATAACAGTTCAAAAAGTTGGTATATATGATCATAATGCATAACCTGAAGATGATGCTTTCAGGGGGAGATATATGATCATGTGGTGGTTGTACTCTTTTTTCCTTGTCATGGTTTTTATCCCATTGGGTTTTTCTATGAAAGGTTTTTAACGAGACAACAAAAGAACACGCGAAAGATAAACACCTCAAGAGGAATATTATGTTTCCAATGGTGAAAGACTATCATCTTCAAAGTTTTTGACATACATTGATGAGATCGTGAGAGATGAAGATAATGATTAAGATGAGTCATTTAAGAGACTGATAGCCTACAGAAGAATGGTGATGTACAGTGATATACATGTCCTACAAATTTGCTAAAGTAAAGATTTGGCGAATCATTTACCAAAGCGTTTCCAACCACTACTTTCAAGAAGCTACATCATCATACTGGATCGCGTCATCTCGAAGATTTCAAGTGATGTACTCAAGAGGGGGCGTAAAAGTGCGCTGCACTCTTTTTCCCTTAACTATGGTTTTTCCCACAGGGTTTTCCTGGTAAGGTTTTTAACAAGGCAGCATCTCACATGCGCATTTGATACTACATTTTTATAATGGTCATCCAAGGGGGAGTGTTATAAACACATTGAATTATGTCGATGTCCATTATCAGCCCATTAGTGTAAACTCTAAATCCTATATATCCTATGGAATAGAGAATAATACAAGAGAATAATTCCCTAAACCTCTTGTTTCTAACATCGTGATAATTTCGGATCTTTGTTTATATTTTTTACTAAATTAAAAATTGAACATGTGTTCAGTTTGTCATACTAGTTTGAGGTGTTTGGAATAAAAATATGTGAAAAAACTTTCGAGATATCTATACTATTAATTGGAGAGTACACTTTAATGATAAACAAAAAAAATAAAAAATATATCATCTATCAATATTGCCAAACATACATATTAAAAAAAAAAAATAATATCTCAACAAAATCAATTTCTCATTTCCTTTTATATTAAAATATTTTAAATATATAGTTAAAAACAATGCGATGTATGATTGGAGCTGTTATATCTCAACTATTTAAACGGAAGAAAAGATGGCGACTAAGGGCGATTCTAGGGTTTCGAGTGGTGAGCAAGATGCAACTATGGAGGATATCGGAGAGAAGGACCGCCCACCAGGTGACCCGCCGGATGCTCCGGGGACCTGGGCCCAGAAAGTAGTGGGGACAAATGTTGGTAGGAGGATGGTACCAGAGGTGGTGGTTGACACGGCGTTTGTGGCGGAAAGAGTGTCGTTAGCCTTCCCGGATGGAGAGGATGGTGAACCAGTGGTTACTATAAGGAAGGAGGTGTTGGATGCTATGAATGGCTTGTGGCGGAACTGTATGATTGTCACGGTTCTCGGTCAAAATGTCCTGATCTCGGTGCTCGGCCGACGGTTGTGAGAGTTATGGAAGCCAGCTGGTACACTGAATATTGTGGATCTGCCTCGACATCTTTACATGGTGCGGATTGGAAATGAGGAAAAGTATCTGGCAGCTTTGACAGGTGGGCCTTGGAGAGTTTTCGGGAGCTACCTTCTAGTGCAAGCTTGGTCATCGGAGTTTGACCCGTTGAAAGATGAGATTTCCACGACACCGGTGTGGGTGAGGTTGGGGAATCCTATTTTCATAATGAGATCCTAATAAGGATGGCTAGAGACCTGGGGAATCTTATTAGGGTGGATCGGACAACCTTGACAGTGGAGAGAGCAAGGTTTGCTAGGGTCTGTGTGGAAGTGAATTTGAAACGCCCACTTAATGGCACTATCATGGTCAATGGTGAACGGTACTTCGTGGCTTTCGAGGGGTTATCGGAGATCTGTGCAGAATGTGGTTTGTATGGACATCTAATTCATTTGTGTCCCATTAGTGTCCAGGATCGGGAAGTGACTCCTATGCCGTTAATTGCAGTAGGTAGAGGTACGGAAAAGGCACCTACTCAGACCAGGGATGGGTTTGAGGTGAGGCACCAGGGAAAGCCGTCAGAACCGTCACGGCGAACTAACCCGCTGGCGGTCATGGGGGGTAACGCGAATAAAAGAAACCAGTACCGTGATTCTCGGAGAGAGAATAATCCCGCAAATATCACAATCTCTAATAGTTTTGGTAGGTAAGCTGTGGATTTGGCAATCCCGGCAGAGAAGGAAAGAAGAATTACTCATGTAGCGAATAAGGAGAATGTGGATTATTCAAATCAGATTCAGGATGGAAAGAGTGGTACTCAAGCGAGAAAAGTGGTTTTTGGGGCCTCTCTAGATATGTGACAACCGTTCCGTGGACCCCACTAGCCCCCGCTAGCTGCCCTAACGGACCGTCCGTTTTTGGGGTCCGTTGGGATGGCTAGCGGGGGGCTAGCAGGGTCTACGGACGGTCCATTGAGGCAGCTAGCGGGCGGCTAGTGGGGTCTGCGGGACGGGTTGTTACAAGATAATGGAGCTATTGGGCCTCGAGAGGGGAAATTTGGACAGAAGGAAGCCCAACGGAAGAGGCAGATGAAGCATACGCCACGGCCCAAGGTGGAAAAGATTACTTGGCCCGTTAAAGGATTAATTTTTGGTCCAGCAAAAGGTGAAACGGAACCTACAGTGAATGGCAATTGACCCCGAGTTGAAAAGGAGAATCTGGAGTGTCCCGGTGGTGGTTTCACTCAGATTCAGCCCAGTAGTATGGAGTTGACCCGAGATAATCAATCGGGGGAGGATTAAGAGCAATCGGGGAGTAGCGGTGATCGCGCGATGGTGGACCCTGGCTGTACAGCAATGGTTCTGCGAAGGCGACGGATGGTGGGGTGCAATATTGCCCCGGTGGTTCTTAGCTTATTGGAGGTTATCATCATGAATTTTATACTCTAGAACTACCAGGGGCAAATAAACCCAACTTTCGACGGTCAATTCGTTATCTGTTGAAGAAGTTCAATACGTATATTCTTGCTCTATTCGAAACTCACGCGGGAGGTGAGAGAGCGAGTCGTATTTTTCGGGGACTAGGGTTTGATCACTCATATCGGGTGGATGCTGAAGGCCAAAGTGGGGGGTTGTGGCTCTTATGGAGGTCAAATGTGGCTAATGTTGTGATTATGGAGGCGTCGGATTAGTACATGTATGCTCAGGTGGAGAATGGCTTGGATGTATTGAACCACATCCTTGTTTATGCGGCCCCTTCAGTTACTCGGAGGAGTGGATTATGGAATAAGCTTCATCAAGTTATACAAGGTATTGAGGGACCATTGGTGGTGGGTGGAGACTTCAATACCATTTTTCATACTGATGAAAGGACTAGCGGGAATGGGCAGACTCATTAGCATTCGGAGAATGGATCAATGAGGAATCCTTAATTGACATGGGTTACACGGGTAACAATTTTACTTGGTGGAGAGGTCGGGAACAGAGGTTTTTTGTTGCCAAATGGTTAGATCGTGTACTGTGATGTGCTCGAGCTCGGTTAAAGTGGCCGGAGGCGTTGGTCACCCACCTACCCTTTTTGGCATCTGATCATATGCCAATGCGTCTTCAACTGAGCCCTGAAGTAAGTCGGGACCCTCGTCGACGTCCTTTCAGATTTGAGGCTGCTTGGTTAGCGCATACTGGTTTCAAGGAGCTTTTAGTGTCGTCTTTGAGAAGAGACATGACAACTCCGGTGGCTTTGAATTCTCTGCGGGTTGCTTTGAAGAAATGGAAAAAAGAAGTTTTTGGGGATGTGAATAGACGAAAGGAGGAGTTGTTGGCTGAGGTTCAACGAGTGCAGGATGAGTTAGATCGGCACCAATCTGATGGGTTGTTACAAAGAGAGGATGCTCTTCTTAAAGAACCGGATCAGGTACTAGAACATAAGGAGACTATCTGGTTTCAAAAATCTCGAGAGAGGTGGATTACAAAAGGAGATCGAAACACTCAATACTTTCACGTCTATGGTGATTAGCAGGCGGAGAAATCGTATTGACAGTCTAAAAGGTGATGATGGTAGATGGATCTCGGATCAGCAGGACTTGGAGAGGTTGGCAATGAGCTACTATCAGAGGCTTTATTCTATGGAGGATCTTGAGGTTCTGGTTAAACGACTCTCGCGGGAAGGATTCCAACAGTTAACAGATGGTGAGAGTTGTGAGTTATGTAGGCCGGTATTGATGCAGGAGGTTTAAGCTGCCTTGAGGAGTATGGGCCAGTTGAAAGCTCGTGGTCCTGACGGTTTTCAACCAAGATTTTACCAACAGTGTTGGGAGGTTGTTGGCGAGTCGCTGACACAGTTTGTGTTACGATTTTTTGAATCAGGGGAGCTTCGATTAGGGATCAATGATGCGTTACTGGTATTAATCCCGAAGGTGGATAAGACAAATCAGTTTGTGTAATGTTCTGTTTAAAATTATTACCAAGGTGATGGTGTTGCGACTGAAAGGGTTAATGACCAAGCTGATCGGTCTTGCACAAGCGAGTTTTATACCTGGGAGGTTGAGTATTGATAATATAGTAGTGGTGCAGGAGGCGGTGCACTCTATGAAGCGAAAGAAAGGGAGAAAGGGGTGGATGTTACTGATGTTGGACTTGGAGAAAGCTTATGACCGTATTTGATGGGATTTCCTAGAGGATACACTTATTGATGCTGGTTTGTCGGATGAGTGGGTTTGCTGGATTCTACAGTGTGTTACGGGTCCAACAATGCATGTTCTTTGGAATGGGGAGAGAACAGAGGGCTTTAAGGCATTGAGAGGACTGGGACAGGGGATCCCTTATCTCCATACCTATTTGTTTTATGCCTTGAGCGGTTGTGTCACCAAATCGATATAGCTACGGCTAGAAAGGAGTGGAAACCTATTCGCCTCTTGCAAGGTGGTCCTCTCCTGTCCCATGTGTGCTTCGCAGATGATCTGATCTTATTTGCGGAAGCTTCAGTTGCACAAATCTGTGTGATAAGACGCGTCTTGGAGAAGTTTTGTAGTGCATCAGGGCAGAAGGTAAGCCTTGAAAAATCCAAAATCTTTTTCTCTGCTAACATCTCCCGCGAACTTAGCAGAAGCATTAGTGATGCGAGTTGTATCAGCTCAACAACAGATTTAGGCAAGTACTTGGGAATTCCTATCTTGCAGAAGAGAATGAATAAGGAGACATTTAATGAGGTCTTAGCATGGGTATCCTCAAAGCTGGCCGGTTGGAAAAGTCAGTGTCTAAGTTTTGCTGGTAGGATGACACTTACGAAAGCAGTGTTAATGTCTATTCTGGTTCACACGATGAGCATCATTGCTATGCCTAAGTCGCTCTTGAATGAGTTGGAGAAGGTTTCTCGATCGTTTCTTTGGGGCATCACAAGGGAGAAAAAGAAAAAACACCTGATCGCCTGGGAGCGTGTATGTTTACCAAAGAATGAGGGTGGTCTTGCTATTGAACGGGCATGGGAGATGAAACTTGCGTTGCTGGCAAAGGTGGGTTGGCGATTGTTGCATGATAGGGAAAGTCTTTGGGCTCGAGTGTTGAGGAGTAAGTATAAAGTAGGGGTGTTCAGCAATTGGATTGGTTGATTCCGAAGAGTACCTGGTATTCGACCTGGCGGAGTATGGGGCTCAGTCTAAGGGAGATTTTGCTGTTGGGACAGAGTTGGGTGGTTGGTATGGGCGTGATGTTCTTCGGTTTTGGAGTGACAGGTCGCTCTTACCAATACCGCTAATGGAGTGTTTAGTGACAGAGCTACCTGCAGAAAGAAGAGATGAGTGTGTTAATGATTTGTGGGCTCATGGCAGGGGATGGAGCTTAGATCGGATTGTACCCTTTGTATCGGAGGACGTGTGCCTGAAGCTGTGTTCGGTGGTGCTAGATGGTGTCACAGGGGCTCGGGATAGAATTTTGTAGGGGGAGACGGTTGATGGAAAGTTTACTGTCACATCGGCCTATAATATGTTAATTCGATCTGCTCACCAGGGGATCAATATGGGCTCGTTCTGGTTACGGGTGTGGAGTGTTGTGGTCTCGCAGAGAATCAGAACCTTTTTGTGGTTAGTTGGCAATCAGGCTGTTATGACAAATGCAGAACGGTATCGACGCCATCTTTGTGATTCTGCTGTTTGTGTGGTTTGTAAAGGAGGAGAGGAGAATATTATTTATATTTTGAGGAACTCTGATAACTCTCTAATTTACATGTTTTTAGCATCCTTTTTTGTCCATATTTTGCATTGTTTATACCCTTACCTTAGCATTTTTAGGTCATTAACTGTAGAAATTCACTTTTAGGCCATTTAGGGTGTTCCATTCTTGCATTTGCATACTTTGGATGAAAACAGGTGCTTTAGAGCCTAAAATGGGGAGAAACAAGGACAAATCCGAGCATGTACCCGAAGGAGCCATCAAGCTGGAAGAACAGTCCGAACGCCAACACAATCGAGGAGGATACAAGAGCAGGAAGAACAACCTGAAGATCTACCCGAGGAGTAACCCGACCTTATCCTCGTGTACCCAATCGAGTAAACCCTCGGGCAGGACTGGGAAGCTAGGTCAAAGGGTTTCTATATATAAACCCCTCCTCTTCTTCCTCAAAAACGAGCATGCCGTAGACCCTCAAACAAGAGAGCGAGAGCTTCTGAGAGATAACTGAGCACTAAAAACACTTTTCACTTTTTGTTAGGATTTATTTCATATATTTTTATCATTTTCTTTAGATTTCTACCTTGTACTCTTACTTCTCTACCCTATCGTTTAATACAATGCAATTTTCGTTCATATATGCTTTTATGTTTCTTGCAATGATTTCTGAGTAGTGTAGTAAAGTTTCTAGGGATGGGATAGATGATTTTGTGTTCTTGATCGGTTAGGATGTCTTAGATTGATTGTTTTTTATTTATAAATTCCCTTCTAGATTGGTGTTCTTAATGCTGTCAACAAACCGAGAGGGTGAGATTAGATCTAGGGTGTTTTACCACCGAGAGGTGTAGATGAAATGCTTGAATCAACCAATGCTAGAGGTTTACTCACTTAGCCTAAGAGATTAGATGAGTAAGGGGTTTACTGACAATAACGAATCGGTTCTTATTGCCTGCTTGGTCATGTTTCTCCAACGAGAGTTGGGTAGGGGAGTGATCAAGGTTGATTGTTTCTATCACGAGAGTGTTTTAACAAGATTTTAGAGATTCATTGTCTAGGGAATATTTGCTTGAGGCATGTAAGACATATGTATTGGTTAGGAACACTTAGGAGTCGATTACCCCATCCTTAGAATTCTTTCGTATCTTAATTGCTTGCATATTCATTCATCACTCGATCCTGATGTTCATATATTTTACCATGTTTTCCCTTAGAATATTCACATCTTTTGCATCTTTTGCTATCCATTTTGACCATTATTGCATAGCTTTAGGACTGTTCATGCATTAGAGTATAGTTGCATTGCATTTGCATCTTTTCTTTCATAAATAGGTGATTTTGGAGCCTAAGGAGCATGGAAGCAATGCTGAAGAGGAGTGAAGCTATCAAGAGGAGAAAGCAAGGGAGTTAGAGCTGAAGAACCATGGTCCAGAGTTCCACTCGACCGCCCACTCGACCAGACACTCGACCGTGTGCGGAGAAGGACTCGACCGAGTGGAAGAACAGAAGAGAAGCCAACTCGACCGGTCACTCGACCGAGCACCAGGTCGAGCTGACCGAGCCGCCTAGCTATTTTGTCTTTTAGCATTTTTAGGGCTTCCACTACTTTTCCTATAAAAGGACCTTGTACCCTTCAGCCACCAAGAGTCCAGCTTTTTAGATATTCTCAAACCTAGTATTTACCCTTTTGGGAATTTATGCTTTTTGCACTTTTATTTTCTTAGATTTCTCTTCTACTTTTGAAGGAAAACAAGAGATTCTTCATATTTGTTGGTTTCATAACTTTCAAAATATTAAGAATTCGAGTTTGATTCCTTCTTCAATATTGTAGATCTTTGCTTTATCTTTCTATTGATGCAAGTTTCGTTATTTTCTGGGTTTATGATTTCGTTGTTCATCATGTGTGATTGTGAGTAGTTTGCTTAGGATCTTGAAGATGGGTTAGGCTGGATTGTGGTTGAGGTTTGTTTAGCTAGGTCAAGCTTGATTGTTATAGATCTCTTCTAGGCTAGATGTACTCTATGCTGATCCTATAACCGAGAGGGTAGGGTTTGATTTCAAGCTTCTTAGCATCACACCAATGTCTAGGTTGCAAGATAAGGCTATATCTAGAGATTATCATTAGACATGCTAAGAGATTAGATGTCTTGTTTGATTTTTGACATTAATGATCTGTTGCTTAATGCTTGCTTGTATAAGTTCTTTGCTTTGTGAGAACAAGTCTAGAAATATATGAGCTTGATTGTTTTTGCCATGAGAGTGGATTAACATCTTCTAGGAAGATCATTATCTAGAGATTAGCTCAAGTTGTTTGTGATTTGTTGACCAAGTTAGATGACCACAATCATTAGTCCAGCCCATGAATCCCTCCTCAAGACCTTCCTTGTCTATTGATTTCTTAGATTAAATCCTGTTGCTTGGTCGTTGTTTGATTCGTTTTTGTCTTGCTCTGTTTTATTGGGTTTGCTCTGTTTCTCGTATTTATCTGACTCGACCCTGTACTCGATCTACACTCGATCGAGTGCTTGCTCGAGCTCATCCCCAAAATTCTTGTTTATGCTTTGTGTTTGTTCTGTCTAAATTCCTGTTTCATCTTAGTTGCATTTCTGTTGCATTCATTTAGTATCCTGTTCATTACTTGCCTTGCATATCTATAGTTTCTGTTTCATTGCATTGTTGTTTAGATCATCCTGCTCTCTTTACATTTAGCATCTATCTTAGTAGCTTTTACTTTCTGCATTTTACATTTCATCAATAGGTTGTTAGTCACAAACATCCTTCATATTTGGCTTGACTTAGACATATATGCACATCCTGATTGCTTGCAAACACTCATTTAGGATTGACATCTCTTATACTACAACAACATAAGGGTAATTACAACACCTTACACCCCATCTGTTCATCATCATTCATTCATATCTCATCTATCCATACCACACCACCATAAAAAGATTGTTTCAATTTGGCGCTGTTGCCAGTTGAGTGTGTTTTGTGACAATTAGGATCAATAGAAGTCTAAAATTAAGTTTGTTTATCCACTTGTTTGCTACTGATCTCGATTCTTCTACTGCTTGTCTGTGATTGAGTTTTAGGTACCACCTCGATCATCAACTCGACCACCACTCGACCGAGTGAGTGATGGAGTACCCGATCGAGTCAGAAGCCGGATACAAATAGACATCACTTCCCAGTCGACTCGACCACCCACTCGAGCATGTGCTCGATCGAGTGCCTCTCCGAGTCTGTACTCGTGCCTGTTGATGCAAACAAGGTCCAAGGGTCATCACATTCTTCAGAGAACAAGACTCCTTGATCACATCAACCAACCACCAAGGGACCTGAGATAGCAGAGAACAAGAATATATCAGGAACAAGAACAACAAGTGCTAATGGAGCAACAAGATCAACAAGCTCCAAGGGCAAGAAACATTGGTGCTGGAGATGCACCAAACACACATAACCAAAGAGCTGGTATTGTGCCTCCTACAGTAGCAAACAAAAATTATGAGATCAAGAGTGGATTGATCTCTATGATTCAAGCCAACAAGTTCCATGGGTTGCCAATGGAAGATCCCCTAGACCACCTTGATGAGTTTGATAGGATATGTGGTCTCACAAAGATCAATGGTGTGAGTGAAGATGGCTTCAAGCTTAGGTTTTTCCCTTTCTCACTTGGAGACAAAGCTCATCTATGGGAGAAGACACTTCCAACTGGAGCAATCACCACATGGGATGCTTGCAAGAAGGCTTTCTTGGTCAAGTTCTTCTCCAATGCTAGAAATTTATGGGTTTGCTCAAAGGAATAATGAGAGCTTTTGTGAAGCTTGGGAGAGGTTTAAAGGATTCCAGACTCAGTGTCCTCACCATGGCTTCAGCAATGAGTCCCTACTAAGTACTTTGTATAGAGGAGTTCTCCCCAAGATCAGAATGCTTCTTGATACAGCCTCAAATGGTAACTTCCTCAAGAAGAATGTGGAAGAAGGCTGGGAATTGGTTGAAAATCTTGCTCAGTCAGATGGAAACTACAATGAGGACTATGACAGAATAGTAAGGTCCACCTCCACTGATCAAGAGGACAAGTAAAAGAAGGATTTGAAGATGGTCAATGAGAAGCTTGACAAGATCCTACTAAGCCAACAAAAGGCCATTCATTTCATTGGTGAAGAAGAGGTTCAAGTTCAAGAGGGGGAGAGAGAGTTTGCTGAGCTCTGTTATATGCAAAACCAGGGAGGATTTAAAGGCTACAGCCAAGGAGGTGGGTTCAAGAACAACAACCTCTCCTATAAAAGCACCAATGTAGCAAATCCCCAAGATCAAGTCTATCCACCTCCACAGCCTCCACAGCAAAACAACTATGCACCCAAGCAGCAGCATCAAGTGTTCCAGCCTCAATTGTGTCCCCCTCCAGGGTTTCAGACTAACCAAGACCAGGAACAAGACTTAAGAGCCATGATGCAACAGCTGTTGATTGGGCAAACCAATGGAAAGATTAAGGNCTCACTTGGAGACAAAGCTCATCTATGGGAGAAGACACTTCCAACTGGAGCAATCACCACATGGGATGCTTGCAAGAAGGCTTTCTTGGTCAAGTTCTTCTCCAATGCTAGAAATTTATGGGTTTGCTCAAAGGAATAATGAGAGCTTTTGTGAAGCTTGGGAGAGGTTTAAAGGATTCCAGACTCAGTGTCCTCACCATGGCTTCAGCAATGAGTCCCTACTAAGTACTTTGTATAGAGGAGTTCTCCCCAAGATCAGAATGCTTCTTGATACAGCCTCAAATGGTAACTTCCTCAAGAAGAATGTGGAAGAAGGCTGGGAATTGGTTGAAAATCTTGCTCAGTCAGATGGAAACTACAATGAGGACTATGACAGAATAGTAAGGTCCACCTCCACTGATCAAGAGGACAAGTAAAAGAAGGATTTGAAGATGGTCAATGAGAAGCTTGACAAGATCCTACTAAGCCAACAAAAGGCCATTCATTTCATTGGTGAAGAAGAGGTTCAAGTTCAAGAGGGGGAGAGAGAGTTTGCTGAGCTCTGTTATATGCAAAACCAGGGAGGATTTAAAGGCTACAGCCAAGGAGGTGGGTTCAAGAACAACAACCTCTCCTATAAAAGCACCAATGTAGCAAATCCCCAAGATCAAGTCTATCCACCTCCACAGCCTCCACAGCAAAACAACTATGCACCCAAGCAGCAGCATCAAGTGTTCCAGCCTCAATTGTGTCCCCCTCCAGGGTTTCAGACTAACCAAGACCAGGAACAAGACTTAAGAGCCATGATGCAACAGCTGTTGATTGGGCAAACCAATGGAAAGATTAAGGAAGCCAAACAGTTTGCTGAGTTGAACCAAAGGCTCACATCCCAGTATAATGATCTTAACATGAAGTTTGAAGGTCTCAACACTAGAGTGAAGTATATGGAGAGCAACCTTGCTTCTACTTCAGCTCCCAAACCTACTCTACTCCCTGGAAAAGCTGTTCAAAACCCAAGGGAGTTCACTGCAAAAGCCATTCATATCCTTGAAGAAGAAGTCACTGAGGACAGTGAAGTTCAAGATGGGGAGGATTGGTCATTTCTTGAAGTTCAGAGTGATGTTTGTGCAATGCAGACTGAATCCAGTATTGCACTCGACCAGGTGCTCGATCCAGCACTTGACCGAGTGCCTGATCGAGTAGTGGATCGAGCTGAAGGATCAGAAGCTGTCAAGCTTGCTAAGTACATTCCTCCTGCTTACAAACCGCCTCTACCATTCCCAGGACATTTCAAGGCACATAAGCTTAAGGAATTAAGGGAAATCATTGAGAAAAAAAGAAATGTTGGCTTTGCAACAAGAGGATGAGAAAGCTTTGAGGGAAGAGGTTATGATTGAGAAACAAGAGGAAGTGATGGCCATACAAGAGGTTATCATTGCTTACCAAGAAGAAGAGAGAGGACCTGCCTTGGAACAATATGATCCATATCCTCTCTATAAGGTTTTTTTGCTTGAATTGTCAAAGAAGAAGGCTCATGCTCAAGATGAGAAGGATCTTGAAGACCTTGGAGGAGTTATCATCCCAATTAAACTTAAGGATCCAGGTCCATTCTATCTGCCTTGCTCACTTAGCTATCTTCACTACAACCAGTGCTTATGTGATTTGGGAGCATCTATCAGTGTGATGCCTTACTCTATAGCACATAAGTTTGGGCACACTGAATTCAAGTCCACCAACCTTCACATATGTCTAGCTGATGGATCAAACAGGGATGTAGTTGGTAAGTTGGAAAACATTCCAGTCAAGATAGGAAAGGCAAGGATTCATACAGACTTGGTGGTTCTAGAGATGGATAAGGAGCCTGAAGATCCTATCATTCTAGGGAGGCCATTCTTAGCCACTGCTGGAGCTGTTATAGATGTTAAGGATGGTCTTGTAACCTTGAACATTGCTGAGGATATAACCATGAAGTTTGACAGCTATAACCCAACCAACCTTCCTACCATTGATGATCAACCTTTTACTATCAAGGACAAAGGTGCTCATGAAGGCTTAAGTGAAGTGGCAACTCCAAAGGCTAAGCCCTTTCTTCAAGAGGAATCAGTGGAAAAGCTCAAGAGTTGACTGAATTGGTGAAGGATCTCCAAGTTAAGCTAAGCAAGAGGTCTTTGAAGAAGGCAAGACCAAGGCTCAAAATCAAGAAGAAATATGGTTTATGTGTTAAGGGTGAAGTGATCAAGGGTCAACTTCACATTGATCAAGAGGTGCCAGGGAGGATTTCATCACCTCCTTGGTATCTTGACCAAGCCTGAAAAGGCAACCAAACTCAAGCTTAGTGACTTTAAACAAGCTCACTAGGGAGAAAGTCTCTAAGGTATCATTGTAAATAAGCTTTTTTTTTCCTTGTAGTTTTGATTTGTTTTCTTTTATGTTTGTGTTGGGTAGGCTTTTCAATGAAAGTGTAGATGGGTATGGTGAGATTTGGACTTGGGGAAGTAGATTCGCAAGCCCACTCGACCGGCCCACGAGAGGTACTCGACCGAGTTGTCAAAGATCTAAGGCCCATTCGATTCCCATTTCTTTAGAATGATCGAGTGGAGGGAAGAAAAAGAAGAAAATTTTGAATTTTCAAACTTTAGTCAAGGAGCTCGACCACGTGCGGTCGAGTGTGGGGTCGAGTGGCAGCAAAAAGAAGGTCAAAGATTCCCATTTCAAATTTTAATGGTATGGACACTCCACTCTTGTCTCCTTGTCCTCTTAACTTCTTTAAATAAAGTTTGATTTGATCATATACCTCTCACACTCTCTCATTTGCTTAAAAACAAGTTAAAATCAAGTTTAAATTCTCTCTCAAGTTCATCTTTTTGCTCAAGCTTAGCTCTTTTAGTTTTTTGGTCACTAACCTATTAACATTAAGCTTCGAGTCTATTCCTTTCAGTTCTATTTGAAAATGCCTTCAAAGATAACTAGGAAGTCTCAACCAGCGGCTGAAAGCTCCCTAGATCGTCGTGATGCTCGTCTTGAATCGAGAGGAGGAATTGGAAGAACCACTTGACCCACCACTCGAGCAAGCACACGACCGAGTGGTGGTCCGACTAGGCGATCGAAGGAGATTGCGAGAGAGAAGCATCAGTCAGCTGAGGAAGACCCTGAGCGAACTGAGAGTGAAGAAGAGATGGAGTTCACTCTTAGAGAGCACATTAGGAGACAGAAGGCCAAGGGGAAGAGGCCAGCAGTTGAACAAGAGGAGGTTGAAGAAGAGAGTGAAGAAGAAGAGGGAGAAGATGATGGAGAAGAAGAATCTTGTGGTTTGACTAAAAGGCAACTTTATGAAGCCTTCTTAAGGATGCAGTTCTTGGGGACTAGATACCCACACAAGGAAACCATGGAGAAGCTAGGCATTGATGAAGATGTGGAATATCTTTTTGAGAAGTGCAACCTAACCAAGTTCATGGGGCTTTGCATGGAGGGTTATAAAGAAGAAAGCTGTGAGTTTCTAGTCATAGTCAAGTTGCACTGCTACATAAGGAAGGATGATGAGTTGGGAGCTGGTCATATTGCCTTCACTATCAAGGGAAAGAAGTATGAGCTCTCAATGAAGAAGATAGCCAATATCTTTGGCTTTGAGGTTGGTAGTGAGAGGAGCATGGTCATACCAAGAGAAGAACTCTATGCTGTTTGGGAAACCATTGGAGATAACATCACCTACTCATCCTCCAAGACCAAGAGTTCCAAAATAAGAAGCCCAGTCCTAAGGTACTTCCACAAAGTCTTAGCAAACACCTTTTTTGCTTGGAAGGAAACTGGAAATCTCAATAAGGGTGAGCTCAAGATGATTGATGTGGCACTTAATAGCATAATTCTTCAAGCAAGGGATAGAAGCATCATCCTTGGAAGCAGAGAAGGCACTGATCTTGCAATGGTGCTCATTGACCACATGATCTATTTGAGAAGTTGGGTAGGCAAGATACAAAACAAAGGTTCATGGGGAGCCCTAACCATTGGAGGTATCATCACTCCAATACTACAAGCTGCTAAGGTCCCACTTAGAGGAGAGAAAGTCTTGCCAAGATGGATTGATTCCAGCTATCTCCCCTCCACTCTCATACTAGCCAAGGAGATGCATCAAGGAAATCACATTTTCAACTTTGAGCTTCCAACAATTGGGAAAAGACAGCTTGTCCTACCCAATCAAGAGCTTACCACCATAAGTGAAGGGCAAAACATTGACTTTTGGCCAGCTGATGAGTTCTTGTTTGATGGGAAACCTCAAGTTAGAGTTGATGAAGCTGGAGATGTACAAATGGCTGATGGGGAGGAGCAGTTTTACTTTGAAGATTATGAGCCTAACCCAAGAGATAGTAGAAGAGTGAGAGAGAATAGCAAGAGGTTGACACTCCTACAAAAGTGGAACAAGTGGCATGGGAAGAAATTTGATAAGCTAAAGAAGAAGGTGGGCAATATGGCTAAGTCCATTAAGGGCTTAAAGATGGAAATTGCTGAGCTAAAGAGTGGAAATTCTTCACCAACACCATCTAGCCCTTTGAGGAGGTGTAGCTCAACTAGAGCACTTTCAAGAGCTGAAAACCCTGTGGAACCAGCTAGAGCTTCAATGTACGAGCCAATTCAGAGGAAGAGAAGTTCAAGTAGCCGAGAACAACAATTTTCGAGGCACTCGACCGGTTCACTCGAGCAACCACTCGACTGAGCACCCCACATGCAATCGGCCGAGTTCGAACCCAGAACTCCTTATGGCTTCCCAGCTCCAACAGCATATCCAGGCTATCCAAGTTACTCTCCCTTCCCACCCCAGTACTTCATGGATCCAGCACTCTTGCACCAGTTCTACCAGCAGAAAGGTCAGAATTTTGGCACTCGCAGTCCAACTCGGCCCCCCCACTCGACCGAGTGCCAGTCGATTGCAATAGTCGAGTTGCCCCAGTCTCTTTCTCCAAGTCATCAACAAGACCCCTACTACACTTTTGACAGCATGAATGAGGATGTGGACAGCATCTACCACAATCCTTGAGGTACCACTATCACCTTCCCTTGTAAATACCATAGCATTTCATATTGTGTTTTGTTTTAAGTCTTGAATCCTCTTACAAATTTCTTTCACACAGAGGACTGTGTGATTTAAGTTTGGGGGAGGGTTTGAGATAGCATTTGACATTGTTTTCTGTTTTCTTATTTCAAATTTTTAGCATAATCATGTTAGTATTTGCATAGCCTTGAATTCCTGCATTGCCTTTGGTCTAAATTGAAGCATGTTGTGATTTGATGCCATTTCCTATTTATAAGAACCTAATATTGACTTACAATTATCAATGTGTGCATTGCTTTAAACTCATGGATACCATATACATATTTGGATCATCTTTCTCCTTTTTACCACTCTTGTTGATCCAAGTAGCTGATTAAACCATTAAAATCAGTTTTCCTACCCCTTAAGCAACTCTTCTTTCAAGCCATGTTTATTCTTGTGTGTGTGAGGCCTTTTTTGGGATTGAGCTTGGTAGAAAGTGTTAGGTTTGAACTGACAAGAGTAAGACCTTGTGTAGTTCTAGTTTGCATTTTTCAAACTAGATAGGACTAGGTGGTTCACTTGTTGGGTTTGGGATTTGGCTGTTTTGAAAAGAAAAGAGGAGAAAGAGAAAGAAAAAGGTAGAGTCTTTAGGAGGGGAATGTGTTTAAGCAAAATCAAAGTCTAGTGAAAGAATGGGAAGTAAAAAAATTGTTGAAGATGGTTCTAGTTAAAGAAAAGAAAAGAAAGAAAAGAAGAGTCTAGCAAAATGCTTGTATGTCTTAAGAATAAGAAGAAAAGAGAACCATAGCAAATAAGTAAGAATCCCCCATTCCACTAGAAAGATCAAAAAAGAAACCTCTCCTAAGACTTTCAAATCAAAATAGAAAAGGGTTTAAGAGAA
>NC_025693.1:9644488-9663118 GCF_000633955.1 Camelina sativa
ATAGTTGCATTGCATTTGCATCTTTTCTTGCATAAACAGGTGATTTTGGAGCCTAAGGAGCATGGAAGCAATGCTGAAGAGGAGTGAAGCTATCAAGAGGAGAAAGCAAGGGAGTTAGAGCTGAAGAACCAAGGTCCGGAGTTCCACTCGACCGCCCACTCGACCAGACACTCGACCGTGTGCAGAGAAGAAATCGACCGAGTGGAAGAACAGAAGAAAAGCCAACTCGACCGGTCACTCGACCGAGCACCAGGTCGAGCTGACCGAGCCGCCTAGCTATTTTGTCTTTTAGCATTTTTAGGGCTTCCACTACTTTTCCTATAAAAGGACCTTGTACCCTTCAGCCACCAAGAGTCCAGCTTTTTAGATATTTTCAAACCTAGTATTTACCCTTTTGGANTGTACTCGATCTACACTCGATCGAGTGCTTGCTCGAGCTCATCCCCAGAATTCTTGTTTATGCTTTGTGTTTGTTCTGTCTCAATTCCTGTTTCATCTTAGTTGCATTTCTGTTGCTTTCATTTAGTTNCAAAATATTAAGAATTCGAGTTTGATTCCTTCTTCAATATTGTAGATATTTGCTTTATCTTTCTATTGATGCAAGTTTCGTTATTTTATATGTTTATGATTTCGTTGTTCATCATGTGTGATTGTGAGTAGTTTGCTTAGGATCTTGAGGATGGGTTAGGCTGGATTGTGGTTGAGGTTTTTTTAGCTAGGTCAAGCTTGATTGTTATATATGTCTTCTAGGCTAGATGTACTCTATGCTGATCCTATAACCGAGAGGGTAGGATTTGATTTCAAGCTTCTTAGCATCACACCAATGTCTAGGTTGCAAGATAAGTCTAGATCTAGAGATTATCATTAGGCATGCTAAGAGACTAGATGTCTTGTTTGATTTTTGACATTAATGATTTGTTGCTTAATGCTTGCTTGTATAAGTTCTTTGCTTTGTGAGAACAAGTCTAGAAATATATGAGCTTGATTGTTTTTGCCATGAGAGTGGATTAACATGTTCTAGGAAGATCATTGTCTAGAGATTAACTCAAGTTGTTTGAAATTTGTTGACCAAGTTAGATGACCACAATCATTAGTCCAGCCCATGAATCCCTTCTCAAGACCTTCCTTGTCTTTTGATTTCTTAGTTTAAATCCTGTTGTTTGGTCGTTGTTTGATTCGTTTTTGTCTTGCTCTGTTTTATTGGGTTTGCTCTGTTTCTCGTATTTGTCCGACTCGACCCTGTACTCGATCTACACTCAATCTCGAGTGCTTGCTCGAGCTCATCCCCAGAATTCTTGTTTATGCTTTGTGTTTGTTCTGTCTCAATTCCTGTTTCATCTTAGTTGCATTTCTGTTGCTTTCATTTAGTTTCCTGTTCATTACTTGCCTTGCATATCTATAGTTTCTGTTTCATTGCATTGTTGTTTAGATCATCCTGCTCTCTTTACATTTAGCATCTATCTTAGTAGCTTTTACTTTCTGCATTTTACATTTCATCAATAGGTTGTTAGTGACAAACATCCTTCATATTTGGCTTGACTTAGACTTATATGCACATCCTGATTGCTTGCAAACACTCATTTAGGATTGACATCTCTTATACTACAACAGCATAAGGGTAATTGAAACACCTTACACCCCATATGTTCACNTTGTCTTTTGATTTCTTAGTTTAAATCCTGTTGTTTGGTCGTTGTTTGATTCGTTTTTGTCTTGCTCTGTTTTATTGGGTTTGCTCTGTTTCTCGTATTTGTCCGACTCGACCCTGTACTCGATCTACACTCAATCTCGAGTGCTTGCTCGAGCTCATCCCCAGAATTCTTGTTTATGCTTTGTGTTTGTTCTGTCTCAATTCCTGTTTCATCTTAGTTGCATTTCTGTTGCTTTCATTTAGTTTCCTGTTCATTACTTGCCTTGCATATCTATAGTTTCTGTTTCATTGCATTGTTGTTTAGATCATCCTGCTCTCTTTACATTTAGCATCTATCTTAGTAGCTTTTACTTTCTGCATTTTACATTTCATCAATAGGTTGTTAGTGACAAACATCCTTCATATTTGGCTTGACTTAGACTTATATGCACATCCTGATTGCTTGCAAACACTCATTTAGGATTGACATCTCTTATACTACAACAGCATAAGGGTAATTGAAACACCTTACACCCCATATGTTCACCATCATTCATTCATATCTCATCCATCCATACCACACCACCATAAAAAGATTGTTTCAGATCCCTTACCCGAACAGGTACACGATCACCTGCTTCGAGTAACCCCTCGAGTTGTTCATACTTCCTTTGTTAACTCGATCAATCCACCCGATCCTGTACTCGAATGCTTGCATCGAGTGCTTAGGTCGTGTGGTTCTTTAATTATATTCTTTCTTTTATCATCTTAGGATTGTTAGACAAAACCCCTTTATTGCTTGGCTTGACTTGCATTGTTCTGATTGCATCCTTCCTGGCATAAACAACCATTTGGATTGATAACCCTTTTGTGAAAATCCGCTTATCAATTTGGTGCACTTTCTAGATCAAGTTCTTTTATCTATATTGGTTTGGCATCTGACTTGTTTGCTTTCGTTTTTTGTTTGTTTTGAATCTCAGGTACAACCCGAGCACCCACCCGACCCGTCACTCGATCACCTGGATCGGGTTGACCTTCGTGTAATCACTCGCTCACCTACTTGTGCATGCAAACATGATCCATAGGTAGCCAAAACTGGAGTCCTTTCATCGTAAACATCGACAGACCAATGTTATTCAGACAACAACAAGTTCAACAACCGTAACCAGCAATCATTGACGAGACAATGAACAATCAGAACTAATGTGAGAACGGGATCGGTCACTCGGCCAAGAACACTCACATCTCTCAAACACTCCTCGGTCACCTCTCGGACGCCTCTCGGACACTCAGACAAATGGTACCAGCGTCCAGTAGCTAGCATAGGCGACAAGTATCTGACCTAGAACATCAACGTGGCATCTTTAAGTTCCCAAGGATCATCAAGGAGGAGCAAGACAAGGTCATCTAATGGGCAGTTCCAGGCCAAGCTCCAACCATTACACCAAGGACTCAAGGCTAGCATCACCAAAGAAGAGCCTTGGGTGCAACGAGCTTTGGGAAGCTTAATTCGCGTGTCTTCACCATCACGCTAGTGTGAAGACATCCCTAAGTCATTAGAAGGAGCTGTACTCTTTTTCTACTTTGGGTTTGCCCCAATGGGTTTACCAAAGAGGTTTTAACGAGGCAGCGAACTCTAGTGCATCTCCACTTCATTCCTGCTTGGCTCATGACTTGGAAACTTTCATTGACAAGATTATGGGACAAGGAAGTAAAGATCCTATCCACCGCGTCCAGCCAATGACGTGGCCACCCTATCTCCTTCCTTCCTTTACTTTATTTCCTTTAAACTCTCTTATGACCGTTGGATTGGTCTTTGCTTTGATTTACTTTTGCCTTTACTTTATGGCCAAGTGTAAGGATCAGATCCTGGCCGCGTGTCTAGGGTTTTAGAATCTCCCTAGCCCAAGTCCGGGACTTGCCTCTTGAGAAATCCTAAAAGGTTTGCGAACCAGGGTTGAGACCTTCTAGTCCGACCGTATCACGGGCCGTGCCATCTCCCGTGTGTCGTTGAATCGATCCACCTTCGCAACCATCGTCACTTCGCATCGCAACCTATCGCAACCATCGTCGAATCGCATCGTGTCCCCTCGCGTCCACCGTCGTTCCGCATCGTAGCCGCTCACAGCCTTCCATAGCCGCTTGACCACGACGAGGCCAACGTTCGATCTTTTGTTCCACTTGTTCGTTTGCCCCCAAATTTCGTTTCAATCGTCCGTTATATCTCCTCTTTTGTTCCCCACCGTCTTGTCCGAGGAAAGTTTCCGATTCACCGACCGTCTCGAGGAACCGACTGTCCGTCCGTACCGTGAGCCGTCCGTCGCTCACATCAGTTGGTATTAGAGCTAAAAGCTCCTCCAAAGGTTGTATCTTTCCTTCACCTTTCTATTCTCGCATCTTGTATCTTCCTTTGCCTTCTTTGTGTGCTCTAGGTTGTTAGTCTCGTTTTTGTATCTTTGCGTTTCTTTAGTTTCGTCCTTAGCGTTGCATAGATCCGTTAGCTTTCGATTTATGCATAGTTATCTCGATAGGTTGTTTGTTCCTTCGTTTGTTCATCCTATTTCTGGGTTTTGATCATCATTGTTCTTGCCTAGGACTTGTTAGATCGATAAAGTAGAGTGTTTGCTTTTCATTTCGTGTTGTGGTCCCAAAAGTTTTGCTTTTTGTGCGTGTGTTTGCTTTTAGGCGAGTGTAGGTTCTTTTGTTTAGTCTTAGGTTGTCATTTTTGCCTTGCTGTCCTCAATCTTTGACTACTACCTAGAAAATATCTTATCTGCCGACTATAGAATCATCTTTGACAAGGTACGTGATTCACTCGGCCAGCGCATCGCGTACGGACCAAGTCCACGACATCGCTCGAGAATCATCTTTCGACCGTGAGATCTACCAATTGTGGCCCGAATTCTGTTCTAGACATCAGCCGATTGAGTTTCCCGTCCATCCATCGACTCCAAGCACCATACCACCAGCGACCGTCCGTACCGGTCGTCTGTACCGCCGTCCGTACCGTCGACCATACTTCGTACCAAGTCCGCTTCCAAGACTGCGATCAACATGCAACGCTTGATTCCACACTGATCAAGCATGGAATATGATGGGAACGATTCCGAGTTGGGATCATGGTATGATAAAGACCATGGCCTAGACCCGGAGCAAGAGGCCACCGAGGACAAGCCATTGTACGACAAACACTATGGAACCGATCCAGAACCAGCGACTACCGAGAACAAATCATGATACGCCGAGGACTATGAAGAAGGGCCGGATCAAGTGAAACACAAGCATGGATCATCAGACTACTATTGGCCGTCTACGTCACAAGCCACACCTCACCGCGAGCCATGGCCGATTAGTGACGAAGACTCTGATGGCGACAACTTGGGTCGTTACTACGCACCACCCCGGTATCACCGAGAGTCCAAGGAGAAGTTCCCAAGACGCACCAAAGTAATTACAACCTAGACACCGTACGCATCATCCAACAAGTCTAGTGCCTACCGCACCTGGAACCAAGGTCTTCCGAGCTGGTGTCCACGCGTATCACCGGTCAACAAGTCTAGCCACGTTCAAGACAAAGCCAAGGTGAGCATTGTGGAATCTCAAACTAAGTCAAGGGAACAAGCCTTAAGAAAGCCGGAGCATTCTCCTGGAGCACCAAGTTTCACGAACGAATTGATCTCTATCCAATATCAACTCCGACATCTTGGAGAAATGTTGGACCAGGTAGAGTCATCGTACACTCGTGGAGAGTCATCGCGGCACCAACACTCGGCCCTTGTGTTTTCACTAACGCCGGATCCGCGAGTTCGTCATCGGCTGGAGCAACTTGAGTTGACAAGGAACAGGCCGAATTCCGAGTTGATTAAGGACGACGCACCAACGGAGCAAGCTGACCGGGAGTTGAGCTTAGAACATGATTTTGATCGACAAATCGGTTCTAAGGGAGTCATTGACCCGAGAGGAATCATAGAGAAGCCAGCCGAGCCGCCTAACCACCAAGCTTGCGTACTCGGAGATACAGGTCCCAGCCGATAGGCGGACCAAGGGAAACTCCTCACCGTGTCTGATCAAGACCGAGCCGACACCCGTACGCAATGTTCGGACAGGTGCATGGTGCGTGAGTCCTCACCCGGAATATGTACCAAGCCACTAGGCGAGGCCAAAGAAGAGTCGGCCCGTGCAATCGACTTCATATCCGGAGTTCACTTGTTAATGGGGTGTTTCAAGCTAAAGGAGCCACCGGAGATGGCCATTGATGGATCTTTTCACTCGGTATTGTTCATGACTACTTAAAATAGTAAGCTCCAGCTGGGAGTCGCCTGTACCATGCCATCCTTCTCCACTTTTAGCGCCAAGGCCGTTACCGCACAAGGTCCTATGGCTGGCGACACATTTGTCCAACTTTGGTGCGGACCAAACTTTTGTGTGGCTTTCTGGAGAGCTTCAGCAACCAACCATGGTTCATGAAGGGATCGGAGCGATGAACGCCACTGGCCTAACCGGGGAAGTCTTATCCTTTTCTCTTAAGGCCTTACTGTTTCCTTTTGATCCCGGAAAATTAACCCGCGGTTGAACTTTTGATGCTGCTTATTTGGGTTTTCCTTTTTGATCCAGGTGATGAGCAAAGTTTTGAGGTCAAAACTTCTATAAGAGGGAGGGAATGATGTGAGCACAGGATCGGTCACTCGGCCAGGAATACTCACATGTCTCGGACACTCCTGGGTCGCCTCTCGGACACTCGGACAAACGGTACCAAAGTCCAGTAGCTAGCGTAGGCGACAACTAGTTGACCCAGAACATCAACGTGGCATCTTTAAGTCCCCAAGGATCATCAAGGAGAAGCAAGACAAGGTCATCTAATGGGCAGTTCCAGGCCAAGCTCCAACCATTACACCAAGGACTCAAGGCTAGCATCACCAAACAAGAGCCTTGGTGCGACCAGCTTTGAGAAGCTTAATTCGGGTGTCTTCACCATCACGCTAGTGTGAAGATATCCCTAAGTCATTAGAAGGAGTTGTACTCTTTTTCCTACTTTGGGTTTGTCCCAATGGGTTTACCAAAGAGGTTTTAACGAGGCAGCGAACTCTAGTGAATCTCCACTTCGTTCCTGCTTGGCTCATGACTTGGAAACTTTCATTGACAAGATTATGGGCGAAGGAAGTAAAGATCCTATCCACCGCGTCCAGCCAATGACGTGGCCACCCTATCTCATTCCTTCCTTTACTTTATTTCCTTTGAACTCTCTTATGACCATTGGATTGGTCTTTGCTTTGATTTACTTTTGCCTTTGCTTTATGGCCAAGTGTAAGGATCAGATCCTGGCCGCGTGTCTAGGGTTTTAGAGTCTCCCATATGTAAGCCTCCCTATAAAAAGGCCTAAACCCTCTTTGTAAAAATCAGACTTGAAGATTGAATTAATTTCCAAAGAGAGAATCTTTGTTTCTTGTCTCACCTCTCTCCTTAGCCCAAGTCCTGGCTCTTCAGAAATCCTAGAAGGTTCGCGAACCGGGTTCGAGACCTTCTAGTCCAACCATATCACGGGCCGTGCCATTTCTCGTGTCTCGTCGAATCAATCCACCTTCGCAACCATCGTCACTTCGCATTGCAACCTATCGAAACAATCGTCGCATTGCATCGTGTCCCCTCGCGTCCACCGTCGTTTCGCATCGTAGCCGCTTGCAGCCTTCTGTAGCCGCTCGACCATGATGAGGCCAACATTCGATCTTTTGTTCCACTCGTTCGTTTGCCCCCAAATTCCGTTTCCATCAGTCGTTTCATCTCCTCTTTCGTTCCCCACCGTCTTGTCCGAGGAAAGTTTCCGACTCACCGAGCATCTCGAGGAACCGACGTTTCGTCCGTACCGCAAGCCGTCCGGCGCTCACATCAAGAATGGTCCACCAGCTCCTCAAGCAAGGACCAACATAGGAGCATGGGATGCTCCATCTACTCATACTCAATGGAATGGCATTGTGCCTTCTGCTGTGCAGAACAATAATTTTGAGATCAAGAGTAGTCTCATCCAGATGATACAGAGCAACAAGTTTCATGGATTGCCAATGGAGGACCCATTGGATCATCTGGATGAATTTGATAGGCTCTGTAGCCTCACCAAGATAAATGGAGTTAGTGAGGATGGATTCAAACTCCGGCTTTTCCCACTCTCTGTGGGAGACAAAGCACACATCTGGGAGAAATCACTCCCCAAGGAGTCCATCTCCAACTCCAGAACCGAAAGGCTGCAAAATGATATTTCCAGCTTTGTTCAGAAGAACAATGAGACGTTTAATGAAGCTTGGGAACGTTTCAAGGGATACACTACCAGATGTCCTCACCATGGTTTCAGCAATGCTTCATTGATGGGCACACATTACAGAGGAGAGATCCCAAGATACGGATGTTGCTGGACACCGCAAGCAATGGTAACTTCCTCAACAAGGATGTTGATGGAGGTTGGGACGTAGTGGAGAACTTGGCTCAATCTGATGGGAATAACAATGAGGAGTACGATCGCACTATGCGATCTACTGGAGAGGAAGATGCAAAGTACAAAAGGGACATAAAAGCCCTCAATGACAAGCTCGATAAACTACTCAGCCAGCAGCAGCATGTTCACACAATATCAGAGGAAGAACAGTTTTTACAACAAGATGGGGAGACTATTCAGCTCGAAGATGCGCACTACATTTATAATCAAAGTGGTAACATAACTAGGCCCAGAACCTACATCCCCAATAATCAGATATACGGACCCATACCTCCATCTAGTTCCTCATCGCTGGATTTGCTATCACTGATGCACACAGTCATCTCAACACAGAAGACCGACACCATACACAATAATACAAGATTCGATGAACTCGCCTGCCGTTTATCAGCAAATTTCGACCAAATACATAACAAGTTTGATGCCTTAGGATCGTGAATTCAGGTGCTTACCGATAACTCGGCTTCAACCTCAAAAATTCCTAGGGAGTCTGTACATGCGATAGCACTACGGAGTGGACGGCACCACCGAACATTACTGAGGACAGCAATGATTTAGATTGGGAGGCTCTCCGTGAACCGCCCAGTCATGCCCAACCAACAAACCATTTTCCAGAGCAACCCAACCCAGCACCCGACCACACCACTCGGATAGATGATCGGGTTGACACTCCGGGTACTCCACCTCCATCAGAAAAACTAGGAGGAGAGAAAAAGAAGGAAAGAAGATTCATCCCTCCACCTTACAAGCCACCTTTGCCATTCCCTGGACGATTTTGCAAGGAACTTCTTGAGAAGTACAAGGCATTATTCGAGAAACAGATGCAAGAACTCAAACTTCGTATGCCTCTAATGGCCGCTTTCACCCTGATACCTCCTTACCAAAAATTCTTGAAGGATGCAGTGATGGAGCGGATAAAACAAGTGCAGGGGATGGTCATACTCAATCATGAGTGCAGTGCAATAATCCAGAGGACTGCTGCACCTAAGAAATTAAGTGACTCTTGACGTTCGGAAGATGTCTTTGTGATTTGGGGGCATTTGTCAGCCTAATGCCTTTAACTGTAGCCAAACGTCTTGGATTCGAGAAATTCAAGCCCACCGACATCCAACTGGTCCTAGCAGATCGAACTACAAGGTTGCCAAGCGGAGTGTTGAAAGACTTGCTGGTCAAGGTAGGGTCAGTAGACATACCAACCGACTTTGTGGTTTTGGAAATATATGTGGAGCCAAGGGATCCGCTCATCTTAGGACGACCATTTTAAGCCACCGTAGGTGTAATACCCCTCCCCGGGGACTAAAACTTATGCGGAATGGCTGAGGGACGACTATCGCGTAAGAATCGATCACGACTAAGGGGAATTAATTTTTGGTCGAAAAATATTTGAAGATGATCGGAGCAAATCGGAGTTGGTACGGTGGTGCAGTTTTTGACCGATGGCCGAATGCGATACCCAGCGTACCGTATTGTCCGCGTATGATAGCTGCCAAGCAAGCTGATGGAATGGTCGGTAAGGATGAGATCATGGGTGAAGCTTATCCGTTTGCTTTCATCCTTATCCATTCCCAGCCATCCTTATCCATTCCCATCCATCCTTATCCGATAGGCGAGGATAGGGTTGTGGATAAGATCGGCCAAGCTTATCCGCCATGTGTCACCATCCTGAGCAAGCTTAGTGGGCGAGAGTGTGAGTGAGAGTCCAAAGGTCCGCGAGGGAAAGTACGAGGGGGTCTTAGGGAGTTTGGTCGAGAGTCTAGGAGTCTTAGTTGCAACGCTAAGGTAAGTTTCCAAAGCGCGTGGGGTAGCACGCGATAGGGTTGTTTTTATTTTATTAGTTAATTAATTATTTAGTTAGTTAATTAATTAGTTAATTATTTATTTATTTATTTATTTATTTAGTTATTTATTTTATTAGAGTGAGGTTAGGAGGTTAGACTTAGAATATTAGAGGGGGGTATTATTACTATTCTTGTGTTGCTTTGGTATTTGCTTGCATTGTGTTATTGCCTGCATTGTTATGTTGCTTGTGTGATTGCTTGCATTGTTGTTATGATGCTTGTGTGATTGTTTGTTAATATAGCGTCGCGATGGTATAGCCGTGATGCTGGACGGTTAGTCGCATTGCCGTTATACTGTCCGATTGTTATATTGTTGTTTGCTGCATGTTGGTTAGTATCATTTAGTTAGTTGCATTAGGCGAATCATGAGGATCCCATCGTCTGCTGTGCGTTGCGTGTAACCCCGTAACGTGATGGCTTACGAAGGTTTGGAGCGGGTCATGCCCGGCCGGACGCTACATGACGATGTAGTATGAAGGAATGTATATCCTCTGTAGACTTTGTGTCTAGGGGTGGGGGCATTGCCTTTGGGAGATCATGTATTCGATAGGGGCCCAACTTAGGAGATAAGCATTGCATGTTTTATTTATTTTGCTTGAGGCTTCTAAGCCGCCTTGATTGTTTATTCCGTTGTTGCTTGTTGATTGTTATTTTGGGGTTGGGGAATACTAACATTAGAGATCCCGAGCTTACTGAGTAATATTAGATTACTCAGGATTCTACCCAATTTGTTTTACAGGTAACCTTAGTAGGGAGACCATAGGGGTTCAAAGGACGTTAGGCCAACCTGTGTAGATTTCCTTGCCTTTGTAAGATATAGATTTTGTGTATACTATGTATTACTCGATTTAACATTATAAATAAAGCGATGTTTTCTTAAAACCCCGTGTCTCCTAATGATATTTATTAGTCTAGTCCAGACTAATCATAACTCGCGCGTAACGGTACGGGTTGCAAAGCCTTAGGCCATGATACACGAGGAACGGGCATCTGCGGTTGGACGGCTTGGGCGATCGGATGTGTTCCGGGAACCTCGGTCGGCCGGCTGTGGATGTCCTACACGTGATGCTCTCGGTCTGTTCTTGGCCTAGAACGGGTCGGGGGTGTTACAGTGGGAGCAATGATATATGTGAGGAACGGGAAGATCGATCTGAAGCTCGGAGAAGACCTCACTATGCAGTTTGACATTCGGGAAACTAAGAAAAAACCCACAATAGCAGGGCAAACCTTCTAGATAGAGGAGTTAGAAAAACTGCGTGATGAGGCATTTGAGGAGATTGCAATCGGGGATAGCCTACAAACAACGATGACAAACGATAGTAAGGAGGGATTCGTACATCAAGAAACGGAGCTCTACAAGGAGCTGCTTGATACTTATCGAGAAGTCATCGAACCGGAGCTAAGTGAAGACACAAGGGAAGCTAAGGGAGAAACAATAATGCTCGACAACCGAAGCTTGGATAAGTCAGTAGTCACCTCCTCCTTCATGTCGTGCAGTTGCTCAACACCAGCCCACCCGACTACTAACCCGATCACTAACACGATCGCCTCATCGAGTAAGGTGATCGAGCACAACCTTGAGCCACAAATTCAAACCACTGATGATTGGTCCGAGTCAAAGGCGCCTAAAGTGAAACTCAAATCACTTCCATCCGGGCTAAGGTACGCTTTCTTGGGGCCTAATTCTACCTATCCAGTTATAGTAAATTCTAGCTTGCCTGAAAAATAGTTGAAATTGCTATGCCCTCGAATTGAGAAACTATAGAAGAGCAATAGGCTACACTCTAAATGACATCAAGGGTATATCCCCTGATCACTGCACCCACCAGATAAACCTAGAGGATGAACATATTCTAGGGTAGAACCTCAGCGTCGGCTAAACCCGAACCTGAAAGAAGTGGTGAAGAAGGAAATTCTGAAGTTGCTCGATGCTGGAGTTATCTACCCCATTTCTGATAGCACTTGGGTGTCCCAGGTGCACTGCGTTCCAAAGAAAGGAGGAATCACCGTTGTCAAAAACGAGAAAGACGAGCTAATTCCCACAAGGACGATAACAGGTCATCGGATGTGCATTGACTATAGGAAGCTTAACGCAGCCTCTAGGAAGGATCATTTCCCCCTGCCTTTCATCGACCAGATGCTGGAGCAACTCTCTAACCACCCCTACTACTGTTTCCTTGCAGGTATAGTGGATTTTTCCAAATCCCAATACACCCTGCTGACCAGGAGAAAACAACTTCACATGCCCTATGGTACTTTCGCCTACAAGAGGATGCCTTTCGGTTTGTGCAACGCTCCCGCGACTTTCCAAAGAGGCATGACATCCATCTTCTCGAATTTAATAGAAGAAATGGTGGAGGTCTTCATGGATGACTTTTCAGTATATGGAGCTTCTTTCTCGTCCTGTATTTCAAACCTCTGCAAGGTGCTCGAAAGGTGTGAAGAAACCAACCTGGTGTTAAACTGGGAAAAGTGACACTTTATGGTCCAGGAGGGGATAGTTTTAGGACACAAGATATCAGAAAAGGGAATAGAGGTCGACAAGGCTAAGATCGAAGTGATGGTTGAACTTCCACCTCCTAAATTGGTGTGAGACGTCAGAAGTTTGTAGGTCACGCGGGGTTCTACAGGCGATTCATTAAAGACTTCTCTAAGATCGCCTGACCATTAATGCGACTCCTTTGCAAAGAAGCAGAGTTTCTTGTCGACAAAGACTGCTTAGAAGCAGATGTCTATCTTCTCTGATCTCATTGAGGATGTTGTGGAAGTTTTTATGGATGATTTCTCTCTCTATGGAGACTCCTTTCCTTCTTGTCTTGCTAATTTATGCAGGGTTTTAAAGAGATGTGAGGAGACAAATCTTGTTTTGAACTGGGAAAAGTGTCACTTCATGGTTGAAGAAGGGATAGTTCTTGGTCATAAGATTTCAGAAAAGGGGATTGAGGTTGATAAGGCAAAGATTGAAGTCATGGTTCAACTCCAACCACCAAAAACAGTCAAGGACATAAGAAGCTTTCTTGGGCATGCTGGGTTTTATAGGAGGTTCATCAAGGACTTCTCAAAGATAGCTAGGCCATTGACAAGGTTGCTTTGTAAAGAGACTGAGTTCAACTTTGATGAAGATTGCTTGAAGGCTTTCAAGGAGATCAAAGCTGCTTTGATTTCAGCTCCAATAGTCCAAGCTCCAAACTGGGATCTTCCATTTGAGATTATGTGTGATGCTTCAGACTTTGCAGTAGGAGTAGTCGTAGGGCAGAAAAAAGATAAGAGACTGCATGTGATCCACTATGCAAGTAGAACCTTGGATGAAACTCAAGGAAGATATTCAACAACAGAGAAAGAGCTCTTAGCAGTGGTATTTGCCTTTGAAAAGTTCAGAAGCTACTTAGTAGGGTCCAAGGTGATTGTGTACACTGATCATGCTGCTTTGAGGCACATATACTCAAAGAAGGATACAAAACCGAGGTTGTTAAGGTCGATTTTGCTTCTCCAAGAGTTTGACATGGAAATAGTTGATAAAAAGGGGATAGAGAATGGAGTAGCTGATCACTTGTCTAGAATGAGGATAGAAAAGGAGATTCCAATTGATGATTCAATGCCTGAGGAGAAATTGATGCTGATTGGGTCAACACGGCTCCCAGCATGCACTCGGCCGAGTATGTTTGGGTGCCCGATCGAGCAGGACGAGATGGATGAGTGGATGGCACTTGAGAGTGAAGATCTGCCTTGGTATGCTGATATAGTCAATTACAAGGTGTGTGAAGAAATCCCAGCAGACATGGACTCCTATAGGAAGAAGAAACTCCTCAAGGACATCAATGAAGTTGAAGGAGTGTTAGGACATTGCCATGGTTCTGCTTATGGAGGCCATTTTGCAACTTTCAAGACAGCCGAAAAAGTCTTACAACCTGGTCTATGGTGGCCTACATTGTTCAAAGACACTCACAAGTTCATCACAAAGTGTGATGCTTGCCAAAGGATGGGGAACATCACAAGAAGGAATGAGATGCCCCAAAATCAAATTCTTGAAGTTGAGATATTTGATGTGTGGGGAATTGATTTCATGGGACCCTTTAATCCTCCTTCAAATGGGAATGCCTACATCTTAGTAGCAGTGGACTATATCTCCAAATGGGTGGAAGCCATTGCAAGCCCCACTAATGATCACAAGGTGGTTCTTAAACTTTTCAAGAACATAATCTTTCCAAGGTATGGAATCCCAAGAGTTGTGATTAGTGATGGAGGATCACACTTCATCAATAAAATCTTTGAAGGAATGCTAAGGAAGTATGGAGTTAAGCACAAGGTGTCTACAGCCTATCACCCTCAGATAAGTGAGCAAGTTGAGGTGTCAAACAAACAGATCAAGGCCATTCTATCAAGAATAGTAGGAGCAACAAGGAAGGATTGGTCTAGTAAACTTGATGAAACACTTTAGGCTAGAACAGCTTTCAAAACTCTTATAGGAAGAACCCCATTCCAGCTTGTGTATGGAAAGTCTTGTCACCTTCCCGCTGAAGTTGAGTACAAGGCTCTATGGGCAATCAAACTCCTGAAGTTGGATCTTGAAACAGCACAAGCTAAGAGAAGCCTTGATTTGCATGAACTTGAGGAGATCAGATTGGAAGCTTATGAAAACTCCAAAATCTACAAGGAGAGGACTAAGGCCTTCCATGATAAGAATATTCTCATCAAGGACCTTAAGCCTGGAGACCAGGCTTTGCTTTACAATTCAAAACTCAAGTTATTCCCTGGGAAGTTGAAAAGTAGATGGGGAGGTCTTTTTGAAATAAAAGAGATCTTACCATATGGAGCTGTTACACTTCTCAACAAGGATGATAGTGAGTTCACAGTCAATGATCAGAGGGTTAAGAAGTATTTGGGAGAGAAGGAGACACATGAGACGTGCTCAATACTTCTCAAAGATGCCCCTCACGCTTGAAGAGCCATGGAAGTCAAGCTTAGTGACTCTAAACAAGCTCACTAGGGAAGAAGTCCCTAAGGTATCCGTGTCTATATTACTTAGGATTTTTGGTATTTTGACTTGTTTTTGTATTTTTGAGGTCAGGAAAGCAAGGGAGTCTAAACAGAAGAAGAGAGGAAGATACGCGGTCCAGCTCGACCCCCCACTCGGACACGCACTCGACCGAGTGCCGGTCGATCTTCGTCGTCGAGCTGCCCCAAAGTCCATCTCCGAGTTACCAAAAAGACCCCAACTACTCCTATGACAGCATGCAGATGGATGTAGACAACTTCTTCCACAATCCCTAAGGTACCACCATCACCTTCACTTGTAAATATCATTGCATTTCATAGTTGTGTTTTGTTTTTAATCTTGAATCCTCATACAAATTTCTTTCACACAGAGGACTGTGTGATTTAAGTTTGAGGGAGGGTTTGAGATAGCACTTGATGTTGTGTTTTGTGTTCTTATTTCAAATTTTTAGCATCTTCATATTAGTATTTGCATAGCATCTAAAGCATAGAAAAACCCGAAAAATTTGAAATTTTTTTGCAAAAATCTTTATAAAAAAAAAGAGTGTTCATGTAGTTTGCATTGCATATTAGGATCTTGTTTAGCATGTTTCATGTAGGATTGTATAATATTTGCATTAGGGATCTATGATGAGTATTTCCTTGTTAGCTTGCTTAATTCACTAGACTAGGATCAATGCCCAAGTTAATAGTACTTTGATGCTAGTTGAGTAGTTAGAAGCATAAGATTGAACCAAGTCTTCTTGCATTGCATTTGGTCTATATTGAAGCATTTTGTGATTGGAAACCATTTCCTACTTATAAGAGCCTAATATTGACTTATAATTATCAATGTGAGCATTGCATTAAACTCATGGATACCATATACATATTTGGATCATCTTTCTCCTTTTTACCACTCTTGTTGATCCAAGTAGCTGATTAAACCATTAAGAATCAGTTCCCCTACCTTTAACCAAACCTTTCTTTCAAGCCATGTTTATTCTTGTGTGTGTGAGGCCTATTTTTGGGATTGAGCTTGGTAGAAAGTGTTAGGTTTGAACTGACAAGAGTAAGACCTTGTGTAGTTCTAGTTTGCATTTTTCAAACTAGATAGGACTAGGTGGTTCACTTGTTGGGTTTGGGACTTGGCTGTTATGAAAAGAAAAGAAAAAAAAAAAGAAAAGAGAAAGAGAACAAAGGGTAGAGTCTTTAAGAGAAGATTGAGTTTAAACAAAGTCTAGTGAAAGGATGGGAAGTAAAGTATTGTTGAAAATGGTTCTAGCTTAAGAAAGAAAAAGAAAGAAAAGGAAAGTCTAGCAAAAAGCTTATATGTCTTAAGAATAAGAAGAAAAGAGAACCATAGCAAATAAGTAAGAATCCCCCATCCCACTAGATAGATCAAATAAGAAACCTCTCCTAAGACTTGAAAACCAAAAAGAGAAAAGGGTGAAAGAGAAAAGAAGAAGTAAAGGGTAGCACTAGGATCATTTGGGTTTAGATTGCTAGGATAAACACTTTGGGTACCTTTGGGTAGACAAGGTTTTGTTCTTGTATGTGTCTAAGTGTTCTTACCTTTAGCATTCTTCTAAAGCTCAATCCATTTTCATGAGAGAACCTTGATATTGACAAGCCCCACTCTAAAAAGAGACCATCATTGTCTCAAAACCTTTATCTCCAAGCCAAATGAGTTTAAGCATTGCATAGAATTGATTCATGTTCTTGATTAATGAATGTTAAAGGAAATGGTTGATTTGAATGCATGTGGACATCTAAGGCTCAAATCAGTAAAGGTTGTGATATGCTTGTCTAAAGTCTTTAAGTACAGCTCATTCAACTTGCATCATAGTATTAGTAACTTGGACATTGATTCTAGATGGTCTATTTGCAAGCTTTAGGAGCTGAGATCCCACTTTCAAACCACACCTACCTTCTTATGTCTTGCTTATTTGCTTGAGGGCAAGCAAAGACTAAGTTTGGGGGTGTTGATGTTCATATATTTTACCTTGTTTTCCCTTAATATATTCACAACTTTTGCATCTTTTGCTATCCATTTAGGCCATTATTGTGTAGCTTTAGTACTAATCATGCATTAGAGTTTAGTTGCATTGCATTTGCATCTTTTCATGCATATTCAGGTGATTTTGGAGCTTAAGGAGCATGGAAGCAATGCTGAGGAGAAGTGAGCCAATCATGAAGGGAAAACAAGAGCGTTAAGGCTGAAGAACCAAGGTCCAGAGTCCAACTCGACCGCACACTCGACCAGACACTCGACCGTGTGCTGGGGAGGACTCGACCGAGTGGAGAATGCACGAGAGAAGCCAGCTCGACCTGCCATTCGACCGAGCACAGGTCGAGTTGACCGAGCCGTTGACTATTTTGTCTTTTAGTGTTTTTAGGGCTTCCACCTCCTCTCCTATATAAAGCCTTGTACCTGCAGCCACCAAGGTGTGCAACCTTTTTAGAGAGTCAGAAACCTAGTTTTTACTTTTTAAGGAATTATTCCCTTTGTCTTTTTATTTACTTAGATTTTGTACCCTTTTTAAGAAAACTCTTAGATTCTTCAATATTGTTGGTTCCATAACTTTCAATATATTAAGCATTTGGGTTTGATTCCTTTTGCAACATTGTAAATCTTGTTCTTATCTTTCATTTGATGCAAGTTTCGAGATTTTCTGGGTTTATGACTTTGATGTTCATCATGTGTTCATGTGAGTAGTGCTTAGGATCTTGAGGATGGGTTAGGGTGGGCTGTTTCTGAGGTTTGTTTGCTTTGGTCAAGCTTGATTGTGATAGAATCTCTTCTAGGCTAGATTTTCTTAATGCTGATCCTGAACTGAGAAGTTAGGGTTTGATTTCAAGCATCTTAACATCACACCAATGTTTAAGAAGCATAGATAAGGCTAGATCTAGAGCTTACCATTAGGCTTGCTAAGAGATTAGAGGTCTTGTTTGGTTTGAGATGTATTGCTTAATGCCTGCTTGTGTAGATTCTTTACTGTGTGAGAACAAGTCTAGAATTGCATAGGTTTGATTGTTTCTTGCCATGAGAGTGGAGGAAACTTGTCTTAGATTTATATGTCTAGAGATTAGCTCAAAGTTTGCTTGAGATTTGTTAGCCAAAGTTGGATAACCTCATTCATTAGTCCAGCCCATAAATCCCTCCTCAAGGCCTTGTTTGTTTAGTGATTTTTAAGTCTTAATCACGTTGCTTGCTTGTTGTTTGATTTGTATTTGCATTGCTCTGTTTTCATTGTGTTGCTCTGTTTCCCGGATTTATCCAGATCGACTCTGTACTCGACCTACACTCGGTCGAGTGCTTACTCGAGTTCATCCCCAGAACTCTTGGTTTATGATTTGTAGTTCCTGTTTTATCCCTAGTATCATTCTATTTGCATTTTTGTTTCATTTACTCATTGTCCTGTTCATTATTGTCTTGCATTAGTTCATCATAGTAGTTTCTATTTCTGTTCTAGCTTCATATAGTCATAATCACTCTGTTCCATTTACATTTAGCTCTTAGTTCTTGTAGTTTTACTTTCTGCATCTTTACATTTTCATCTTCAGATTGTTAGTGACAAACAATCTTTGCATTTGGCTTAACTTAGATTCATATACATATCTTAATTGTTCACAAACACTCATTTAGGATTGATACCTCTTATACTGCAACAGCATAAGGGGAATTGAAACACCCATCCATC
>NC_025693.1:9663832-9680822 GCF_000633955.1 Camelina sativa
GAGCACCGGGTCGAGTTGGCCGAGCCGCCTAGCTATTTTGTCTTTTAGCATTTTTAGGGCTTCCACTACTTTTTCTATTTAAAGACCTTGTACCAAGCAGCCACCAGGAGTCCAACTTTTTAGAATAGTCAGAAACCTAGTTTTTACCCTTTCGGGAATTATTCCTTTTGCACTTTTATTTTTCTTAGATCTTGTACTCTTTTAAGAGAGAAATCATAAGATTCTTGGATTTTGTTGGTTTCATAACTTTCAAGATATTAAGAATTCGTCTTTGATTCCTTCTTGAATATTGTAGATCTTTGTTTTATCTTTCATTTGATGCAAGTTTCAGTATTTTCTGGGTTTATGACTTTGATGTTCATCATGTGTTCTTGTGAGTAGTAGCTTAGGATCTTGAGGATGGGTTAGGCTGGGCTGTGTTTGAGGTTTGTTTGCTTTGGTCAAGCTTGATTGTGGTAGAATCTCTTCTATGCAAGATGATCGTAATGCTGATCCTATAACTGAGAGGGTAGGGTTTGATTTTAAGCATCTTACCATCACACAAATGTTTAAGAAGCATAGATAAGGCTAGATCTATAGCTTACCATTAGGCTTGCTAAGAGATTAGAGGTCCAGCCCATAAATCCCTCCTCAAGGCCTTCCTTGTTTATTGATTTTTAAGTCTTAATCCTGCTGTTTGATTGTTGTTTGATTCGCTTGTGTATTGCTCTGCTTTTCTTGTATTGCTCAGTTTCACGGATTTGTCCAGCTCGACCCTGCACTCGATCTACACTCGATCGAGTGCTTGCTCGAGTTAATCCCCAGAACTCTTGTTTATGATTTGTAGTTGTCCTGTTTTATCTCTTGTCTCATTCTATTTGCATTTATGTTGCATTTACTTATTGTCCTGTTCATTACTTGTCTTGCATTAGTTCATTAGTATAATTTCTATTTCTGTTCTAGCTTCATATTGGTTATAATCATTCTGTTCTATTTACATTTAGCATCTAGTTCTAGTAGCTTTACCTTCTTCTCTTTATATTTAATCAATAGGACTGTTAGTGACAAACATCCTTTTGCATACTTGGCTTAACTTAGGCTCATATACACATCTTGATTGTTCACAGCTCTCAGATTGGGTTGACACCTCTTATACTGCAACTGCATAAGGGAAATTGAAACACCTTACCATCCATTCATTCATATCTCACTATTGCATACATTCATCATCTCATCACCCACCAAATATATCTTGTTTCAATTTGGTGACGTTGCCTATTTGAGAGTATTTTTGTGACATTTACGATCATTATTAGTCTAAGCTTAAGTTCGTTTATCCACTTGTGAAGTTGCTGAACTCGAATCTTCTTTTGCTTGTCTTGAGTTTCAAGTACCCACTCGACCACCCACTCGACCACCACTCGACCGAGTAGTGATCGAGCGCTTGATCGAGTCAGACAGCGTATCTAAATAGACACCAGTTCCCAGTCGACTCGACCACCCACTCGAGCCTGCGCTCTACCGTGCACCTGTTCGATTCAGTATCTCAGTTTGTTGATGCACACAAGGTCAAAGGGGAAAGACAATCTTCAAAGGCCTATTGACAACATCAACAGACTGCAAAAGGGTTTGAGACATAAGCGAAGAAGAGTAGTTCCAGAACAGCAAGGAGATCAAGTCATAATGGAGCAACAAGATCGAGTTCCAAGACCAAGGAACATTGGTGCTGGAGATGCACCCAATACCCACAACCAGAGAGCTGGCATTGTGCCTCCCACACTACCAAACAATAACTTTGAGATCAAGAGTGGATTGATCTCCATGATTCAAGCCAACAAGTTTCATGGGTTGCCAATGGAGGATCCTCTAGACCACCTTGATGAATTTGATAGAATCTGTGGTCTTACAAAGATTAATGGAGTGAGTGAGGATGGATTCAAGTTGAGGCTCTTCCCATTTTCACTTGGAGATAAGGCTAACCTTTGGGAGAAGAATCTTCCTACTGGAGCAATAACCACATGGGATGCTTGCAAGAAGGCTTTCTTGGCAAAATTCTTCTCAAATGCAAGGACTGCTAGATTGAGGAATGAAATTTCTGGGTTTGCTCAAAGAAACAATGAGAGCTTTTGTGAAGCTTGGGAGAGGTTCAAAGGATTTCAGACTCAGTGTCCTCACCATGGCTTCAGCAATGAGTCCCTCCTAAGCACCTTGTATAGAGGAGTGCTTCCCAAGATCAGGATGCTTATTGACACAGCTTCAAATGGCAACTTCCTTAACAAGAATGTGGAAGAAGGATGGGAATTAGTTGAGAACCTTGCTCAGTCAGATGGCAATTACAATGAGGACTATGACAGAACCATAAGGTCCACCTCCACTGACCAAGAGGACAAATACAAGAAGGATTTGAAGATGGTCAATGAGAAGCTTGATAAAATCCTTCTTAGCCAACAAAAGTCCATTCACTTCATTGGTGAGGAAGAGGTTCAAGTTCAAGAGGGGGAGAATGAGTTTGTTGAGCTATGTTATATGCAAAACCAGGGTGGATTCAAAGGCTACAACCAAGGAGGGTTCAAGAACAACAACCTCTCCTATAGAAGCACCAATGTAGCTAATCCACAAGACCAAGTCTATCCACCTCAATAGCCTCATCAACATAACGACTATGTCCCCAAACAAAAACATCAAGTGTTCCAGCCTCAGTTGTGTCCCCCACCAGAGTTTCAGACTAACCAAGGCCAAGAACAAGACTTAAGATCTATGATGCAACAGTTGTTGATTGGGCAAACACAAGGAAAGATTGAGGCAGCAAATAGATTTGCTGAGCTGAACAGGAGGATAGCAGATATTTACAGTGAACTCCATGCCAAGTTTAACACACTGACATCCAGGATTGTGACCATGGAGAATCAACTAGCTTCTGCCCCAATGCAAGACAACAACAAAGGCAAGGCCATTATGCACTCTCTAGAATCTGCTCATGCTATCAAATTACGCAGTGGAAGGGTTCTACCAACAAGAGAGGGGGCATTACCAGACACTGAGGACAGTGGTGTTCAAGAAAGGGAGTGTTTTCAACAAGAAGAGACTCAGAATGAAAACGCCATCGAACTCGACCCACCACTCGACCACTCACTCGACCAAGTGTGTGATCGAGCAACCTCTCAGGAGAAAATTAAGCCAGTCACTTCCAAAGAAAAAGAAGTCTGGTTCATTCCTCCTCCTTACAAGCCTACACTACCTTTCCCAGGAAGATTTAAGAAGCAGATGGTTGAAAAATACAAGGCATTGTTTGATAAACAAGTTAGAGAGATTGAGCTTAGGATGCCTCTAATAGATGCCTTTGTGATGATTCCCCCTTACCAGAAATTCTTGAAAGATGCTGTGATGGAAAGGATCAAAGAAGTTCAAGGAATGGTGATTCTTAGCCATGAGAGCAGTGCTATCATCCAAAAGCAAGTGAATCCTCAAAAGCTAAGAGATCCTGGTTCCTTCACTCTACCTTGCTCTATAGTCCCTTTAACCTTCAACAGATGCCTTTGTGATTTGGGAGCCTCAGTAAGCCTAATGCCTTTATCAGTTGCTAAGCGCCTAGGGTTTACAAGGTACAAGCCATGCAATATATCCTTGATCTTAGCTGATAGATCAATAAGACTACAAAATGGTGTTTTGGAGGATCTACCAGTTAGAGTTGGAGCAGTGGAAGTCCCAACAGACTTTGTAGTCTTGGAAATGGATGAAGAACCAAAAAACCCTTTGATATTAGGGAGACCTTTCCTAGCTACAGCAGGAGCAATAATTGATGTGAGACAAGGGGAGATTGATCTTAACTTGGGAGAGGACTTAAAAATGACATTTGACATTGTGGAGGCTATGAAGAAACCAACCATTGGAGGGCAAGTCTTTTGGATTGAAGAGATGGACAAATTATCAGGAGAATTGATGGAAAAACTAGCAGAACAAGATCACTTAAAACTGCTTTGAGCAAAAGTGGGGAGGAAGGATTCATTCATAAAGAAACCAAGGCTTATGAGGAGATATTGGACTCCTGTAGAGAATCAGACCATCTAGAGGTTTTTGAGGGATTACCTGCACAAAGAGAGGAAGTCTGGTCAGTTCAAATAGCAAATATGGATAGCCCGACCACCCACTCGAGCACACACTCGAGCACACACTCGACCGAGCCCTAAAATCACTCGACCGAGTGGACTGCCGACTCTTCCACAGATGACTGGTCTGAGCTGAAAGCACCAAAAGTAAAGCTGAAACCTCTCCCATCTGGGCTAAGGTACATTTTTCTAGGTGAGAACTCTACTTATCCTGTGATAGTAAATGCTAAGTTGAGTAAGAAAGAACTTGATTTGCTAGTTGTTGAGTTAAGGAAGTATAGAAAAGCTATTGGTTATACTTTGGATGACATTCAAGGACTTTCACCTAGTCTCTGCATGCATAGAATCCATCTTGAAAATGAATCTTACTCTAGCATTGAACCTCAAAGAAGGTTAAACCCCAACCTAAAAGAAGTAGTCAAAAAGGAGATTCTTAAGTTGCTTGATGCTGGTGTAATCTATCCTATCTCTGATAGTACTTGGGTTTCACCAGTTAATTGTGTCCCTAAAAAAGGAGGAATTACTGTAGTAATGAATGATCAGGATGAGTTAATTCCCACTAGAACCATTACAGGACATAGAATGTGCATTGATTATAGAAAGCTTAATTCAGCTACTAGGAATGATCATTTTCCTCTTCCTTTCATTGATCAAATGTTAGAAAGATTAGCTAATCACACTCACTACTGTTTCTTGGATGGATATTCTGGATTTTTCCAAATTCCTATTCATCCTAATGATCAAGAGAAGACAACATTCACATGTCCATATGGTACTTTTGCATATAGAAGGATGCCATTTGGATTATGTAATGCACCAGCAACTTTTCAAAGATGCATGATGTCTATCTTCTCTGATCTCATTGAGGATGTTGTTGAAGTTTTTATGGATGACTTCTCTGTCTATGGAGACTCCTTTTCTTCTTGTCTTGCTAATTTGTGCAGGGTTTTAAAGAGATGCGAGGAGACAAATCTAGTTTTGAATTGGGAGAAGTGTCACTTCATGGTGGAAGAAGGGATAGTCCTTGGACATAAGATTTCAGAAAAGGGCATTGAGGTTGATAAGGCAAAGATAGACGTCATGGTTCAACTTCAACCACCAAAAACAGTCAAGGACATAAGAAGCTTTCTTGGTCATGCTGGGTTTTATAGAAGATTCATCAAGGAATTCTCAAAGATAGCTAGGCCATTGATAAGGTTGCTTTGTAAGGAGACTGGGTTCAACTTTGATGAAGAATGCTTGAAAGCTTTCAAGGAAATAAAGGCTGCATTGATTTCAGCTCCAATAGTCCAAGCTCCAAACTGGGATCTTCCATTTGAGATTATGTGTGATGCTTCAGACTTTGCAGTAGGAGCAGTCCTAGGACAGAAAAAGATAAGAGGCTGCATGTGATTCACTATGCAAGTAGAACCTTGGATGAAACTCAAGGAAGATATTCAACAACAGAGAAAGAGCTCCTAGCAGTGGTATTTGCCTTTGAAAATTTCAGAAGCTACTTAGTAGGGTCTAAACTAATTGTGTACACTGATCATGCTACTTTGAGGCACATCTACTCAAAGAAGGATACAAAACCAAGGTCGTTGAGATGGATTTTGCTTCTCCAAGAGTTTGACATGGAAATAGTTGATAAAAAGGGGATAGAAAATGGAGTAGCTGATCACTTGTCCAGGATGAGGATAGAAGAGGAGATTCCAATTGATGATTTAATGCCTGAGGAGAAACTGATGCTGATTGGGACAACTCGCCCCACAACTCGACCCCCTACTCGAACAGGCACTTGGCCGAGTTGGTTTGGGTACTCGATCGAGCAGGATGAGATGGAAGAGTGGATGGCACTTGAGAGTGCGGATCTGCCTTGGTATGCTGATATATTCAATTACAAGGTGTGTGAAGAAATCCCAGCAGACATGGACCCCTATAGGAAGAAGAAGCTCCTCAAGGACATCAATGGATGCTATTGGGATGAACCTTACTTATACAAGAAGGGATCAGATCGATTGTTTAGAAGGTGCATAGCAGAGAATGAAGTTGAAGGAGTGTTAGGACATTGCCATGGTTCTGCTTATGGAGGCCATTTTGCAACTTTTAAGACAGTCCAGAAAGTCTGACAAGCTGGTCTATGGTGGCCTACATTATTCAAGGACACTCACAAGTTCATCACAAAGTGTGATGCTTGCCAAAGAATGGGGAATATCACAAGAAGGAATGAGATGCCCCAAAATCCAATTCTTGAAGTTGAGATATTTGATGTGTGGGAAATTGATTTCATGGGACCTTTTAACCCTCATTCAAATGGGAATGTTTACATCTTAGTAGTAGTGGACTATGTCTCCAAACTGGTGGAAGCCATTGCTAGCCCTACTAATGATCACAAAGTGGTTCTTAAACTTTTCAAGACCATAATCTTTCCAAGGTATGGAATCCCAAGAGTTGTGATAAGTGATGGAGGAACACACTTCATCAACAAGATCTTTGAAGGAATGCTAAGGAAGTATGGAGTTAAGCACAAGGTGTCTACAGCCTAGCACCCTCAATCAAGTGGGCAAGTTGAGGTGTCAAACAAACAGATCAAGGCCATTCTATTAAGAATAGTAGGAGCAACAAGAAAGGACTGGTCTAGTAAACTTGATGAAACACTTTGGGCTTATAGAACAGCTTTCAAAACACCTATAGGAAGAACCCCATTCCAGCTTGTGTATGGAAATTCTTGTCACCTCCCAGTTGAAGTTGAGTACAAGGCTCTATGGGCAATCAAACTTTTGAACTTGGATCTTGAAACAGCACAAGCTAAGAGAAGCCGTGATTTGCATGAACTAGAGGAGATGAGATTGGAAGCTTATGAAAACTCCAAAATCTACAAGGAAAGAACTAAGGCCTTCCATGATAAGAAGATTCTCATTAAGGACCTAAAGGCTGGAGACCAAGCCTTGCTTTACAATTCAAAACTCAAGTTATTTCCTGGAAAGTTGAAAAGTAGGTGGGGAGGTCCTTTTGAAATAAAAGAGATTTTACCATATGGAGCTGTCACACTTCTCAACAAGGATGGTAGTGAGTTCACAGTCAATGGTCAGAGAGTTAAGAAATATTTGGGAGAGAAGGAGACACATGAGAAGTGCTCAATGCTTCTCAAGGATGCCCCTCAAGCTTGAAGAGCTATAGAAGTCAAGCTTAGTGACTCTAAACAAGCTCACTAGGGAGTAAGTCCCTAAGGTATCTCTGTATATATATTGCTTAGGATTTTGGTATTTTGACTCTTGTTTTGGTGTTTTCCTGGTCAGGGAAGCAAAGGAGTCTAAACAGAAGAAGAGAGGAAGACACGCGGTCCAGCTCGACCCCCACTCGAGCACGCACTCGACCGAGTGCAGGTCAATCGCAGTCGTCGAGCTGCCTCAATCTCCATATCCAAGTCATACACAAGACCCCAACTACACATTTGACAGCATGCAAGAGGATGTGGACAACTTCTTCCACAACCCTTGAGGTACCACTATCACCTTTCCTTGTAAATATCATTGCATTTCATATTATGTTTTGTTTTTGATCTTGAATCCTCAATAAAATTTCTTTCACACAGAGGACTGTGTGATTTAAGTTTGGGGGAGGGTTTGAGATAGCATTTGACATTGTGTTTGGTGTTCTTATTTCAAATTTTTAGCATCATCATGTTAAGTATTTGCATAGCATCTAAGGCATAGAAAAACCCTAAAAATTTGAAATTTTTTTGCAAAAATCTTTATAAAAAAAGAGAGTGTTCATGTAGTTTGCATTGCATATTAGGATCTTGTTTAGCATGTTTCATGTAGGATTGTATAATATTTGCATTAGGGATCTATGATGAGTATTTCCTTGTTAGCTTGCTTAATTCACTAGACTAGGATCAATGCCGAAGTTAATAGTACTTTGATGCTAGTTGTGTGGTTAGAAGCATTAGATTGAACCAAGTCTTGAATTCCTGCATTGTATTTGGTCTAAATTGAAGCACGTTGTGATTTGACACCATTTCCTATTTATAAGAACCTAATATTTAATTTCAATTATCAATGTGTGCATTGCTTTAAACTCATGGATATCATATACATATTTGGATCATCTTTCTCCTTTTTACCACTCTTGTTGATCCAAGTAGCTGCTTAACCATTGAAATCAGTTTTCCTACCCCTTAACCAACCCTTCTTTCAAGCCATGTTTATTCTTGTGTGTCTGTGAGGCCTATTTTTTTGGGATTGAGCTTGGTAGAAAGTGTTAAGTTTGAACTGACAAGAGTAAAGCCTTGTGTAGTTCTAGTTTGCATTTTTCAAACTAGATAGGACTAGGTGGTTCACTTGTTGGGTTTGGGACTTGGCTGTTTTGAAAAGAAAAGAGGAAAAAGAGAAAGAAAAAGGGTAGAGTCTTTAAGAAGATAATGTGTATAAGCAAGGTTTGGTGAAAGGATGGGAAGTAAAATTTTTTATAAAAGATGGTTCTAGTTAAAGAAAAGAAAAGAAAGAAAAGAAAAAACTAGCAAAATGCTTTTATGTTTTAAGAATAAGAAGAAAAGAGAACCATAGCAAATAAGTAAGAATCCCCCATCCCACTAGAAAGATCAAATAAGAAACCTCTCCTAAGACTTGAAAACCAAAAGAGAAAAGGGTGAAAGAGAAAAGAAGAAGTTAAAGGGGAGCACTAGGATCATTTGGGTTTAGATTGATAGGATAAACACTTTGGGTGCCTTTGGGTAGACAAGGTTTTGTTCTTGTATGTGTCTAAGTGTTCTTACCTTTAGCATTCTTCTAAAGCTCAATCAATTTTTTTATGAGAGAACCTTGATATTGATAAGCCGCACTCTAAAAAGAGACCATCATTGTCTCAAAACCTTTATCTCCAAGCCAAATGAGTTTTAAGCATTGCATAGAATTGATTCATGTTCTTGATTAATGAATGTTAAAGGAAATGGTTGATTTGAATGCATGTGGACATCTAAGGCTCAAATCATTAAAGGTTGTGATAGGCTTATCTAAAATCTTTAAGTATAGCTCATTCAACTTGCATCATAGTACTAGTAACTTGGACATTGATTGTAGATGGTCTATTTGCAAGCTTTAGGAGCTGAGATCCCACTTTCAAACCTCACCTACCTTCTTATGTCTTGATTATTTGCTTGAGGGCAAGCAAAGACTAAGTTTGGGGGTGTTGATGTTCATAGATTTTAACCTGTTTTCCCTTAGTAAATTCACATCTTTTTCATCTTTTGCTATCCATTTTTACCATTGTTCCATAGCTTTAGGACCAATCATGCATTAGAGTATAGTTGCATTGTATTTGCATCTTTTCATGCATAATCAGGTGATTTTGGAGCTTAAAGGGCATGGAAGCAATGCTGAGGAGAAGTGAGGCAATCATAAAGGCAAAGCAAGAGAGTTAAGGCTGAAGAACCAAGGTCCAGAGTCCCACTCGACCGCCCACTCGACCAGACACTCGACCGTGTGCAGAGAGGGACTTGACCGAGTGGAAGGTGCACGAGAGAAGCCAACTCGACCGGTCACTCGACCGAGCACCGGGTCGAGTTAGCCGAGCCGCCTAGCTATTTTGTCTTTTAGCATTTTTAGGGCTTCCACTACTTTTTCTATTTAATGACCTTGTACCCAGCAGCCACCAGGAGTCCAGCTTTTTAGAATAGTCAGAAACCTAGTTTTTACCCTTTTGGAAATTATTCCTTTTGCACTTTTATTTTTCTTAGATCTTGTACTCTTTTAAGAGAAAACATAAGATTCTTGGATTTTGTTGGTTTCATAACTTTCAAGATATTAAGAATTCGTGTTTGATTCCTCCTTGAATATTGTAGATCTTTGTTTTATCTTTCATTTGATGCAAGTTTCAGTATTTTCTGGGTTTATGACTTTGATGTTCATCATGTGTTCTTGTGAGTAGTAGCTTAGGATCTTGAGGATGGGTTAGGCTGGGCTGTGTTTGAGGTTTGTTTGCTTTGGTCAAGCTTGATTGTGGTAGAATCTCTTCTAGGCAAGATGTTCTTAATGCTGATCCTATAACTGAGAGGGTAGGGTTTGATTTCAAGCATCTTAGCATCACACCAATGTTTAAGAAGCATAGATAAGGCTAGATCTAGAGCTTACCATTAGGCTTGCTAAGAGATTAGAGGTCTTGTTTGGTATGAGACATATTGCTTAATGCCTGCTTGTGTAGATTCTTTACTTTGTGAGAACAAGTCTAGAGATGCATAGGTTTGATTGTTTCTTGCCATGAGAGTGGATTAAACTTGTCTTAGAATTATATATCTAGAGATTAGCTCAAAGTTTGCTTGAGATTTGTTGACCAAGTTAGATGACCTCATTCATTAGTCCAGCCCATGAATCCCTCCTCAAGGCCTTCCTTGTTTATTGATTTTTAAGTCTTAATCCTGCTGTTTGATCGTTGTTTGATTCGCTTGTGTATTGCTCTGTTTTTCTTGTATTGCTCTGTTTCACGGATTTGTCCAGCTCGACCCTGCACTCGATCTACACTCGATCGAGTGCTTGCTCGAGTTCATCCCCAGAACTCGAGTTTATGATTTGTAGTTGTCATGTCTTATCTCTTCTCTCATTCTATTTGCATTTCTGTTGCAATTACTTATTGTCCTGTTCATTAATTGTCTTGCATTACTTCATTAGTATAGTTTCTATTTCTGTTCTAGCTTCATATTAGTTATAATCATTCTGTTCTATTTACATTTAGCATCTAGTTCTAGTAGCTTTACCTTCTGCTCTTTACATTTCATCAATAGGACTGTTATTGACAAACATCCTTTGCATATTTGGCTTAACTTAGGCTCATATACACATCTTGATTGTTCACAGCTCTCAGATTGGATTGACACCTCTTATACTGCAACTGCATAAGGGGAATTGAAACACCTTACCATCCATTCATTCATATCTCACCATTGCATACATTCATCATCTCATCACCCACCAAATATATCTTGTTTCATAGTGGAAGCCCTAAAAATGCTAAAAGACTAAATAGCTAGGCGGCTCGGCCAACTCGACCCGGTGCTCGGTCGAGTGACCGGTCGAGTTGGCTTCTCTCGTGCAGCTTCCACTCGGTCGAGTCCCTCTCTGCACACGGTCGAGTGTCTGGTCGAGTGGGCGGTCGAGTGGGACTCTGGACCTTGGTTCTTTAGCCTTAACTCTCTTGCTTTCCCTTCATGATTGCTTCACTTCTCCTCAGCATTGCTTCCATGCTCCTTAAGCTCCAAAATCACCTGATTATGCATGAAAAGATGCAAGTGCAATGCAACTAAACTCTAATGCATGATTGGTCCTAAAGCTATGCAATAATGGTCAAAATGGATAGCAAAAGATGTGAATATTCTAGGGGAAAACAGGGTAAAATATATGAACATCAATACCCCAAAACTTAGTCTTTGATTGCCCTCAAGCAAATAAACAAGACATAAGAAGGTAGGTGAGGTTTGAAAGTGGGATATCAGCTCCTAAAGCTTGCAAATAGACCATCTAGAATCAATGTCCAAGTTACTAGTACTATGATGCAAGTTGAATGAGCTGTACTTAAAGATTTTAGACAAGCATATCACAACCTTTATTGGTTTGAGCCTTAGATATCCACATGCATTCAAATCAACCATTTCCTTTAACATTCATTAATAAAGAACATGAATCAATTCTATGCAATGCTTAAACTCATTTGGCTTGGAGATAAAGGGTTTGAGACAATTATTGTAACGCCCCCGAACCGTCCTAGGACCACGAAGGCCATCGGACAGCCACGGAACGCCACATGCAGAATTGCGCCGAGGTGGTCCGGCCGAGGGATGGAAGCTGCAGACTTCCCGACCGATCCTCCCTAGCACAATCCCACCCGCAACCGAGGTTACTTAGGCTTTTCAACCCTTGCGGCCTGGTGCGTTGTGTTAGCCCGGACAAGGCCGAGTATCATTTGCAACTTGCCATGTTTTCCTGAAAACCGTATATATATTACTTTAGTAAAATAATTCATCACAAATAAATTATTAAAGCAATATATATTTAGATAGTCGGAAAAATATATACATAACCATTTGTGAAATTATAGGGTTTTACAAGGAACACATGAAAACCCTATCCGGTACCCTAAAGTTTGCTCCGGCTCTAGACTCACTTAGGCTTCCCTGCAAAACCACAACAACAGAGACATGAGTAATCTAAGATTACTCAGTGAGTCTGGGTACCCCTTTATCCTAAACAGGATTCTACTTCCCCAACCCGACTACCCCGGCAAGCAAAGAAAACAAGCAAGTAATCAAAGCAACACAGCCGAAAGCGATAGCGGAAGCAAATAAAATTACCATCAAACAAGAGAGGTTAGATCAACGTGACTCGACTCAACGCTCTAACTCTCTATACGCAACATAGAACGACTAAAGCTCACTTTAGACTCTTCATCTATACACAACTCGCAAGGACAACTAGGATAAACAAGGAATACTTGAACTACCCCAAACTCCTTAAGCGAACAACCAAACAAGACATCTAGAATACGACAAGGAACGCTTGACATATCCAGACTCTTTTCACCTCGCCACACGCAACATGCAAAGACGCCTAGCCATAAACAAGAGACACTTGATTACTCTAGACTCTCTACACCTAGGGCCCTTCGATAATCTGTTCCGTTCCATCTCCTTCTCCATGCCGAGACCACAAAGTTCTCCGGCATGATCCCACCTTTAGCTACATCGTCATGTAGCGGTCACGCTGGTAGCTAGCCAGCCGTGACAATGTCCTCGCGCGAGTGGTCGTCGGGAACTCACGCGCGACATACACTTTTGGAAACAGAAATATCGTCACACTTCTCTAGCTTAAGACTCAAGAAACGAATTCAAGAGACTAAGCTAAAATAAAACACATAACCCCAAATTCAAGCAATGATAAATCAAGCACGTTAGCATGAAATCAAGCAAGAATACAACATGCAATAATCAACAAGAAGCAAGAATATAAATCAAGCAACTTAAGATTATTTTACCGGCATGCAACCAATATAAGCCACTTGAGCGAAATTATGCTACAAGTCCTATTACACATGCAACCATTTAAGATTTACCCATTTAAATCTTAAGTCCAAATTAACATGCAGCCTAACCGATTTACTCATTTAAATCCTTAGGTTTATTTGTGCATGTTCTAACCTCGATTAAAATTATGCAAAACAATGCAAATTATTTAATCGTTTATCACGCATGCAACCGGATTTTAACAAGAAAATATTCAAGTTAAACCAACTCTTTTTAGCATGCAACTCTAACCAAGTTTTAAGTCCCAAATTTACTTAAAACGCAACCGTATTTAACATGCATGGGGATTCAAGTTAGATGTGTTCCTACACCTTTCACTGAAATGAATCCTACTCGGCATGCAATCAATTTCAACCAAAGCTACATGCATCCATCCAACATGCACTACCTCAGACTCACCTTTCGCGTATCGACGATGACTGCACAGACTCACGGCACCACACGATCAGACGGTCCTCGCTTGACAATCTTCCACTCCTTCAACCGTTCCCGTTCTCGACTTACTCAGTCCAACCGCGTCTCTCTCTCAACGGCCTCTTCGACAGAGACTCCCTTCTCTTCGACAGCTTGATATCAACACTAACACCGTGTTTTCTCGATGATCACCAGCTAACAGCTCCACTCCTTCGTCTATAAATAATTCGACGGCAACTCCTCCTTTTACTCGATGATCTCTCTCTCTTGGTGATCTCTCTTGTTCCTCTCTTGTCTTTGAGAGAAAACAAAGCTTTATGCGTTTGAGTGTTGAGAGAAATGTGAGAAACTTTTCGGTAATGAGTCTCCATTCCTCTATTTATAATGCTCGAATCCTCTTCCTTTCCTTAGTGCAAATCGACATGTGTCTTCTCCTTTTCTTGTTTATGCGACAAGTGCTTCTCCTTCCAATCAAAGCTCGCCAATTAGCCTCCTAATCCTTCTCTATTAGTGCATAAAACTCCTCCTTATTAGTGCATGCCTTCTCTTCTATTAGTGCATGTCTACTAATCTCCACAAAATTTTATAAGGCAAAGGGGTGACTTGGCTCCATGTTACCCACATCTTCTCCCTTGAATTACTTGGCCAAAATTGATGAAACTTGGCTCAATGTGGTTCTCTTCTTCTCTTTAAGTCTTCTTGGTAGAAATTAGTGAGACTTGGCCACCTTAACACCACTTCTTCCTTAATCACCTTGATTAAGCTTAATCTTCCACTAACTTCCTTAATCTTCTTGAATTTTTAATTCTCCCACTAACTCCTTTCTTAATGTCGCATGACTTGGCCTAATTTGCTCCACTTCTTTTCCTTGGTGTAAAATTGCATGACTTGGCCTCCTTAAACACCACTTCTTCCTTGGGAATTAATTTCCCATTAATCCCACTAAGCTTTCTTGAAAAAAATTAATCTCCCACTTATCTTGATTCTTATTGGCCGAAATTTTGAGAAAATAATAATTTTTCCCAAAACACTCCATCCTTTGCCTAACACCTTCGATGTTTCCTTCCGGCATTCTTTGATGCATTCAGACCAGTTCTTTGATAGTTCGGTCAATGGCTATCGGTCCTCCCGTCCATTGGTTAGTCGTTAACGTTCCTCTTGATAAGTTTTCTCGGCAACCTTTTTCGACTCCTCGACTAATTTTTCTCGACTCCTCGATCATCCTTAGGGTCCTGGCCATACTCCCGGTCACTCCGTCTTGGTTTGGTCATTTTTCAACTCCTGACTTTTTCCTCGGACTTCTCCTGGTCGTTCTTCTTTGTTTTACATCTTCTTTCTTTTCAAGCCTTTTCTGGTCCATTCCCTTGATCTTTTATTTTGGGATTTTTACTCTTGGTGAGGGTCATTACATTCTCCTCCCCTTATAAGAATTCGTCCCCGAATTCTCACTTCTCCTTCTCCTTCTAGTGCCGGTTATACTCCTGGCACAGATGTCGTTGCCTTATAATCACTATCGTGCTTATATCTCTGCCGAAATCCTCCTTCCTTTGGCCGTTTTGTCTCCAACATTGAACTCCACATTCATACCACCGTTTTAACTTAAAACACCCGGACCTTGCTTGCAGTTGCTTCTTGGAAAAACTTCTGCATCTCCAGCATATACTTAGCTCCTCCTCATATTTATGGTCCTCCACACATTGAGACTCTTGCTTTGTTGTACCATTGCTTGGTCACCATAAACTTCCTTGAGTCAATGCTTCTCTTTCTTCAGCTTATTCCGGACTCTTCTCTCTTCCTTCCGTTCATAGCTTAACTCATTTCTCCTTGATACACTTCAATGTAGAACTTGAATCGGCTTCATTACGATGCTCCTTCGATTCGCCTACCTCTTCATCCTTACACGCCTTAGGATTTTCTCTCCTATCATTTTTTTTTCGACTGGTTTTTGCCTCTTAAGCATATTAGGGCTTTGCCGTTGTTGTTCATTATTTTCTTGCACCCTCTTTGTCCTCCTCCTCTTGCACATTCTTGGTCATGTTTACTTTGACACTCTCTGCACGTTTGCCGCTGTCGATTAATTTGCACTATTCTTCTGGTTTCTTTGAGTTTGCCTCAACCTTCTTTATCATCCCTCTCTCTTTTTTTTTTTTCATTCTTCCTTCTTTTAGTTAACAATCTGAACTGACTGTTCTATCTTAGTCGAACTCTCTTGTTCTTTCTTGAGCTTCTTGTCTGATCGCGCTTTGTGGTGACTTATGTGAATCTTCGTCGATCGCGTTAAATAATGCAAGGTAATTATGCAATATAATTATCTATGCAAACCTATAAAACTCAAGCACAATCACAGCAAGTATTAAACATGCAAGGATTAGCAAGCAGTTAAATAGTACTTCGAGAAATACGGCTAGAGAACATAAGGTACTTTTACAAACCGATGGAAAAGCTACACGAGTTCTACACCAACCTAGCCGATATTTCTAAGGGTTCGGATCCTAGACAACACAACAATGTTAGTTCTAGGTACACAACAGGAAAATTATCCAACCCTCACACTTACGCCCAAAAAGAAAACCACCTTCCCTTACCCCCCAAGAGTTCTACGGGTTCCTGAGCCTAGTACATGCTTCGCAAAAGCATACGCACTCGCTAACTGGCTCATCAGGTGGCGGTTCAGCGGGAGACTCGGTTGAGGTAGAGGCGGCAGACGTCGAGTTTCTAGCTTGGTTCATCGGGTTCTCTTCCACTCGTTCAACTTGCCTTAACGGATTCTCTCTCGTCTCTTCCCATCGACCGACTGGGCTCATTCTCTCTCGTACCATCTGATACGGACATTCATGGACATAGTGTCCTCTTCCACCACATACGGTACATACCATAAACTCCAGGTCCGGAAAATGTTGAGGCCTCGTCCTCCAACAATGATTGTTCGGGTGCCCCGGTTCCCCACACGCTTCACACCGCCTCCAATACCTCATGCGGTTTGGGTTTGGGCAACGATAAGCAAAGTGCCCTCGCAGTCCGCACCACTCACAATCTTGGTCCGTTGGGTCGCATATGCGTCTCAACGCCGTCCTCCAACAGTTCTTCGTCCAATGCCCGATGCCTTCGCACAGTTTGCAATAGGGCGGGTTCCTCATGTGAACTTGGTTCGGGTACACCACCCTCTTCCTGGCAGTGGCTCGCACTCTCAGCCTGCCTCTTGGTTGGAACGCTATGGAGTGCATCTCCAACTCCCCTTTCGCCTGCAACGCTTGGTAATACTCCCTTGTTCTCTTCAAACTCGAACTACTTTCACCAACTTCGAACCTTATCTGCTCTCGATTCTGCCTTCTCAACTCATACCNTGCATAAGGGGAATTGAAACACCTTACCATCCATTCATTCATATCTCACCATTGCATACATTCATCATCTCATCACCCACCAAATATATCTTGTTTCA
>NC_025693.1:9684091-9687731 GCF_000633955.1 Camelina sativa
ACCACCCTCTTCCTGGCAGTGGCTCGCACTCTCAGCCTGCCTCTTGGTTGGAACGTTATGGAGTGCATCTCCAACTCCCCTTTCGCCTGCAACGCTTGGTAATACTCCCTTGTTCTCTTCAAACTCGAACTACTTTCACCAACTTCGAACCTTATCTGCTCTCGATTCTGCCTTCTCAACTCATACCTCTTAGCGAGCTTCTCCAAATCCCGGTCCATTGGTTCCTCCTCTTCCTCCGGTAACACCATTTGTAATGGCACAGCTCGAATAGGGCTATCACGCCTCAGCGCTATCTGGTTCGATACTATAGGGTCTGGTACTACTTGGTCTTGATCTCCTTGATCGTTCGCAACTTGACTTGGTTCCCCTTGTCCTCTTACTACCCGTCTTGCACTACGTCTCAATCTCGCGTCCTCCATAAACTCCGTACCCGTATCAGCTTCTTGTTCTCGATCACTTGGTATCGGGTCCTGCTCGTCTCTTGTCTCCACCACAAAAGTTGGGATTCCTTCATCATCACTTGATACTAAGTCAATCACTTCCACAACTTTATCCCTTCTCGCCATTGGTTCTCCAAACTCATAATCCTCCTTGATTTCCGGTACTTCAACTTCACCATCGTCTTCTTTCCCCCTCTCCGGTGAGCGCATCTCGTCCAACACCAATACAATTCTGCTACCCGTCTCTGCTTTCTCTTCCGCTGGTTGTTCACCACTCGGACCTCCGGCCTCGGGTACCACTCCTGTACCGCTTGCAGCTCCTTCTTCCTCCGGCACATACACGTCCGTCAAGAAATTTAGGATCTTATCAATCGCCTCCGGGTACTCCCTTATAAAGTTTTCGGGACTGACATCCTCGCCTTGGTCCTCCACAAGATCCAATAATAACTTTTGCAATCTGTCGGCTAGTTCCACCTCCGCCTCTCCATGATCTCCCACAGGGATAGTTTCAAACTTCCCTTGTGCGTCCATTCGTACTTGAAGTCGGCTTGGCTCGCCAATCTCCAATACTATTGTCTGGTCATCCTGATTAACTTCCAACTCCTCCGTTTCCTCCAAACACTCGGACGGATCGGTCTCGACAGACCAATTGGTGTCGTCGGCATCAAATACACCGTCCTCACTCTCATTACTTGAATCATATAGCCCTTGGCCGCTTTCTGATTCCGTTGACAAGAACCCGTTATGATGTCCACAACCCTCATGTCTCGGCCCCTCATCTCCTGAACCATCCCCGCAACCTGAATCACCTGAATACATCTAAAAACCCACAAGAAACAAGGTCAGACGCTTAGTTCATTTTAAGGTTCAACCTAGACAAGCAAACCACCGGATAAAATTTCTATGTTCTTGCGACACATTACTCGATAAAACTTTGAAATGCACAAGTGCTCGCGGGTTCGAAAACACCGCTCTGATACCACCGTTGTAACGCCCCCGAACCGTCCTAGGACCACGAAGGCCATCGGACAGCCACGGAACGCCACATGCAGAATTGCGCCGAGGTGGTCCGGCCGAGGGACGGAAGCTGCAGACTTCCCGACCGATCCTCCCTAGCACAATCCCACCCGCAACCGAGGTTACTTAGGCTTTTCAACCCTCGCGGCCTGGTGCGTTGTGTTAGCCCGGACAAGGCCGAGTATCATTTGCAACTTGCCATGTTTTCCTGAAAACCGTATATATATTACTTTAGTAAAATAATTCATCACAAACAAATTATTAAAGCAATATATATTTAGATAGTCGGAAAAATATATACATAACCATTTGTGAAATTATAGGGTTTTACAAGGAACACATGAAAACCCTATCCGGTACCCTAAAGTTTGCTCCGGCTCTAGACTCACTTAGGCTTCCCTGCAAAACCACAACAACGGAGACATGAGTAATCTAAGATTACTCAGTGAGTCTGGGTACCCCTTTATCCTAAACAGGATTCTACTTCCCCAACCCGACTACCCCGGCAAGCAAAGAAAACCAGCAAGTAATCAAAGCAACACAGCCGAAAGCGATAGCGGAAGCAAATAAAATTACCATCAAACAAGAGAGGTTAGATCAACGTGACTCGACTCAACGCTCTAACTCTCTATACGCAACATAGAACGGCTAAAGCTCACTTTAGACTCTTCATCTATACACAACTCGCAAGGACAACTAGGATAAACAAGGAATACTTGAACTACCCCAAACTCCTTAAGCGAACAACCAAACAAGACATCTAGAATACGACAAGGAATGCTTGACATATCCAGACTCTTTTCACCTCGCCACACGCAACATGCAAAGACGCCTAGCCATAAACAAGAGACACTTGATTACTCTAGACTCTCTACACCTAGGGCCCTTCGATAATCTGTTCCGTTCCATCTCCTTCTCCATGCCGAGACCACAAAGTTCTCCGGCATGATCCCACCTTTAGCTACATCGTCATGTAGCGGTCACGCTGGTAGCTAGCCAGCCGTGACAATGTCCTCGCGCGAGTGGTCGTCGGGAACTCGCGCGCGACATACACTTTTGGAAACAGAAATATCGTCACACTTCTCTAGCTTAAGACTCAAGAAACGAATTCAAGAGACTAAGCTAAAATAAAACACATAACCCCAAATTCAAGCAATGATAAATCAAGCACGTTAGCATGAAATCAAGCAAGAATACAACATGCAATAATCAACAAGAAGCAAGAATATAAATCAAGCAACTTAAGATTATTTTACCGGCATGCAACCAATATAAGCCACTTGAGCGAAATTATGCTACAAGTCCTATTACACATGCAACCATTTAAGATTTACCCATTTAAATCTTAAGTCCAAATTAACATGCAGCCTAACCGATTTACTCATTTAAATCCTTAGGTTTATTTGTGCATGTTCTAACCTCGATTAAAATTATGCAAAACAATGCAAATTACTTGATCGTTTATCACGCATGCAACCGGATTTTAACAAGAAAATATTCAAGTTAAACCAACTCTTTTTAGCATGCAACTCGAACCAAGTTTTAAGTCCCAAACTTACTTAAAACGCAACCGTATTTAACATGCATGGGGATTCAAGTTAGATGTGCTCCTACACCTTTCACTGAAATGAATCCTACTCGGCATGCAATCAATTTCAACCAAAGCTACATGCATCCACCCAACATGCACTACCTCAGACTCACCTTTCGCGTATCGACGATGACTGCACAGACTCACGGCACCACACGATCAGACGGTCCTCGCTTGACAATCTTCCACTCCTTCAACCGTTCCCGTTCTCGACTTACTCAGTCCAACCACGTCTCTCTCCCAACGGCCTCTTCGACAGAGACTCCCTTCTCTTCGACAGCTTGATATCAACACTAACACCGTGTTTTCTCGATGATCACCAGCTAACAGCTCCGCTCCTTCGTCTATAAATAATTCGACGGCAACTCCTCCTTTTACTCGAGGATCTCTCTCTCTCGGTGATCTCTCTTGTTCCTCTCTTGTCTTTGAGAGAAAGCAAAGCTTTATGCGTTTGAGTGTTGAGAGAAATGTGAGAAACTTTTGGTAATGAGTCTCCATTCCTCTATTTATAATGCTCGAATCCTCTTCCTTTCCTTAGTGCAAATCGACATGTGTCTTCTCCTTTTCTTGTTTATGCGACAAGTGCTTCTCC
>NC_025693.1:9689310-9691820 GCF_000633955.1 Camelina sativa
AAAATGGATTGAGCTTTAGAAGAATGCTAAAGGTAAGAACACTTAGACACATACAAGAACAAAACCTTGTCTACCCAAAGGCACCCAGAGAATTCATCCTATCAATCTAAACCCAAATGATCCTAGTGCTACCCTTTAACTTCTTCTTTTCTCTTTCACCCTTTTCTCTTTTGGTTTTCAAGTCTTAGGAGAGGTTTCTTATTTGATCTTTCTAGTAGGATGGGGGATTCTTACTTATTTGCTGTGGTTCTCTTTTCTTCTTATTCTTAAGACATACAAGCTTTTTGCAAGACTTTTCTTTTCTTTCTTTTTTTTCTTTAACTAGAACCATCTTTAATAAAATTTCTACTTCCCATCCTTTCACTAGACCTTGCTTAAACTCATTCTCCTCTTAAAGACTCTACCCTTTTTCTTTCTCTTTTTCCTCTTTTCTTTTCAAAACAGCCAAGTCCCAAACCCAACAAGTGAACCACCTAGTCCTATCTAGTTTGAAAAATGCAAACTAGAACTACAAAAGGCTTTACTCTTGTCAGTTCAAACCTAACACTTTCTACCAAGCTCAATCCCAAAAATAGGCCTCACACACACAAGAATAAACATGGCTTGAAAGAAGGTTTGGTTAAGGGGTAGGGAAACTGATTCTTAATGAGGAAATCAGCTACTTGGATCAACAAGAGTGGTAAAAAGGAAGAAGATGATCCAAATATGTATGTGGTATCCATGAGTTTAAAGCATTGCACACATTGATAATTGAAAGTCAATATTAGGTTCTTATAAATAGGAAATGGTTTCAAATCTCAACATGCTTCAATTTAGACCAAATGCAATGTAGGAATTCAAGGCTTGGTTCAATCTTATTCTAACCACTCAACTAGCATCAAAGTACTATTAACTTGGGCATTGATCCTAGTCTAGTGAATAAACAAGCTAATAAGGGAATACTCATCATAGATCCCTAATGCAAGTACTATACAATCCTACATGAAACATGCTAAACAAGATCCTAATGTGCAGTGCAAACTACATGAACACTCTTTTTTTTATAAAGATTTTTGCAAAAATTTTCAAATTTTTAGGGTTTTTCTATGCCTTAGATGCTATGCAAGTATTAACATGATTATGCTAAAAATTTGAAATAAGAATCACAAAACACAATGTCAAATGCTATCTCAAACCCTCCCCCAAACTTAAATCACACAGTCCTCTGTGTGAAAGAAATTTGATTGAGGATTCAAGACCAAAAACAAAACACAATTTCAAATGCTATGATATTTACAAGGAAAGGTGATAGTGGTACCTCAAGGATTGGAGAAGAAGTTGTCCCCATCCTCTTGCATGCTGTCAAATGAGTAGTTGGGGTCTTGCTGGTGACTTGGAGGTGGAGTTTGGGGCAGCTCGACGACGATGATCGACCTGCACTCGGTCGAGTGCATGCTCGAGTGGGTTAGTTGAGTTGGACCGCGGATGCCAAAATTCTGAGCTTGCTGTTGGTAGAACTGCTGGTAGAGTGCTGGATCCATGAAGTACTAGGGTGGGATGGGAGGGTAACTTGGATAGCCTGGATAAGCAGCTGGAGGTGGGAAGCCATATGGTGATCTAGGTTGGAACTCGGCCGAGTGCATATGGGGTGCTCGGTCGAGTGGGTGCTTGAGTGACCCGGTCGAGTGCCTCGAAAATGGTTGTTCTTGGGTACTTGAACTCCTCTTCCTCTGAATTGGCTCGTACATTGAAGCTCTAGCTTGTTCCACAGGGTTCGCAACTCTTGAAAGTGCTCTAGTTGAGCTACTTCTCCTCAAAGGGCTTGATGGTGTAGGTGAAGAATTCCCACTTTTCAACTCAGCAATCTCCTTCTTTAAGCCCTTGATAGACTTAGCCATGTTGGTCACCTTCTTCTTCAGCTTATCAAACCTCTTCCCATGCCACTTGCTCCACTTTTGCAAAACTGTCAACCTCTTGCTATTCTCCCTCACTCCTCTACTATCCCTTGGGTTGGGCTCATAATCCTCAAACTAAAACTGCTCTTCCCCATCAGCCATTTGTGTATTCCGAGCTTCTTTAATTCTAGGTTGAACTATCCCATCAAACAAGAACTCATCAGCTGGCCAAAAGTCAATGTTGGCTCCTTCTTGAATGGTGGTGAGCTCTTGGTTAGGTAGGATCAATTGCTTCTTTCCAACTGTTGGGAGCTCAAAGTTAAAGATGTGATTTCCTTGATGCATCTCATTGGCTAGTATGAGGGTGGTGGTGAGGTATCTTGAGTCTATCCACCTTGGTGAAACCCTTTCTCTTCTAAGTGGGACCTTAGCAGCTTGAAGTATTGGAGTGATGATGCCTCCAATGGTTAGGGCTCCTCTTGAACCTTTGTTGTACAGCTTGCCTACCCAGCTCCTTAAGTCTATCATATGGTCAATAAGCACCATTCCAAGATCAGTCTCCACAGTGCTCCCAAGAATGATGGTTCCATTTCTTGCATGAAGGATGATCCCATTCAAAGCCATGTCAATCATCTT
>NC_025693.1:9692448-9694834 GCF_000633955.1 Camelina sativa
TCCTTCTTTAAGCCCTTGATAGACTTAGCCATGTTGGTCACCTTCTTCTTCAGCTTATCAAACCTCTTCCCATGCCACTTGCTCCACTTTTGCAAAACTGTCAACCTCTTGCTATTCTCCCTCACTCCTCTACTATCCCTTGGGTTGGGCTCATAATCCTCAAACTAAAACTGCTCTTCCCCATCAGCCATTTGTGTATTCCGAGCTTCTTTAATTCTAGGTTGAACTATCCCATCAAACAAGAACTCATCAGCTGGCCAAAAGTCAATGTTGGCTCCTTCTTGAATGGTGGTGAGCTCTTGGTTAGGTAGGATCAATTGCTTCTTTCCAACTGTTGGGAGCTCAAAGTTAAAGATGTGATTTCCTTGATGCATCTCATTGGCTAGTATGAGGGTGGTGGTGAGGTATCTTGAGTCTATCCACCTTGGTGAAACCCTTTCTCTNTGCTCGGTCGAGTGGGTGCTTGAGTGACCCGGTCGAGTGCCTCGAAAATGGTTGTTCTTGGGTACTTGAACTCCTCTTCCTCTGAATTGGCTCGTACATTGAAGCTCTAGCTTGTTCCACAGGGTTCGCAACTCTTGAAAGTGCTCTAGTTGAGCTACTTCTCCTCAAAGGGCTTGATGGTGTAGGTGAAGAATTCCCACTTTTCAACTCAGCAATCTCCTTCTTTAAGCCCTTGATAGACTTAGCCATGTTGGTCACCTTCTTCTTCAGCTTATCAAACCTCTTCCCATGCCACTTGCTCCACTTTTGCAAAACTGTCAACCTCTTGCTATTCTCCCTCACTCCTCTACTATCCCTTGGGTTGGGCTCATAATCCTCAAACTAAAACTGCTCTTCCCCATCAGCCATTTGTGTATTCCGAGCTTCTTTAATTCTAGGTTGAACTATCCCATCAAACAAGAACTCATCAGCTGGCCAAAAGTCAATGTTGGCTCCTTCTTGAATGGTGGTGAGCTCTTGGTTAGGTAGGATCAATTGCTTCTTTCCAACTGTTGGGAGCTCAAAGTTAAAGATGTGATTTCCTTGATGCATCTCATTGGCTAGTATGAGGGTGGTGGTGAGGTATCTTGAGTCTATCCACCTTGGTGAAACCCTTTCTCTTCTAAGTGGGACCTTAGCAGCTTGAAGTATTGGAGTGATGATGCCTCCAATGGTTAGGGCTCCTCTTGAACCTTTGTTGTACAGCTTGCCTACCCAGCTCCTTAAGTCTATCATATGGTCAATAAGCACCATTCCAAGATCAGTCTCCACAGTGCTCCCAAGAATGATGGTTCCATTTCTTGCATGAAGGATGATCCCATTCAAAGCCATGTCAATCATCTTAAGCTCTCCTTCATTTAGATTTCCAGTTTCCTTCCTAGCAAAGAAGGTGTTGGCAAGAACTTTGTGGAAGTATCTTAGAACTGGGCTTCTTATCTTTGAACTCTTGGTCTTGGAGAATGAGTAGGTGATGTTGTCTCCAATGGTTTCCCAAATGGAATAGAGCTCCTCTCTTGGTATCATCAAGCTCCTATTGCTCCCAACCTCAAAACCAAAAACATTGGCTATCTTCTTCATTGAAAGCTCATGCTTCTTCCCCATGATTGTGAAGGAAATATGACCAGCTCCAACCTCAGCATCCTTCCTTGCATATGTATGCAGCTTGACTGTGGCCAGAAACTCACAACTTTCCTCCTTGTAGCCCTCCACGCAAAGCCCCATGAACTTGGTTAAGTTGCTCTTCTCATAGAGATACTCCACATCTTCATCAATGGCTAGCCTCTCCATGGTTTCCTTGTGTGGATATCTAGTCCCCAGGAACTCCATGCTCATGAAGGCTTCATAAAGTTGCCTCTTTGTCAAACCACAAGATTCTGCTTCTCCATCATCCTCTAGCTCTTCTTCTTCATCTTCTTCCTCACTCTCACTTTCTATCTCCTCTTGTTCAACCTCAACTGCTGGCCTCTTCCCTTTGGCCTTGTGTCTCCTCATTAACTCATTAAGGGTTGGCTCCCTTTCTTCCTCACTCTCAGTTCTCTCAGGATCTTCCTCAACTGACAGATTCCTTGGACACGGCATCTGGCTCGACCGACCACTCGGTCCACCACTCGGTTGATGGCCTGCTCGAGTGGGGCATCGAGTGGTTCTCCCAGCTTCTCCTCTTGATTCAAGGCTGGCATCACGACGTTCCATGGAGCTTGCAGCCGTTTGTTGAGACTTCCTGGTAATCCTTGAAGACATTTTTGAATAAAACTGAAGGGAATAGACTCAAAGCTCAAAGTTAATAGGTTAGTGACCCAAAAACTTGAAAGAACTAAGCTTGAGCAAAAGATGAACTTTGAGAGAGATTTTAAAACTTGAATTTAGTTGTATTGAGCAAATAAGAGAGTGTGAGAGGTATAGG
>NC_025693.1:9695978-9772932 GCF_000633955.1 Camelina sativa
GACTTCCTGGTAATCCTTGAAGACATTTTTGAATAAAACTGAAGGGAATAGACTCAAAGCTCAAAGTTAATAGGTTAGTGACCCAAAAACTTGAAAGAACTAAGCTTGAGCAAAAGATGAACTTTGAGAGAGATTTTAAAACTTGAATTTAGTTGTATTGAGCAAATAAGAGAGTGTGAGAGGTATAGGATCGTGCAAGCTCTATTTAAAGAAGCTAAGGAGACAAGAAGACAAGGGTGGAGCATCCATACCATTCAAATTTGAAATGGGAATCTTTGACTTGCTTTTTGCTGCCACTCGACCCCACACTCGACCAGCACGTGGTCGAGCTCCATTGACCAAAGTTTGAAAATTCAAAATTTTCTTCTTTTTCTTCCCTCCACTCGATCATTCTAGATGAATGAGAGTCGAATGGGCTTTACTTCATTTCCAACTCGGTCGAGTACCTCTCATGGACTGGTCGAGTGGGCTTGCGTATCTACTTCTCCAAGTCCAAATTTCTCTATACCCATCTACATTTTCATTAAAAGGCCTGCCCAACACACACATAAAAGAAAACACATCAAAACTACTAAGAAAATAAAGCATATTTATAAAGGATACCTTAGGGACTTCCTCACTAGTGAGCTTGTTTAAAGTCACTAAGCTTGACTTTGGTTGCCTTCTTAGGCCTGGTCTAGATACCAAGGAGGTGATGAAATCCTCCCTGGAACCTCTTGATCACTGTGAAGTTGATCCTTGATCACCTCACCCTTAACACAAAAACCATACTTCTTCTTGATTTTGAGCCTTGGTCTTGCTTTCCTCAAAGACCTCTTGTTTAGCTTGACTTGGAGATCCTCAACCATACCAGTCAACTCTTGAACTGACCTCTTAAACTTTTCCACAGAATATTCTTGAAGAGAGAGCTCAGCCTTTGGAGTTGCCTTATCACTTAAACTTTCTTGACCACCTTTATCCTTGATAGTAAAAGGTTGATCATCAATGGTAGGAAGGTTGGTTCGGTTATAGATGTTGAACTTCATAGCTATACCCTCATCAATGTTCAAGGTCACAAGATCTTCCTTGATATCAATGACTGCCCCAACAGTAGCTAAGAATGGCCTCCCAAGAATGATAGGATCTTCAGGCTCCTTGTTCATCTCTAGAACCACAAAATCAGTATGAACCCTTGATCTCCCTATCTTCACTGGAATGTTCTCCAACTTGCCAACCACATCTCTATTTGACCCATCAGCTAGGCATACATGAAGGTTGGTGGACTTGAAATCAGTGTGCCCAAGCTTTTGTCCTATAGAATAAGGCATCACACTGATTGATGCTCCCAAGTCACATAGGCACTGGTTGTAGTGGAGATAGCTAAGTGTGCAAGGCAGATAGAATGGACCTGGATCCTTAAGCTTAATTGGGATGATCACTCCTCGAAGGTCCTCAAGATCCTTCTCATCTTGAGTTTGAGCCTTCTTCTTTGACAAATCAAGGAAAAAATCTCTATAGAGAGGATATGGTTCATATTGTTTCAAGGCAGGCTCTCTCTCCTCTCCTTGGTAAGCAATGATGATCTCTTGTATGGCCATCACTTCCTCTTGTTTCTCAACCACAACTTCTTCCTTCAAAGCCTTCTCATCCTCTTGTTGCTTAGCCATCATCTCCTTTTTCTCAATTATTTCCCTTAAATCCTTAAGCTTCTGTGCTTTGAAACGTCCTGGGAATGGTAGAGGCGGTTTGTAAGCAGGAGGAATGTACTTAGCAGGCTTGACAGCTTTGTAGTCTTCAGCTCGATCAACCACTCAAGCTTGCACTCGGTTGAGTGGCTGTTCGAGTTCCTGGTCGAGTGCAATGGCGGACTCCATTTGCTTTGCACAAACGTCACTTGGGGCTTCAGTAACTGATGAATTCCCCCAAACTTAGACTTCACTGTCCTCAGTGACTTCCTCATCAGAGATATGGATGGCTTTTGCAGTGAACTCCCTTGGATTTTGAACAGCTTTTCCTGGGAGTTGGTAGGGTTTAGGAGCTGAAGTAGAGGCAATGTTGCTCTCCATATACTTCACTCTAGAGTTGAGACCTTCAACCTTCATGTTCAGGTCATCATACTGGGATGTGAGCCTTTGATTCAACTCAGCAAACTGTTTGGCTTCCTCAATCTCTCCTTGTGTTTGCCCTTAACTGTTGCATCATAGCTCTTAAGTGTTGTTCTTGGCCTTGGTTAGTCTGAAACCCTGGTGGGGGACACAACTGAGGCTGGAACACTTGATGTTGTTGTTTGGGGACATAGTTGTTCTGTTGTTGAGGCTGTTGAGGTGGATAGACTTGGTCTTGTGGATTAGCTACATTGGTGCTTGTATAGGAGAGGTTGTTGTTCTTGAACCCTCCTTGGTTGTAGCCTTTGAATCCACCCTGGTTTTGCATATAACAGAGCTCAACAAACTCATTCTCCCCCTCTTGAACTTGAACATCTTCCTCACCAATGAAGTGGATGGACTTTTGTTGGCTAAGAAGGATCTTGTCAAGCTTCTCATTGACCATCTTCAAATCCTTCTTGTATTTGTCCTCTTGGTCAGTGGAGGTGGACCTTATGGTTCTGTCATAGTCCTCATTGTAATTGCCATCTGACTGAGTAAGGTTCTCAACTAATTCCCATCCTTCTTCCACATTCTTGTTAAGGAAGTTGCCATTAGAAGCTGTATCAAGAAGCATCCTGATCTTGGGAAGCACTCCTCTATACAAAGTGCTAAGTAGGGACTCATTGCTGAAGCCATGGTGAGGACACTGAGTCTGAAATCCTTTAAACCTCTCCCAAGCTTCACAAAAGCTCTCATTGTTTCTTTGAGCAAACCCAGAAATTTCATTCCTCAATCTAGCAGTCCTTGCATTTGAGAAGAATTTTGCCAAGAAAGCCTTCTTGCAAGCATCCAATGTGGTTATTGCTGCACTAGGAAGAGTCTTCTCCCAAAGGTGAGCCTTATCTCCAAGCGAAAATGGGAAGAGCCTCAACTTGAATCCATCCTCACTCACTTCATTAATCTTTGTGAGACCACAGATTCTATCAAATTCATCAACGTGGTCTAAAGGATCCTCCATTGGTAACCCATGGAACTTGTTGGCTTGAATCATGGAGATCAATCCACTCTTGATCTCAAAGTTGTTGTTTGGTACTGTGGAAGGCACAATGCCAGCTCTCTGGTTGTGGGTATTGGGTGCATCTCCAGCATCAATGTTCCTTGGTCTTGGAACTGGATCTTGTTGCTCCATTATCACTTGATCTCCTTGCTGTTCTTGAACTACTCTTCTTTGCTTATGTCTCAAACCCTTTTGCAGTCTGTGGATGTTGTCAATAGGCTTTTGAAGATTGTCTTTCCCCTTGGACCTTGTGTGCATCAACAAACTGAGGTACTGACTCGAACAGGTGCATGGTCGAGCGCAGGCTCGAGTGGGTGGTCGAGTCGACTGGGAACTGGTGTCTATTTAGATACGCTGTCTGACTCGATCAAGTGCTCGATCACTACTTGGTCGAGTGGTGGTCGAGTGGGTGGTCGAGTGGTACCTGAAACTCAAGACAGCCAAGCAAAAGAAGATTCGAGTTCAGCAACTTCACAAGTGAATAAACGAACTTAATCTTAGACTAATAATGATCCTAAATGTCACAAAAACACTCTCAAATGGGCAATGGCGCCAAATTGAAACAAGTTATTTGGTGGGTGGTAAATTGATGAATGTATGGAATGGTGAGCTATGAAATGAATGGATAANGTCAATAGGCTTTTGAAGATTGTCTTTCCCCTTGGACCTTGTGTGCATCAACAAACTGAGGTACTGACTCGAACAGGTGCATGGTCGAGCGCAGGCTCGAGTGAGTGGTCGAGTCGACTGGGAACTGGTGTCTATTTAGATACGCTGTCTGACTCGATCAAGTGCTCGATCACTACTCGGTCGAGTGGTGGTCGAGTGGGTGGTCGAGTGGGTACCTGAAACTCAAGACAGCCAAGCAAAAGAAGATTCGAGTTCAGCAACTTCACAAGTGAATAAACGAACTTAATCTTAGACTAATAATGATCCTAAATGTCACAAAAACACTCTCAAATGGGCAATGGCGCCAAATTGAAACAAGTTATTTGGTGGGTGGTAAATTGATGAATGTATGGAATGGTGAGCTATGAAATGAATGGATAACAAGGTGTTTCAATTCCCCTTATGCAGTTGCAGTATAAGAGGTGTCAATCCAATCTGAGAGTTGTGAACAGTCAAGATGTGTATGTGAGCCTAAGTTAAGCCAAGTATGCAAAGAATGTTTGTCACTAACAATCCTATTTATGAAATGTAAAGAGCAGAAGGTAAAGCTACTAGAACTAGATGCTAAATGTAAATGGAACAGAATGATTATGACTAATATGAAGCTAGAACAGAAATAGAAACTATGCTATTGAGCTAATGCAAGACAAGTAATGAACAGGACACTAAGAGAATCTAACAGTAATGCAACTAGAATGAAACAAGAGATAAGACAGGACAACTACAAATCATAAACAAGATTCCGGGGATGAACTCGAGCAAGCACTCGATCGAGTGTAGATCGAGTGCAGGGTCGAGCTGGACAAATCCGTGAAACAAAGCAATACAAGAAAAACAGAGCAATACACAAGCGAATCAAGCAACGATCAAATAGCAGGATTAAGACTTAAAAATCAATAAACAAGGAAGGCCTTGAGGAGGGATTCATGGGCTGGACTAATGAATGAGGTCATCTAACTTGGTCAACAAATCTCAAACAAACCTTGAGCTAATCTCTAGACATTTATTTCTAAGAAAGGTTTAATCCACTCTCATGCCAAGAAACAATCAAACCTATGCATCTCTAGACTTGTTCTCACAAAGTAAAGAATCTACATAAGCAGGCATTAAGCAATATGTCTCATACCAAACAAGGCCTCTAATCTCTTAGCAAGCCTAATAGTAAGCTCTAGATCTAGCCTTATCTATGCTTCTTAAACATTGGTGTGATACTAAGATTATTGAAATCAAACCCTACCCTCTCAGTTATAGGATCAGCATTAAGAACATCTAGCCTAGAAGAGATTCTACCACAATCAAGCTTGACCAAAGCAAACAAACCTCAAACACAGCCCAGCCTAACCCATCCTCAAGATCCTAAGCTACTACTCACAAGAACACATGATGAACATCAAAGTCATAAACCCATAAAATACTGAAACTTGCATCAAATGAAAGATAAAGCAAAGATCTACAAAATTGGAGAAAGAATCAAACTCAAATTCTCAATATTCTGAAAGTTATGAAACCAACAATATTGAAGAATCTAGTGTTTTCTCTCATAAAAGAGTACAAGATCTAAGAAAAATAAAAGTGCAAAAGGAATAATTTCCAAAAGGGTAAAAACTAGGTTTTTGACTATCTAATGAGCTAAGACTCCTCGTGGCTGCTGGGTACAAGGTCTTTAAATAGAAAAAGTAGTGGAAGCCCTAAAAATACAAAAAGTCAAAGTGGTCAACGGCTCGGTCAACTCGACCAGTGCTCGGTCGAGTGACCGGTCGAGTTGGCTTCTCTCATGCAGCTTCCACTCGGTCGAGTCTCTCTCTGCACACGGTCAAGTGTCTGGTCGAGTGGGCGGTCGAGTGGGACTCTGGACCTTGGTTCTTCAGCCTTAACTCTCTTACTTTCCCTTCATGATTGCTTCCCTTCTCCTCAGCATTGCTTCCATGCTCCTTAAGCTCCAAAATCACCTGATTATGCATGAAAAGATGCAAATGCAATGCAACTAAACTCTAATGCATGATTGGTCCTAAAGCTATGCAATAATGGTCAAAATGGATAGCAAAAGATGCAAAATATGTGAATATACTAGGGGAAAACAGGGTAAAATATATGAACATCATAGCAAAAAGAGTGCTTGCAAGGGACTTGTGAAAATACCTCAAGACAGGGCTCCTTATTTGAGCGGATTTGCAGCTTGTGGACTTGTAGGGGAGCTTGTCTCCTATTGTCAGCCATAGAGACCTCATTTCCTCCTTGATAACCTCCATTCCTTCTCCACTACCAGCTTTGAAGCCATATAGCTTCTCCATCTCCTTGAAACTTAGTCGGTAGTATTTATTCCGCACGGAGAAGGTGATGAACCTGATCCCCCCATCGGGTAGTAGGGTCGGGTGGTCCTCAAAATAATGCAACTTCAAGGTCGAAAGGAAGTGGACCGTCTCCTCCTCATATGCTTAAAGGTGGGATCGCATCATCTGGCCCAGGTGGCACATGTCGAACAAGAACTCAACATCTCTAGCGATGTCCAACTGCTTCATGGTCTCACGGTGAGGGTATCGGGTACCAACAAAGCTCATCTTCCAGAAAACTTTGAATAGTCTCACCGGAGTGTCTACTTCTTTTTGCTTCAGCCTCCGTGAGGCTTGGCATGTCCTCTCTCTCTGCTCCTCTTCTCTCTCTCTGCTCCTCTTCTCTCTCTCTGTCCTCCTCCTCTTCCTGTTGATCCTCTTCCTCAACTGCTCTTTCAACTACCCTCTCAGCCTTATCTGAAGCCGGTCTCTTCGCTCTCGCAACTGCAGCTCTGCTCCTTGATCGAGAGGTTTGGACCTCCCCTTGCTCTTCTCCTCCAATATCAGAATTGACCTCCATAGGGTCGGTAAGGGTTCTTTCGGACGTAGACAGGTCCCTACATCAAGGAGAACGGCGAACAGCACTCGCCATCAGACTCAGTGAGCGAACTCGGGGGCCTACTCGAGCATCAGGTCGGGTGGTGGATCGGGTTAAGCATCGGGTTGGGGAGGCAAAACGTCCAGCCAGCGGTTGGGAATGTGGAACGTTTGCTCTCCCTTGAGACTCTCGAGCTTCGCCGGCATCACCTCCGGTTGTAGCAGCGGTGGAGGTTGACCACCTTCCCTTCCTTTGGTAGGTTTTAGCGATTGGCTTCATGTTTGAATCCTTGAGAAGAAAAAGGCTAAGTCTCGAGGTTAATAGGGTTAGTCCTAAAGAAATCAAATGAAAGCTTGAGATCGAGAGAGAATAGAAAGTATGGAAGCTAAAAGAACTTTAGGGTTTAGAGACAACTTACCGGTGATAATGAGGGAGAAGTGGTTTGATACCCTTAAATAGAGTAGGGTTCGGTTGGTGGGCTTCGCCGAGAGTGGGATTCCTTGTGGAATTCGGACTTCTCTCGCCATCCGAGCAGAGACACGATCAGCCGCGTCGAGTACAGTGTCGGGTTGACCCTCGGATTTCCCAATTTTCCTCTTTTGAATTTTTCCATTTTTTTTTAAATAAAATTTGCAAAAAGAGAAGGATTAAATAAAACAAATAAACTAAAACTAAAATTAAAAGATACCTTTGGGACTTCCTCCCAAGTGAGCTTGTTTAAAGTCACTAAGCTTGACTCTTCATGCTCCTCAAGCATGGGATCCAGGTGGAAGAGGTTTTGGAATCCTCTCCACAATAGCAGGCTGGTTCAACATATTTTCCAGGTTTTGTCCAGGTACTAAGGCAAATGCGCTGTTGAACTCTTCAAGATGTTGCACCTTCCTCTGTTTGGTTTTAGTAGAAAAAGCTTGACCATCAATGGTTGGCCTCTTAATCCCTTTCTTCACATCAAACTCCATTTTGATATGCTCACCATGCTCTATTCTGATCTTACCTTGTTTCACCTCGATCAAAGCACCAACTATTGCCAAGAATGGTCTTCCTAGAATCAGTGGATCGTCTGGTTCCTTGTCCATATCAAGGATCATGAAGTCAGTAGGCACTTCCACTCTTCTAATCCTGAGAGACAGATTTTCTAGGATCCTAATCGGATGCCTCACTGTTCTATCAGCCAGAACCAAATAAAGATTACTTTGTTTAAAATCAGTGAATCCCATCTTGTTGGCAACTGATAGCGGCATGATGCTAACTGAAGCTCCAAGGTCGCACAAACAATTCTTGAAGATCCGAAGTCCTATTGAACACGGCAAAGTGAAAGAGCCAGGATATTCTAGTTTTTCCTCAATCTGTAGCTCTGGATCCAAACACGCTCCACTCCTGAGAATCTCAAAACCAATCTCCTTGACAGCTTCCTTAACCTCATTCTCCAATCGAGCTGCTTCCTTAGCAGCTTCCTCCTGATGTTCGTGTGGGGGCAAAAGCTTAGGTGGTGGAGCTTTACGCTTAGCCATTCGCTCTGCAAGCACCTCCAACTGGATGTCAAGTGCAGCATTGAACCTTTCCTCTAATTCCTCTCCTCTTGGTGCAGGTGGTTGAGTTTGATCTCTTGTTTCAACATCTACTCGATGCATCATCCGATCCCCATCATCGGGTAGGTGATCGGGTGCCACTTCGGGTTGTTCTTCAGTTTGTGATTCTCGAACCAATGCTCGATCATCAACTCGACCAGTCTCCTCGGGTGAAGGCTCGGGTTCATACTCGGATATATATTACTTGGCTTAATTTCTCATTGGGTGTTCCACATCCTCCCCATCTTGATCATCACTGTCCCTAGTGAGGTAATCCTCATAGTCATCATCAAGGAAGATGGCTTGGGCAGTTGCATAATCCTTGGGGTTTTGAACAGCCTTACCTGGGAGTTGGTTTTGTGGTGGCCTTCAAGGTATCTAACCTTAGTGTTGAGCGATTCGTACTTGGCATTGAGATCATTGTATTCTGAGTCGATCTTATTGCTCATCTCTGCGAACCGTTTCGCGATGTCCATAGATGCGGAAGCCTGATTTTGAATCATTTGCTGAAGTAGGCCTCATAACTCAGCTTCGTGTGATTGGTTCTGCGGACCTTGTGGTTGTTGGAATCCAGGGGATTGGTTGTAGGTGTCAGAGTACTGCTGCTTAGGTGCATAGCCTTGGTTGTACTGGACAAAAGGCTTATGTTGGACCTGGTTCCCTTGTACTGCAGATGGGTAAGTTTGGTCTTTAGGATTGGCAACATTTGGGTTTCGATAAGACAGATTCGGATTCGGCTTGTAGTTGTTGTACCCTCTGTTGTAACCTCCCTGGTTGTTGATTTAGTTAACATCCTCTATTTGTATAGTCTTCCAATCTTGTTGTATAAACTGCTCTTCCTCTGATATAGCATGAACATGCTGCTGCTGGTGGTTGAGTAGTTTATCAAGCTTGTCATTGAGGCTTTCATGTCCCTCTTGTACTTGGCATCTTCCTCTCCTGCAGATCACACAGATCGATCATATTCTTCATTGTAGTTGCCATCAGATTGAGCCAAGTTCTCAACTAGGTCCCAACCTTCATCAACATCCTTGTTGAGGAAGTTACCATTACTTGCGGTGTCGAGCAACATCCTTATCTTGGGGACAACTCCTCTGTAAGGTGTGCTTAGCAATGAAGCATTACTGAAGCCGTGATGTGGACATCAAGTAGTGTATCCCTTGAAACGTTCCCAAGCTTCATTGAACGTTTTGTTGTTCTTCTGAACAAAGCCGGAAATGTCATTTTCAGCCTTGCGGTTCTGGAGTTTGAGAAGAATTTGGCCAGTAATGCCTTCTTGCACGCTTCCCAAGTGGTGATGGACTCCTTAGGGAGCGATTTCTCCCAGATGTGTGCTTTGTCTCCCAAAGAGAATGGGAAAAGCCTGAGTTTGAAGCCATCCTCACTAACTCCATTGATCTTTGTGAGGCTACAGAGCCTATGATCCAATGGGTCCTCCATTGGCAGTCCATGAAACTTATTACTCTGTATCATCTGGATGAGACTACTATTGATCTCAAAATTGTTGTTCTGCACAGCTGGTGGCACAATGCCATTCCTTTGCGTATGAGTAGATGGAGCATCTCCTGCTCCTATATTGGTCCTTGCTTGAGGAGCTGGTGGACCGTTCTGATTATTCATCGTCTCCTCAATGATTGCTGGTTCCTTGTGAACTTGTTGTTGTCTGAGTAGCCTAGGTATGTCGATGTTTTCGATGTTGTCGATGAAAGGACTTAGGTTCTGGCTACCTCTGGATCGTGTTTGCATGCACAGGTAGGTATCCAAGTGTGTACACGAGGAACAACCTGATCCAGGTGATCGAGTGACGGGTCGGGTGGGTACTCGGGTTGTACCTGAGATTCAAAACAAACAAAAGTGAAAGCAAACAAGTCAGATTGTGAACCAATATAAACAAAAAGAACTTGATCGAGCAAGTGCTGAAATCCTAAACATAGCTAAATGAAATCAACCAAATGCCAACGACGCCAAATTGATAGACAGGTTTTCACCCAGGGTATCAATTCCCTATGCAGTTGTAGTACAAAGGGTTATCAATCCAAATGGTTGTCTATTGCTAGCAGGGAGGATATGATCAGAACAATACAAGTCAAGCCAAGCAGATAGGGTTTTGGTTCTAACAGTCCTAAAATAAATAAAAGAAAAGAATATAAACGAAGACACCACACGACCTAAANTGGTGGACCGTTCTGATTATTCATCGTCTCCTCAATGATTGCTGGTTCCTTGTGAACTTGTTGTTGTCTGAGTAGCCTAGGTATGTCGATGTTTTCGATGTTGTCGATGAAAGGACTTAGGTTCTGGCTACCTCTGGATCGTGTTTGCATGCACAGGTAGGTATCCAAGTGTGTACACGAGGAACAACCTGATCCAGGTGATCGAGTGACGGGTCGGGTGGGTACTCGGGTTGTACCTGAGATTCAAAACAAACAAAAGTGAAAGCAAACAAGTCAGATTGTGAACCAATATAAACAAAAAGAACTTGATCGAGCAAGTGCTGAAATCCTAAACATAGCTAAATGAAATCAACCAAATGCCAACGACGCCAAATTGATAGACAGGTTTTCACCCAGGGTATCAATTCCCTATGCAGTTGTAGTACAAAGGGTTATCAATCCAAATGGTTGTCTATTGCTAGCAGGGAGGATATGATCAGAACAATACAAGTCAAGCCAAGCAGATAGGGTTTTGGTTCTAACAGTCCTAAAATAAATAAAAGAAAAGAATATAAACGAAGACACCACACGACCTAAACACTCGATGCAAGCAATCGAGTACAGGATCGAGTGGGGTGATCGAGTAAGCAAGTGAGATATGAACAGCTCGAGCTATTACTCGATACAAGTTATCGTGTACCTGGTCGGGTAAGTGGTCGAGTAGGTAAAGAGAATGTAAACAATTAAAATACAAAAGCTTCTAAGGATGGGGTAATTGAATCCTAAGTATTCTAGACCAGTACAGATGCCTTACATACCTCAAGCAATTATTTCCTAGACAATGAATCTCTAAAACTTTGTCACCACACTCTCGCACTACCAACAATCAAACTTTGATCACTTACCACACTCTCGCACTAGCAATATGATCAAGCAGGCATTAAGATCGATTCATTATTGTCAGAAACTTAAACTCATCTAATCTCTTACTCAGAGTCAAATAAACCTCTAGCATTGGCTAAATCATGCATCTTATCTACACCTCTCGGTTGCTAAAACGCCTAGATCTAATCTCAACCTCCCGGTCTGTTGACAGCATTAAGAACACCAACCTAGAAGGAAATCTATCAATCATTTACAATCAAACTAAGGCATCCTAACCGATCAAGAAGACAAAATCATCTATCCCATCCCTAGAAACTTTACTACACTACTCGGACATAGCAACGAATAACAAAGCAACGAAAATGAAGGAAAATGACATTGTATTAAACGGTAAAGATAGAGTAGAAGGAGTACAAGACAGAAATCTAAGAAAAACTATAAAAACTATAAAAACTATAAAAACTATGAAAGAAAATGTAAAAACAAAAGGGAAAAATGTTGAGTCGCCCTTTAGCACCTGTTTTCATCCAAAAAATGCAAATGCAGAAATGCAACATCCTAAATGGTCTAAAAGTGATTTCCTACAGTTAATGACCTAAAAATGCTAAGTTAGAGGTATGAACAATGCAAAATATGGACAAAAAGGGATGCTAAAAACATATAAATTAGAGAGTTATCATACTTCTCAATCTTAAAAAGATGTATGTATCATTTGTTATCTTATGTTTTTTTAAGAGAAAAAATGTGTCATTTGAAACTTCATGTAACATCTGCAAACCAAATAGTCTTTTTTGGAGGTGGGTGTCGATCGACACCAGGGGGAGTGTCGATCGACACCAACAAATTTCGGTTATACCTGGTTGTTTTAAATTGTCGATTTAGTCGGTTTGGTTCAAGTGGAATCCTTAACCGACATATTTAAGGTGTAAGTTGACGTTTTGGGTGAAGGAAAACCTATTTTTGTCGCCTCCTTAGCTTTTGTCGTTTCATGAGAGTGAGAAGGAGTAAAAGAGAGTGTCTTTGAGAGTTTTTAGGTTTTTTTGGCTGTTTCGGTGAGATCGGTTGTTGTGAAAGGGAGTGCTATTGCTAGGAACAAAGGAGAAGCTTTCTAAGGAGTTGGATTCATTATTTTTGGGTCAGATGCAAAAGAGGTGAGTGCATGACCATGGCTGATATAAGCATGAGATCTCCTTTGTTTTGCTTGTTTCATGTTGTTTTTGGTGTTTTCTTGCTTGTTTTGGTTGCTTCATGGTTCATATAGATTCTTGTGGCTTTTGGTTGAGTTTTGGACAGATTGGGGATGGATAGAAGCGGAGATTCTACTTTCGGCTTCGAGCAGAACGTGTCTGCGGAATCGGTATCGATCGACACCAGGTGGGTGTCGGTTGACACCAGGTGGGTGTCGGTCGACACTAAGGAGGTGTGTGGATCGACATTGAGAGGCAGTGTCGGTCGACACCAACAGTCAGCGTCGGTCGACACCAACTTGTCAGCAAGCGGCTGACACTTGTGTTTTTGGTTTGTTGTGTTTATTTGAGTTTGCTTAACATTAAAATCTCAGTTGCTTGTGTGTATAGCCCAATAGATGGGAGGATTGCCTCACTGAATGTTTATGACAATACTCATGCATCTCATTTTGTGTTTATAGTGCAGGTAAAGGTAAAGTATGATCGTGGAATCAAGACGATGAGGAGGATGATATTCTGGAGGCCTGATTGATTATGGTCTAGCTATTGTTAGGTTGCTAGAGTGGAGTCGATAGAACATTGTAGGATGTTGGAATTGGTTATTGACTTTGTTGGTTTATTGGATTATTCATTGTTGTTTTCTTATTGGTTTAATGGTCTTTTTTAGTTATCCGCTATTGTTGATTGATGTTAGGTTTGTAGTGGGTATGAAACCACTAGAGATTTATTATACTTTAAAAACAAAAACAAAAAACGGGAAAGGTTGCTTCAGTTCACAATCAATATATTCTAGATTCTTTCTTATCTATCCTAAAAAAACTTAAGTAGCCGACTTCAAGCAATATAAATAATCCACCGTATACGCAATATGATACAATCATCGTTGTTTACCTTTTTTTTTCTTAGTTGTGTATCACTTTTTTTGTAATTAATATTTTCTTGTTCAGTGTGTGTTATGTTAACATTTCTTTCATCCTTTGGTTTATAATTACTTATTCTTTATTAAATCTTACTTATATAAACTGATAACTACTCTATATTTTGTGTAAGATTTCAAGTTAACATAGTTGGAGAAGCCTAAGCAGGAGAAGTCTAAACCAGGGAAGCCTGAAAATTTTATATATGGAATTGTAGTATAGGCCAAATGCAGATTTTGAAGGAAACAACTTCTTGAAAACAAGAAACAGCCTGTATGATTATGAAATGCAGAGCATGTAACCGGTAAGACTCGAAAAAAAATTCTCTTTAAAGATTTCAATTTTCATGTATTCTGATAACAGGTTAAAGGCGTGACCGTTTCTCTTTATAAAAAAAAAAGACATTATATATTAAGCTTTGATGAGGCAACAAGTGAATTTCAATTTTTAGTGCCAAGGTTGATGGTTGTAGTTTATAGGTCTGCTATTTTAAGAACTATCATAAGTATATCTATAAAAAACTTTCGTTTAATCTATCAAAAGTCTTATATAAAGCGTAATACTTCTACATTTTCTAAGTCAACTTCTTTATGTCTCCATATGAAGGACTAGATTGCTAAGTTTGGGGATTTAATTGTTATGTTAAAAATGAAGACTATGAAACATAGGAGGTGAGCACAAGAATTAGCATGTCAATGATTATGACAACCCGTCCCAAGGACCCCGCTAGCCTCACTGCTAGCCCACTAGCCTCACTGCTAGCCGCCCCAACGGATCCCAAGTTGGTCCTGCAGCTCAATTGGTGGCAACTTGTCCTGTGGGAAGGTTGTTAAAGGGTGAGGACCATGGTTCGAGGAACGCCTGGTGCACCAATAACCTACTGGTGGATTGGGATATCCATAGTGATGGGCTAGGATCGATGCCCTGCAGGGCCAGCTTGGGGTCTGTTGGGGCGGCTAGCAGTAAGGCTAGCGGGATACACGGGACGGGTTGTTACAATGATTTCCTTATAAAGTTAAAAAGGTAGCCAGAAGATGAAACAACACTTCCTGTTTTTTTTTTAATAATAATAATAACAATAATTTCTAGTCGTTTCATATCCACTAATTACCTAGCTACAATCAACAATAGCGGATAATCTAAATAATTCCATTAAACCAATAAAGATTCCAACAACAAATAATCCAATAAACCAACAAAGACAATAACCAAACTCCAACATCCTACAATGTTCTATCAACTCAATTCCAGCAACCTAACAATAGCTAGACAACAATCAATCAAGCCTCTAGAACATCCTTCTCCTCATCGCTTTGATTCCACGATCAGACTTTGCCTTTATATGCAACACAAACACAAATTGAGATGCATGAGTATTGTCATAAACACTCAGTGAGACAATCCTCCCATCTATTGGGCTATACACACAAGCAACTGAGATTCCAATGTTAAGCGACACAAACAAACACATCAAACCAGGAAACAAGTGTCAAATAAGGTTGGTGTGGACCGACACTGACTGCTGGTGTCGATCGACACTGACCATTAGTGTCGATCGACACACCTCCTTGGTGTCGAACATCACCGACTCCGCAGACGCGATCTACTCGAAGCCGAACGTCGAATCTCCGTTCCTAACCATCTCCAATCCGTCCCAAACTCACCCAAAATCTTCAGGAACCTGTGGGAACCGTAACACAACAAACACAAGCAATAAAAATACCACAACAACATAGAACAAGCAAAACAAAAGAGATCTCAGGCTTAGATCAGCTATGGTCATTCACTCACCTCTTTTACAGGAAGATCTGACCCAAAAACGCTGAATCCACTCCTTGGAAAGCTTCTCCTTTGTCTACAACAATCACACTCCCCTCGACAGCAACAGATCCCACCAAACAAGCTAAGAAAACCCCCAAACTCTCAAGAACACTCAAGCGCTTCTTTTCTCCCTCTCTCTCTGGAAACGGTGACCAAACAAATAAGACTACGACTAGGTTGACTTTTTCCCTTAAATACTCGGTTTGAGAATCCCAATTAAATCAAACCAACCCAAATCGATATTTTAATCCAACTCGGTCGAACCAGAAAAAGCTGGGGTCGATCGACACTCGACACCCACCCCCAAATCTCAATACTTGGTTCGCGGATGTGACAGAAACATAATGAGAAAGAGATTAAAGAAGGGCATATTAGATAGTAGAAAACTAAGGAGTGATTTGCTTTATTGTGGGAAAAAGATTAAAGTAGGATGGAAGAAGCAGAGGATTGTGTTTTTATGCCCAACCTCTGGTTTCGTGAAAGCATACGTGGAGTTTTAAATCAAAAGTGTTTTTTGTCCATAGTTTTTTATCGGCCTGGGAATATTACCTGAACCGAGAATTCCGAACCGACTCGAACAGAAATTTTTGGTTTTCGGTTTGGTTTCGGTTAAGAGAAGAAAACCGATCGGAAGAAGTTATAATATGTAATTGGTTATCGGTTCGGTCGGTTCAGTTCACTCTAATCGATCGGTTACCCGAATTTAACCGAATTACCCGTATTACCCGAAATTACCCGAAATTACCCGAAATTAACTGATCCAAATTACCCAAATTACCCAAACTACCCGTAAATAACCGAAATTACCCAAATTACCCGAAAATAACCAAAAATTTTGACCCGATTTAACTTAAATAACCAAACTAACCAAAAAACTAAAAACTTCGGTTAGTTTCTGTAACCAAAAATAATAACCGAAAAACCCGATACCCAAACCAACCCGACCCGTTATTTAAATCGGTTATTTTTGGTAACACTTCTCAGATTCTGAACTACCCGACTATTCGAATTACCCGACCCGAAATATCCGACCCGACCCAAATTCGCAGGCTTAGTTTCTTAGTCTTATATCTTAGTGCTGAGAGATTATATACGTGGCAACTTTAATATAAATATACTTTACTTTAAACTTATAATAACCCTTCTATGTAATCAAATGAAGGAAAACACATAGATATTGTTTATTTTTATACAGTCTATGCAAATAATTATTTTTAACATCTAAAACAAGAAATAAAACTAAATTATTGAATATCTGTATAATATATCAATACGTAAAGTATCGTGTACTGGACAACAAAGAAAAGCTTAATCAAAACTCTATTGTTATGATTTACATTTATCTTCTCTTCTCCGTTTTGCAAATAAACGTCAATGCCTCTAAAAACTATACTACTAAATATATTTCACATGTGTATAATTTGATGTTTTAAGATTTTACCTGTTTTTTAAGTGGTTCAATTTACTAAGTCCATATACTTTCAGAAGCCATAACTAAATTTTGATTACCCTAATATAGTTAGTAACGAAACAATATTCTTCTTTAAAATCCAGTCTATTTTTAGTGTTAGGGAAAAAACGGATAATATGGATAATGAAAAACATTATGCAAACATTTTTCTACAAAAGAAAAAACAAAGAGGACTTGACTTTAGAGATAACGGTATAGAATCTAAAATTTTGGGTAGGTATTACTTCTTCAAATTTTCACTAATTTGGATAATGGTTTGACTGATATATAAGGATCCATTTTGCAATGAGTTTTTGAGAATTTTGAGTATTTTAGAGAATTTTACAGAATTATTTTATTTCTTTGGATAATTTTTCTTGATTTAATAAAAATTAAATTTATAAACAGGAATACGGGTATTCCGTCAAAATCTATCATAATAACTATAGTCTAACATGTAATTATTTAAAAGAGAACGGTTATAGGATAAAAATAATTTGAGGTATTGATAAACAGGTTTTCACCAGGGTATCCATTCCCTGTGCAGTTGTAGTACAAAGAGTTATCAATCCAAATGGTTGTTTATGCTAGCAGGAAGGATGCAATCAGAACAATGCAAGTCAAGCCAAGCAATTAAGGGTTTTGATCTAACAGTCCTAAAATAAATAACATAAAAGAATATAAACAAAGAAACCACACGACCTAAGCACTCGATGCAAGCATTCGAGTACAGGATCGCGTGGAGTGATCGAGTAAGCAAAGATGGTATGAACAACTCGAGTGGTTACTCGATACAGGTTATCGTGTACCTGATCGGGTAAGGGATCGAGTAAGGTATGAAAATGCAAGAAATTAAGATATGAAAGCTTCTAAGGATGGGGTAATCGAATCCTAAGTGTTCTTAACCAGTACAGATGTCTTACATGCCTCAAGCAAATATTTCCTAGACAATGAATCTCTAAAATCTTGTTAAAACACTCTCTTGATAGAAACAATCAACCTTGATCACTCCCCTACCCAACTCTCGTTGGAGAAACATGACCAAGCAGACATTAAGATCCGATTCATTATTGTCAGTAAACCCCTTACTCATCTAATCTCTAATGGATTCTAGGGATGGGATAGATGATTTTGTGTTCTTGATCAGTTAGGATGTCTTCGTTGATTGTATTTGTTTAATAGATTTCCTTCTCTATTTGTGTTCTTAATGCTGTCAACAAACCGAGAGGGTGAGATTAGATCTAAGGTGTTTTACCACCGAGAGGTGTAGATGAGATGCTTGAATCAACCAACCAATACCCGTATTCCTTCCTCAAATTTTCACTAATTTGGATAATGGTTTGACGGATATATAAGGATCCATTTTGCAATGAGTTTTTGAGAATTTTGAGTATTTTAGAGAATTTTACATAATTATTTTATTTCTTTGGATAATTTTTATTGAATTAATAAAAATTAAATTTATAAACAGGAATATGGATATTCCGTCTAAATCTATCATAATAACTATAGTCTAACATGTAATTATTTAAAAGAGAACGGTTATGGGATAAAAATAATTTGACGTATTGATAAACAGGTTTTCACCAGGGTATCAATTCCCTATGCAGTTGTAGTACAAAGGGTTATCAATCCAAATGGTTGTTTATGCTAGCAGGAAGGATGCAATCAGAACAATGCAAGTCAAGCCAAGCAATTAAGGGTTTTGATCTAACAGTCCTAAAATAAATAACATAAAAGAATATAAACAAAGAAACCACACGACCTAAGCACTCGATGCAAGCATTCGAGTACATGATTGCGTGGAGTGATCGAGTAAGCAAAGATGGTATGAACAACTCGAGTGGTTACTCGATACAGGTTATCGTGTACCTGATCGGGTAAGGGATCGAGTAAGGTATGAAAATGCAAGAAATTAAGATATGAAATCTTCTAAGGATGGGGTAATCGAATCCTAAGTGTTCCTAACCAGTACAGATGTCTTACATGCCTCAAGCAAATATTTCCTAGACAATGAATCTCTAAAATCTTGTTAAAACACTCTCTTGATAGAAACAATATAAACAAAGAAACCACACGACCTAAGAACTCGATGCAAGCATTCGAGTACAGGATCTCGTGGAGTGATGGAGTAAGCAAAGATGGTATGAACAACTCGAGTGGTTACTCGATACAGGTTATCGTGTACCTGATCGGGTAAGGGATCGGGTAAGGTATGAAAATGCAAGAAATTAAGATACGAAAGCTTCTAAGGATGGGGTAATCGAATCCTAAGTGTTCCTAACCAGTACAAATGTCTTACATGCCTCAAGCAAATATTTCCTAGACAATGAATCTCTAAAATCTTGTTAAACACTCTCTTGATAGAAACAATCAACCTTGATCACTCCCCTACCCAACTCTCGTTGGAGAAACATGACCAAGCAGGCATTAAGATCCGATTCATTATTGTCAGTAATCCCCTTACTCATCTAATCTCTTAGGCTATGTGAGTAAACCTCTAGCATTGGTTGATTCAAGCATCTCATCTACACCTCTCGGTGGTAAAACACCTTAGATCTAATATCACCCTCTCGGTTTGTTGACAGCATTAAGAACACCAATCTAGAAGGAAATCTATTAAACAAATACAATCAACTAAGACATCCTAACCGATCAAGAACACAAAATCATCTATCCCATCCCTAGAAACTTTACTACACTACTCGGACATCATAACAAGAAACATAACAGCATATACGAATGAAAATTGCATTGTATTAAACGATAGAGTAGAGTAGAAAGAATACAAGATAGAAATCTAAAAAAAATGATAAAAAGTTATGAAATAAAATCTAAAACAGAAGGGGAAAGTGTTTGAGTCGCTCAGTTCTCTCACAGAAGCTCTCGCTCTCTGCTTTGAGGGTCTGCGGCGTGCTCGTTTGCGAGGAAGGAGAGGAGGGGTTTATATATGGAAACCCCTTTGACCTAGCTTCCCAGACCTGCCCGATGGTCTACTCGATGGGGTACACGAGGATGAAGTCGGGTTATTCCTCGGGTAGATCTTCGGGTTGTTCTTCCGGCTCTTGGATCCTCCTCGATCGTGTTGGGGTTCAGACTTGTTCTTCTAGCTTGATGGCTCCTTCGGGTACATGCTCGGGTTTGTCCTTGTTTTTCCCCATTTTAGGCTCTTAAGCACATGTTTTCTTCCAAAATATGCAAATGCAACAATGCAACACCCTAAATGGCCTAAAAGTGAATTCTTACAATTAATGACCTAAAAATGCTAAGTTGAGGATATGAACAATGCAAAATATGGACAAAAAAGGATGCTAAAAACATGTAAATTAGAGAGTTATCAGACCCCCAAACTTAAATCTTGCTAGTCCTCTAGCAAGGAAGTAGGAGAGTGCGGTTTAAAAACGGGGACTCCTAACCTTTTTACGCTAAGCGAAGGATTCAAGCTATAGTCCTTAAAGATAGTTTAATTGTGCTAAGATCAATCAACATACTTGTAACATCTGCGAACCAAGTATCAGATTTTTGGTCTGAGTGTCGATTGACATCCTTGGTGTATCGATCGACACCATGTTTTCCGGGTTGGTCGTGTTGGTTTTAATTGCTGGTTGGTTTTGTTTGGTTCAATTAGAAATCCCTAAACCGTGTATTTAAGGCAGAGGACGACCCAAGTCGAGGGTTTCCGTGGTTTTGGTCGCCGTTAAGAGAGAAAAAGGAGAGAAAGGGTTGGAGAGTGTTCTATGAGTTTTTGGGTCTGTTCTTGGCGTTTTTGGAGAGATTTGTGGCTGGAGAAGGGAGAGCTGCTGCTGGGAACGAAGGAGAAGCTTCCTAGGCTGTTTGTTTCCACCGTTTCTCAATCCAATCTTCCTGTAAAAGAGGTGAGTGCTTGACCATGGTTGATCTAAGCATGAGATCTCTTTTGTTTGGGTGTTTTCCTTGTTGTTGTGTTGTTTTGCTTGCTTGGGTTCGTTTTTTTTGTGTTTCCCATAGGTTCCCGAGATGTTTGGGTAAGTTTGGGACGGTTTCGAGTTGATTGGAAACGGAGTATCGACGTTCGTGTTCGTGCAGTTCGCGTCTGCAGAAATAGTGTCGATCGACATCAATGTGGTGTCGGTCAACACCATGTTTTCTAGCCTCGATCGACACGGATGAGGCATCGGTCGACCCTAGTCTCAACCGAGACTGATTTTCCTGGTTTGATGTATTGTTTTGTGTTTGTTTGTTTGCTTAAACATGAGAGTCTCAAATGCTTGTGTGTATAACCTAGTAGATGGGAGGAAGGGCTCACTAAGTATTTATGATAATACTTATGCATCTCAATTGTTGTTTGTGGTGTGCAGGTATGTGACGTGGAATCATGGCGATGAGGAGGAGAATGATCTAGGGCCTCAGTTGTGTGTTGTTGGATTTGTCATAATCTTTATGTTGGAACCTTGGTTAGAACTATGCTAGATTGATGGATAGAATGGTTATGAATGTTATTGTATGGTTATTGTATATTAAGATGATTAACATTATATGTTTCCGCTGTGCATGTTATTGGTTGTTGGTTATTATTGGTTGGTTAGTAATGTGTGGGTTGGTTGGCTTAATTATATATGGTATTTAATTATTAAAAAAAAAGGTCGGGTTGTTTCAACAATTACAAATATTTTTCTATGCTTATTACCATGCATCGATCTAGTTCAACCTCCAACTAAGGATAAAGAACATTTCTTTCACATTCAATTAAGTGTTTGGCGAATCTTGCAAATGGAAGGTGAATCAAGCTCAATTGGTTTCAAGGGTAAGGCTTTTTAGTAAGGTGGTTTCAAACAAATTCTTTGGGTGGTTTTCTCTCAAAAGAAGGAATGCTATACAGTTGTGAAAACTATCTAAGACTGAGAACAATTTGGGCATACAAAGCTTAACTCTTGATGATCTACCCTTTTCTCATTCACTTTTTTTTATTATTTTACCAAAAACCCTAGAATTAAACTACCCACATCCTTGATTTTAACTTTTTTTTTTTACTCCCTAAGATTTAAACTTTAAACTTCTAGCTCTTTTTTTTTTCTTTGCTAAACTCCTAATATATGTATATTTTTTCTTTCTTTCTTGGAGACTATAGCAAAGTATTTTCTCTTTTTTTTTTTATTTTTTTTAGAGATTTAGAGCTAATTGATTCTAACCTTAGGGACATTTTTTTATTTCTCAACCCAACCCCAAATAAACATACTAACCACCTATCTTTCGAAACCGAATCTATTCGCTAGTTCAAATTCTAACTTAGCTAAATCAAGAGGCAGTTCTTTGTCGTTCTCAATACTCTCAAGGTTTCACAACCTATAGCACAATGAAAAAAGGCCTCACTCAACAATTCACAACAAGGTTTGAAAGAAAGGTTTGTGTTCATGGGTAGGAAAAATGAATCGGGTTAAATGAAAAAGATTGGTAAAAATGGAGTGCTAACCCGAATTTAGAGTTACCATGAGCCAGTATTCAAGTTCCATAAACAAGACAATTAAAGTTCAAATTAAATCCAATAATATAGCGATGTTCCAATGTTCAAACAATTGGAGAAAGCATTCAAAAGATACAAGGTTCTAAGCAAAGATTTTTCATTTTTTTCCAAAGATGATCTAGCAACAACGAACTATTAAGGGCTATAGCTTCAATCCTAAGGTTTGATTTTAAACAAGGTAGCTTTAATCATTGTCCTCTAAGATGCATATGCAACAATCCTATATGAAACAAACTAGACTCAATCCTAATATGTAAATGCAACTACATGAACACTCTCTTTTTTTCTTTTCTTTTTTTTTTTTTTGAAATTTTTGAAATTTTTTTGGGTTTTTCAATGCACATAGATGCAGACTTAAATGAATAAAACTAGCATGCAAAAATTTGAAATAAGAAAATAAGAAAATAAAAAAAATGTTAAGAATATTCTAGGACCCTCCCCCAAAATTAAATTATACAGTTCCTGTGTAAATAAAAGCTGGAAAAAGAATTCAAGAATCAAACAAAATAAAAGAAAACTAAATGCAATGTTATATACAAGGATCAGATGAAATTGGTACCTCATGGGTTGGTGAAAAAGGAGGTTGCAGCAGCCTCCATACTCGCCAACGTGTAGCCAGGGTCGTCTCCGGCTTAAGCAGGTGCCGTTGTTTGCTCGTCAGAGAGCTCGGTGATATGCATGGACGACTTACTCGGACCAGCATCCGAGGGGTTGATCGAGGGGGGTATCGTGTAGCTCATCGGTTAGGGCATCGGGTAGTACGATGGGTATGGTGGAAGAGGTCCACAATGATCACCTGTATAGCCACTCGCAGGGTGCATCGTATATGTCATCGTGTATGGCATCTGGTAAGGCGGAGGGAAGAGTCCTGAGTAATCACCCGACTGTGTGCTCGATTGGTGCATCGGGTAAGGCATCGAGTATTCCATCGCGTTAAGCATCGGATAGGCGTCTGAATGGCTTCTCCGCGATGCTTCTGGTCGTGTTACATTCTCCTCAGCTTGGGGCTCGTATGATGATGCTCGTTAAGGTTCTGGAGGTGGCAGTCCTCGAGTTCCTCCTAGCGGTCCGCTTCTCCCCATCCAATTTGGTGCGTGTGTCGAGGTAGGAGCTGAGGCACAGCTTGCCTTGTCTTGCAGCTCCTTGATCTGACCTCCCATATTCTTCACCAAACCAGTAAGATCCTTTACCTTCCTCACCAAAAACTTGTTCATCCTCTTCAGCCATCCGATCCTCTTGTGGGCTTCCCTCACTCCAACCGGTTTCTTTTAAGAGCACACATACTCGTCAAAATCAAAATCTTCCGAGCTATCTCCCTGTCTTTGCCCGGTTGCCTCTCTCTTCTTAGCTTTGGATTCCTCCTCCAGATTGTACAGCTCCTCCAAAGGTGGTGCAAAGTCGATATTGTCTCCTAGCCGAACCTTGGTGCACATTACATGGGTAAGATCATTTGGGCGGCTCCGGCGGTTGGATGGACGAACTTGAACAGCGTCATGCCGTTAGGCCTCTCATGGGCCAAATATCTTGCCAGCACGAGGTAGTCTACGTCCAGCCATCTCGGATCGTGTACCACTCCCTTCAAGGGTACATCGCAAGCCACCAAGATCGGTGTGACCAATCCTCCAATGGAGTTCTCTCCGCCTCCTTCTCTTTTCTTCATCGCCCATGACTTAAGGTAGAGGAACTGATGGAGCAGCACAAACACCATGCTAGTATCCGCAACATCTCCAACTAGCGGTGTACCATCCCTAGCATTGTCCAAAACTCCACACAACGCAATATCTAGCAGCTGGAGCTCATGATCATTGACATTCCCAGTCTCCTTTCTAGCAAAAAGAGTGCATGCGAGGGACTTGTGAAAATACCTCAAGACAGGGCTCCTTATTTGAGCAGATTTGGATCTTGTGGACTTGTAGGGGAGCTTGTCTCCTATTGTCAGCCATAGGGACCTCATTTCCTCCTTGCTAACCTCCATTCCTTCTCCACTACCAGCTTTGAAGCCATACAACTTCTCCATCTCCGAGAAAGTGAGCCGGTACTCCTTGTTTCTAACAGAGAAGGTGATGAACCCGATCCCCCCATCGGGTAGTAGGGTCGGGTGGTCCGCAAAGTAGTGCAAACACAAAGTTGAGAGAAAGTGGACCGTCTCCTCCTCATAGGCTTCAAGGTGGGCTCGCATCATGTGGCCCAGGTGGCACATGTCAAACAGGAACTCGACATCTCTAACGATGCCCAACTGCTTCATTGTCTCACGGTGAGGGTATCGGGTACAACCGAAGCTCATCTTCCGGAAAACCTTGAAGAGTTTTGCCGGAGTCTCCACCTCCTTCTGCTTCAGCCTCCGCGAGGCTTGGCGAGTTCTTTCTCTCTGCTCCTATTCTCGCTCACTGTTCTCCTCCTCTCTGTCTAGATCCTCTTCCTCAGCTGCTCTCTCAGCTACTCTTTCAGCCTTCTCTGAAGCTGGCCTCTTCCCTCTTGCAACCGCAGCTCTGCTCCTTAGCCGCGAGGTTTGGATCTCCCCTTGCTCTTCTCCACCAGCATCAGAATCGACCTCCATGGGGTCGGTAACAGTTCTCTCGAACGCAGACAGGTCCCAACGTCGAGGAGATCGGCGAACAGCACTCGCCATTGGACTTGGTGAGCGAACTCGGTGGTCTACTCGATCGGTTACTCGAGCACCAGATCGGGTGGTGGATCGGGTTGAACATCGGGTTGGTGAAGCAAAACATCCAGCCAGCGGTTGCGAATACGGAACATTTCCTCTTCCTTGGGATTCTCGAGGTTCGACGGCATCATCTCCGGTTGTAGCAGCGGCGGAGGTTGATCTTCTTCCTTTCCTTTGGTAGGTTTTCGTGTGTGGCTCCATTATCGAATCCTTGAGAAGAAAAAGCTAAGGTTCGAGGTTAATAGGGTTAGTTCCCAAAGAAAATCGAATAAAACTCGAGTTTGAGAGAGAATAGAAAGTATGAAAACTAAAAGCTCTAGCGTTGAAAGAAACTTATCGGTGCTGCTGAGGAAGAAGGGTTCGAAACCCTTAAATAGAGCAGGGCTAGGGTTTTGGGCTTCACCGAGAGTGGGCTTTCTTGTGGAATTCGGACTCCACTCGCCACCCGAGTAGAGACACGATCAGGCGCATCGAGTACGGTGTCGGGTTGAGCCTCGGGTTCCCCAATTATTTTTTTATATTTATCTTTTTAATAAAACATGCAAAAATATAAAATAAGCTAAATCAAATAAATCAAAATTAAAATAGAATAAAATATACCTTTGGGACTTCCTTCCAAGTGATCTTGTTTTAAGTCACTAAGCTTGACTCTTCATCCTCTTTAAGCATGGGATCTAGGAGGGAGAGGTTTTAGAATCCTCTCCATTGTAGCAAGGTGGTTCAATTCATTTCCCAAGTCTTGTCCAGGCTCCACAGAAAATGTGGTGTTGACTTCTTCGAGATGTTTGACCTTCCTCTGCTTTGTCTTAGTAGAAAAAGCTTGCCATCAATGGTTGGCCTCTTAATCCCCTATTTCACATCAAACTCCATCTTGAAGTGCTCACCATGCTCTATTCTGATCTTGCCCTGCTTCATCATAATCACAGCTCCTACTGTTTCTAAGAATGTTCTTCCTAGGATCAGTGGATCGTCTGGTTCTTATCTATATCAAGGATCATGAAATCAGTAGGTACTTCCACTCTTCCAATCCTGAGTGGCAAGTTTCTAGGATCCCAATAGGATGTCTGACCGTTCTATCAGCTAGAACCAGATACAGATGATGTGTCTGCATTTTATAGGATTTTAACCATAATTTTTACAATTGAATTGAGTCTTTTATTAAGTCCAAGTGTGCTTTTAGAGTCTTTTTAGTCTTTTGTGAGTCTGTACAGGTTCTAGGCTACTTTGGAAGGAAACTGAGTGTTTTGGGGATTAAGACAAGCATCTGTAGCCAATTTGGTGAAGACTGATCGAAATAGCAAGCAGATGGAGAAAACACAGATAAAGCATCTAGGATTGGCTGATCCGAATTCGGGATCGACCAGTCCCCGTACCCGACTCAAGTTTTCCTTTTTTGTTTTTAATCGACTTTTAAGGTTTTATTTTGATATTTAAGTTAGAGGCACGGCCTCTAGAGACATAAGCTTTATTTTCTGAGACTATTTTGTATTGAGAGCAAAAGGAGAAGATCTCTAATCTTTCTTGACACTTTGGGGAAGATTTCTAAACCCTGTTTTCTATTTCTTTTGCAATTCAACTATGTCTTATTCATCTTTGATTTGCTGTTTCTGCTTCTCCATGTCTGAGTAGTTTCTCAATTGGGTTTAGGGTTTCAGAAAGGTTTATATGATTAATTGATGCTAGGTTTGTTAGATTAGGGATTGATCTTATTGTTCATCATCTATTGTTGTTCTTAATGCTTAAGCTAGGTTGATCACCTAGATTAGGATCTTAGGTTTAATTAATCGGGGCACCAAAAGTGTTGTTGAGTTGCTTGAAAAGAACATAGGTGAGCAAGGTGGACCTTAGCCAACGAAAGTTGAAGTTGAGGCACCTTGTGAACTAATCAAAAATGAACTTGTTATTGCTTGCTAGGATTGCTAGATTCAAACGATGGTTTAGAGTTTAATTAATTCCTTGCATAGATAACTAACGCTGCGACAGTAGGTTAGTTTTACATTCGAGATTTGAGTTCAAGAATTGTGTTTAATGCATCCCTATCTAATCATCTAAATTTGTGATCATAATCCCTAATGATTCCCTGCACCCAATGTTTTCTCCTTTGATTTAAAACACTTATTTCCTTTCCGTTTTGATAGTTTCTTGTTACACAAACTTTCTCTTTTGTCTTACCTATATTTGATCTTGATAATTTCATAGTGCAATCGTTTGGTCTCTGTGGATTCGAAACGATACCACTAGATCGTGGTGGAGTACATATTAGGTTATTAATTGACCTGTTGATCAATTTGGCGCCGTTGCTGGGGACCAAAACGTTGCCTTTGAGATTCTAGATTTAATTTAGTCTAAGATTTATTTTATTTTTATTTACTAACTAGTTCTTTTGTTCTTTCTCTTGTGTTTTAGGTGCATGCAAACAAGAGAAAGAACAAAAGAACTAGTTAGTAAATAAAAATAAAATAAATCTTAGACTAAATTTAAATCTAGAATCTCAAAGGCAACGTTTTGGGTTATTGTTCTGCCACCTCCCCCTGTTCTAGGTTGGCGGAACAATAACCCAAAACGTTGTTCTTTCTCTTGTGTTTTAGGTGCATGCAAACGAAGAGTTAGCCCTACTTGACCGAGAAAACAGAAAAGCGAAAGCTAAAGCTGATAAGATGGAGGATGGATAGAATCCAGTTGGTTGTCAGCCTAACCCTCAAGAGGTTATTGTTCCGCCACCTCCCCCTGTTCCATAATGTCAGGCTCCACAAGAGCAGAATGCGGCTGAGCTGAACCCAGCAGCAAGGCGAGCCACCTTGAGAGACAAAGATGCTCACAACAGGCTATTTGCGAATCGGTCTGCGATTCAACCTCTTGCTCCTGCGAGACAAGATTATGAGATCAAGCATAGCCTGATCAATTTGGTCCAGAACCGTGTGTTTAATGGATTAGCATCAGAGAGCCCTCTAGACCATATTGAAACTTTTGAGAGATTAGCTAGTACAACAAGGTCTAATGGAGTTCCATATGATTACCTCATGTTGACTTTGTTCCAATTCTCTTTAGGAGATAAGGCTTTGAGATGGCTAAATCTCTTGGACCGAGGATCACTTACCACTTGGGAGCAGTGTAGAGCAGCGTTTTTAAACCACTTCTACACTAAGTCATGATCAGCTATGTTAAGGAGCAAGATCACTACCTTCTCACAAGGTGGTACAGAATCTTTTTGTGAAGCGTGGGAGAGATTCAAGGAGTATATGAGGGACTGTCCTCATCATGGCTTTTCACAAGAGAATCTTATGAACATCTTCTATGGAGGAATTGACCAGAAGTACCAGATGGCACTCGATACTGCCAGCAGAGGAGATTTTTCTACTGACACTGCCGCTGAAGCAAACCTCTTGATCGAAAACCTTGCAGCGAGTAACAGCGATCATAGCCATGAGTATGATCGTTCTGTGCGTGTCGTTAGCTCCGTGAATACAGATGTTATTAAGAGTCTCACTGCGAAGGTAGACCTTCTTTTGAAGAGAGATCAGCAAGCTGTCAACATGTGTGACGGGCAGACGGGTGCATATCAGCAAGTTGGAGTAAATTCAGGTTTTGAGGGGATAGAGGAGCTGAACTATGAAGGAGGACAAGGGAACTATCAGAATCTTGGGTTTAATCAGAATTATAGAAATCATCCTCATCTCTCCTACAGAAGCACCAACGTTGAGAATCCTCAAGATCAAGTGTATCCTCCACATAATCAACAAGGTAACTTCTCGCAAGGATTTCAGAACAAAGGTGCTGGATTTAGTAGCTCAAATGTCTAAGGATACCAAGCCCCATCTACAACTCCACAAGATAACAAACTCGAATTGATGATGCAACCACTCTTCGAGGGCCATAAAAAAAGTTCTGCTGAGATTAATGTCAAGATTGATAGCATTTACAATGATTTGACTAGGAAATTTGAGAGGTTGCGTTCACGTGTTGATTCCATTGATAACAGAGTCTCTGCTATTTCTTCTAGCTCTAAGAACAAAGAGTCATGCAATGCTATAACACTCCATGGTGGGATCGAAGATGGGCTGAGTTATGCTGTGATCAACTCATGTTTGGCTTCCGCAGAGACGAGATCGTTCAATCCTGAGACTAGACCAGCCGGTCCCATCCATTCTGATAATTCGAGTTTGATCCCCAGAAAAGTTGGATCGACCGATCCCCTTTATAGATCGATCGATCCTGTCATTGACGCATAACCAATTTCAAAAAGTCCCAGATCGACCGCTCCACGTCGAGACCAGTCGGTCCCTATTGCAGGTATGGGAAAACCCAGCTCAATTTTTCCTTATGCAGATTCCAAGGAATCAGTTCTTGTGGAACCAAAGCCCTATAGGCCACAAATTCCTTTTCCAAGAAGACATGAGAAGAAACCTCTGGATGAAAAGAAGTATGGTCGGTACAAAGAAGCTATAAGTGAGTTCATCGCTGACATTCCCTTTACAGAGGCAGTAAAGCACATCTCTTTGTTTAAGAAGGTTTACAATGATGTTGTGGTTGAAGAAAAGGATTTGGTGGAAGTTAAAGCGTTTTTGGCTCGAGAGAAGAACATTCATGCTCCATATTTGAAAAGGCTACCCAAGTTAGAAGATCCAGGAAGATTTGTTGTTCCATGCTCCATCCTAGGAGTGAACTTTGAGAATTCCCTTTGTGATATTGGATCTAGTGTGAACGTGATGTCTAAGGCTATTGCAGAGAGGTTGGGGATTGATGATATGAAGGCCTCTAAGGTCACTCTCACGTTTACAAATGCTGTCACCACGACTCCACAAGGCTTCATTAACAATTTAGATGTTCGAGTTGGGAATTGCTTGGTTGCTACAAATTTTCATGTTGTGGAAATGAGTGAGGGTTCTGTTATGCCTTTGATTCTTGGGAGACCTTTCCTAGCAACAATGGGAGCAGTTGTTGACTTGCCTAATAAGAGGATAACTTTCTCTAACATTGATGATAAGGTCTTTTACAACATGGCTCTTGTCTAGTTGTAGAACATGAGAAGGAGGTGGATGTCATGATAATGGGAGAGAGTGGTGATAAGAATGAGGTCAACGAAGTCCTGGACGGAGACATTCATTCTTCTAAGAAGAGTTCTAAGAAGGTTAAGAAGAGAGACAAGCCGAAGATAGAAAGAGTAATACCAGCTCTTCACATAACCTTGGTACCCCAGAATATGTTAGAGACACCATTGAGTACAAGGTGAAGTGTAAAGGAATATCTCGGCCTTTCTCTAAAGTTAAAGCCATCCTCACTCCAGAGTTTAAAGAGAAAGGCCAAGAAGCAGTGGATGGTATGTTGAAAAAGGTTCTGGAGCTTAAGCTGACGAATTGGAGAGCTTGTTCTGATATGAGTTCTCATCCTCCCATCACTTGACAACTGAAACCACGGTCAAGCTATAGACCTTAAACAAGAGCTTATGGGAGGCAACCCATGGGGTTTGTGCTGGCTTACCCTTTTCTTTTTATTTGTCTTAGGATTTTGGTTTTTTTTTTAGGATTTATTACGGTGAAATCACGTCCGGTGTTAAGTGTTTTCAGGAACAGGTTCCAAACGCAGAAGATATGAAATTGTTTTGTTCCATGAGCTTAGGATTGATCAGTCCTACTTAAAGATCGATCGATCCTGGTGGTTTTCTGCGGGTATCTCTAAGTTCAATAATGTTTCAGATCGGTCGATCCCACCCTGAGACCGATCGGTCCCCACCCTTGCCAACACCACTCCAACACCAGATGCGAGATCACCGGCTTTTGTTTCTTGTCCTTACTTTTTCTTTTCATTTTTTTCTTATTTTCTTTGTGGGATTCGTTCTTTTCTTGGTTTTGCTTTCACACTGGGACGGTGTGAAGTAAGTCCGGAGGAGGGATGTCTCTAAGTTACTAATGTCGTTTTCTTTTGGTTTTTCTTTTTGTCGAGTCTAAAAAAAAAATTTGGGAAACTATGATCATTTCTAGGAATTTTTTGCTTTGAACAAACACTCTTATGATTGCTTTAGTACTTTTGATTTTTGAATGAAGCTTGGAATGAACATGAGGAGGCTCAACATGCCCCAAAAGATCCTCACCAAGGAGAACATTAAGCTGATCCGATGTTGTCTCTAGATTTGAAATGACTTAACCAGATTTTACTTCTTGCCTAGGGACTTGGTATACATCGAACAAGACTCCTCCCTTAAGCCTTACAAGACATGCATCTACTCATAAAGTATGCTTCCCCTCTCTCTTCCCTTCAATACTCAATAAAAAAGGGAGAAAAGTAAAAAAAAAAAGGAAAGAAGAAGAAGAGGATATAGGTAATAAAGAAGTGAGCCGAGGGTTGTGCGTAAACACGTGCATCCTTCGGAATTTATGGAAACCTGTCCGCAAGAAAAGAGCAAAGGATTGATAAAAAAAATACAATGATACCCTAGAAAATTAGGGAGAAATCAATCCTTTGGATGTGAGAAAAGAGAGAGGAAATGAAGCATATGTAGGAAGTCTTGGGCATTAAAAGGTTGAAGGAGTCAATAAGTTCAGTGATCGATATTCCCTCGGCGAGACAGCACATTTTAACTAATCTGATTTAGAGAGACAACAATGGGAATGCTGAAGGTTTTTTAAGGTTGTGAAGTTCAGAGTAGGGAGTGTTGATCCTAATCATGGGCAGAGTACAAAAAGTAGTTCTTAATTTGATTTGATGAAAAGTGCAAAGAAGAGGTTCCCAATAATATGTGAGTTTCCACTTTCAAACCTTTTCTTTGTTCTTGAGTTTCTGTCTGTTCTTGCTTGAGGACAAGCAAAGATTCAAGTGGGGGAATTGATGTGTCTGCATTTTATAAGATTTTAACCATAGTCTTTACACTTGTTTTGAGTCTTTTATTAAGTCTAAGTGTGCTTTTAAGAGTCTTTTTAGTCTTTTGTGAGTCTGTAAAGGTTCTAGGCTACTTTGGAAGGAAACTGAGTGTTTTGGGGATGAAGACAAGCATCTGAAGCAAATTTGGTGAAGACTGATCGAAATAGCAAGCAGATGGAGAAAACACAGATAAAGCATCAAGGATCGGCTGATCCGCATTCGGGATCGACCAGTCCCCATACCCGACTCAAGTTTTCATTTTTTTTGTTTTAAATCAACTTCTAGGGTTTTATTTTGATATTTAAGTTAGAGGCACGGCCTTCAGAGACATAACCTTTATTTTCTGAAACTATTTTGTATTGAGAGCAAAGGGAGAACATCTTTAATCTTTCTTGACACTCTGGAGAAGATTTCTAAACCCTGTTTTCTATTTCTTTTGCAATTCAATTATGTCTTATTCATCTTTGACTGAGTAGTTTCTCAATTGGGTTTAGGGTTTCAGAAGGGTTTATATGATTAATTGATGCTAGGTTTGTTAGATTAGGGATTGATCTTATTGTTCTTCATTTATTGTTGTTCTTAATGCTTAAGCTAGATTGATCACCTAGATTAAGATCTTAGGTTTAATTAATCGGGGCACCAAAAGTGCTGATGAGTTGCTTGAAAAGAACATAGGTGAGCAAGGTGGACCATAGCCAACGAAAGTTGAAGTTGAGGCACCTTGTGAACTAATCAAACCTGAACTTGTTATTGCTTGCTAGGATTGCTAGATTCAAACGACGGTTTAGAGTTTAATAAATTCCTTGCATAGATAACTAACGCTGCGACAGTAGGTTAGTTTTACATTTGAGATTTGAGTTCAAGAATTGTGTTTAATGCATCCCTATCTAATCATCTAAATTTTTGATCATAATCCCTAATGATTCCATGCACCCAATGTTTTCTCCTTTTATTTAAAACACTTATTTACTTTCCATTTTGATAGTTACTTGTTACACAAACTTTCTCTTTTGTCTTAGCTATATTTGATCTTGATAATTTCATAGTGCAATTGTTTGGTCTATGTGGATTCGATACTGAAGTGTTACAACGATACCACTAGATCATGGTGGAGTACACATTAGGTTATTAATTGACCTGTTGATCAACACACTACTTGGTTTATAATTGCTGAAACCCAACTTGTTGGCAATTGACAGTGGCATAATGCTAACTGAAGCTCCAAGGTCGCACAAGCAATTCTTGAAAATCTGGAGTCCTATCGAGCATGGCAAAGTGAAAGAGCCTGGGTCCTCCAACTTTTCCTCGATTCGCAGCTCAGGATCTAAGCACACTCCACTCCTGAGAATCTCAAATCTAATCTCCTTGACAGCCTCCTTAACCTCATTCTCCAGCCGAGCTGCCTCCTTGGCAGATTCCTCTTGAAGTTTATGTGGTGGCCAAAGCTTAGGAGGTGGAGCTTTACGCTTGGCCATACGCTCTGCAAGCGCCTCCAGTTGGATGTCAAGTGCAGCATTGAACCTTTCCTCTAGCTCCCCTTCCTTTGCCACAGGTAGTTGAGGTTGATTTCTCATCTCAACATCTACACGACGTATCATCCGATCACCATCATCGGGTAGGTCATCGGGTTCAGCCTTGGGTGGTTCTTCGATTTGTGATTCTCGAACTAGTGCTCGATCATCAACTCAATCAGTCTCCTCGGGTGAAGGCTCGGGTTCATACTCGGATATGTAGTACTTGGCCTCGTTTATCATTGAGTGATCCATATCCTCCCCATCTTGAACATCACTGTCCTCAGTGAGGTAATCCTCATAGTCATCATCAAGGAAGATGGCCTGGGCAGTGGCATAATCCTTAGGGTTTTGAACAGCTTTACCTAGGAGTTGGTTAATCTTTGGAGCTGGTTGGTTATTGTGGTGGCCTTCTAGGTATCTAAGTTTAGTATTGAGCGATTCGTACTTGGCGTTCAAATCATGGTATCCTGATTCGATCTTGTTGATCATCTCCGCAAATCGTTTTGCAGTGTCCATAGCAGCTGAAGCATGATTCTGAATCATTTGCTGAAGTAGGCCGCGTAACTCTGCTTCTTGTGATTGATTCTGCGGGCCTTGATGTTGTTGAAATCCAGGTGGTGGGTTGTAGTTTCCAGAGTACTGTTGTTTAGGGGCATAGCCTTGATTGTACTGAACAAAATGCTTCTGTTGGACCTGGTTCCCTTGAACTGCAGATGGGTAGGTTTGGTCCCGAGGATTGGCAACATTCGGGTTTTGGTAAGACAAATTCGGATTTGGCTTGTAGTTGTTGTACCCTTTGTTATAACCTCCCTGGTTGTTGATGTAGTTTACATCCTCTATTTGCACAGTCTCCCCATCTTGTTGTAAAAACTGCTCTTCCTCTGATATTGCATGAACATGCTGCTGCTGGTTGAGTAGTTTATCGAGCTTGTCATTGACGGCTTTCATGTCCCTCTTGTACTTGGCATCTTCCTCTCTTGTAGATCGCACAGTGCGATCATACTCCTCATTGTAGTTCCCATCAGTCTGAGCCAAGTTCTCCACTAGGTCCCAACCTTTATCGACATCCTTGTTGAGGAAGTTACCATTGCTTGCAGTTTCCAGGAACATCCATATCTTGGGGACCACTCCTCTGTAAAGTGTACTCAACAATGAAGCATTGCTGAAGCCATGATGAGGACATCGGGTAGTGTATCCCTTGAAACGTTCCCAAGCTACACTAAACGTCTCATTTTTCTTCTGAATAAAGCCGGAAATGTCATTCCTCCGCCTTGCGGTTTTGGAGTTGGAGAAGAATTTGGCTAGGAATGCCTTCGTGCACGCTTCTGAAGTGGCGATGGACTCCTTGGGGAGTGATTTCTCCCAGATGTGTGCTTTGTCTCCCAAAGAGAATGGGAAAAGCCGGAGTTTGAATCCAACCTCACTAACTCCATTTATCTTGGTGAGATTACATAGCCAATAAAATTCATCCAGATGATCCAATGGGTCCTCCATTGGCAATCCATGAAACTTGTTACTCTGTATCATCTGGATGAGACTACTCTTGATCTCAAAGTTGTTGTTCTGGACACCAGGTGGCATAATGCCATTCGTTTGAGTATGAGTAAATGGAGCATCTCCTGCTCCTATGTTGGTCCTTGCTTGAGGAGCTGGTGGACCGTTTTGATTGTTCATTGTCTCCTCAATGATTGTTGGTTCCGGTTGAACTTGTTGTTGTCTGAGTAGCCTTGGTCTGTCGATGTTGTCGATGAAAGGACTCATGTTCTGGCTACTCTGGATCGCGTTTGCATGCACAGGTAGGTGACCGAGTGTGTACANTGGTTGAGTAGTTTATCGAGCTTGTCATTGACGGCTTTCATGTCCCTCTTGTACTTGGCATCTTCCTCTCTTGTAGATCGCACAGTGCGATCATACTCCTCATTGTAGTTCCCATCAGTCTGAGCCAAGTTCTCCACTAGGTCCCAACCTTTATCGACATCCTTGTTGAGGAAGTTACCATTGCTTGCAGTTTCCAGGAACATCCATATCTTGGGGACCACTCCTCTGTAAAGTGTACTCAACAATGAAGCATTGCTGAAGCCATGATGAGGACATCGGGTAGTGTATCCCTTGAAACGTTCCCAAGCTACACTAAACGTCTCATTTTTCTTCTGAATAAAGCCGGAAATGTCATTCCTCCGCCTTGCGGTTTTGGAGTTGGAGAAGAATTTGGCTAGGAATGCCTTCGTGCACGCTTCTGAAGTGGCGATGGACTCCTTGGGGAGTGATTTCTCCCAGATGTGTGCTTTGTCTCCCAAAGAGAATGGGAAAAGCCGGAGTTTGAATCCAACCTCACTAACTCCATTTATCTTGGTGAGATTACATAGCCAATAAAATTCATCCAGATGATCCAATGGGTCCTCCATTGGCAATCCATGAAACTTGTTACTCTGTATCATCTGGATGAGACTACTCTTGATCTCAAAGTTGTTGTTCTGGACACCAGGTGGCATAATGCCATTCGTTTGAGTATGAGTAAATGGAGCATCTCCTGCTCCTATGTTGGTCCTTGCTTGAGGAGCTGGTGGACCGTTTTGATTGTTCATTGTCTCCTCAATGATTGTTGGTTCCGGTTGAACTTGTTGTTGTCTGAGTAGCCTTGGTCTGTCGATGTTGTCGATGAAAGGACTCATGTTCTGGCTACTCTGGATCGCGTTTGCATGCACAGGTAGGTGACCGAGTGTGTACACGAGGGTCAACCTGATCCAGGTGATCGCGTGACGGGTCGGGTGGGTGCTCGGGTTGTACCTGAGATTCAAAACAAACAAGAACGAAAGCAAACAAGTCATATTCTGAACCAATATAAATAAAAGAACTTGATCTAGCAAGTGCTGAAATCCTAAACGTAGCAAAATAAACACAACCAAATGGCAACGGCGCCAAATTGATAAACAAGTTTTCACCAGGGTATCAATTCCCTATGCAGTTGTAGTACAAAGGGTTATCAATCCAAATGGTTGTTTATGCTAGCAGGAAGGATGCAATCAGAACAATGCAATTCAAGCCAAGCAATTAAGGGTTTTGATCTAACAGTCCTAAAATAAATAACATAAAAGAATATAAACAAAGAAACCACACGACCTAAGCACTCGATGCAAGCATTCGAGTACATGATCAGGTGGGGTGATCGAGTAAGCAAAGATGGTATGAACAACTCGAGGGGTTACTCGATACATGTTATCGTGTACCTGATCGGGTAAGGGATCGAGTAAGGTATGAAAATGCAAGCAATTAAGATACGAAAGCTTCTAAGGATGGGATAATCGAATCCTAAGTGTTCCTAACCAGTACAGATGTCTTACATGCCTCAAGCAAATATTTCCTAGACAATGAATCTCTAAAATCTTGTTAAAACACTCTCGTGATAGAAACAATCAACCTTGAATCACTCCCCTACCCAACTCTCGTTGGAGAAACATGACCAAGCGGGCATTAAGGTCTGATTCATTATTGTCAGTAAACCCCTTACTCATCTAATCTCTTAGGCTAAGTGAGTAAACCTCTAGCATTGGTTGATTCAAGAATCTCATCTACACCTCTTGGTGGTAAAACACCTTAGATCTAATCTCACCCTCTCAGTTTGTTAACAGCATTAAGAACACCAATCAAGAAGGATATCTATTAAACAAATACAATCAACTAAGACATCCTAACCGATCAAGAACACAAAATCATCTATCCCATCCCTAGAAACATTACTCGGACATCATAACAAGAAACATAACAACATATACGAATGAAAATTGCATTGTATTAAACGATAGAGTTGTAACGCCCGTATCCCGAAAAATATGAAATATGGAAGTTTATATCGAGAAATGGAGTGAAGTCGGTTTAATTTGTGGTTGGTTTACTAAGCTGGTCGTTTATTAATTAAATTGAATGATAGATTAATTAATTCTGGTTTAAATAAATCTTCGTTTAATCTAATTAAATCATGGTTTATTATAATTAAACCAAAAACCTTTTTTGTTAATAAGAGGACGCATCCTTCCTGTTATTTTCGTGAATGACTGAAAGAAAACAAAGAGAAGATGTTCTCATTCACGTGTGAGAAGAAGAGAAGGGAGAGTAAACTTGATTTTTGGTGTTCAAAGCAAAAGGAACAAAATCGTCAGGGTTTGGGAGAAAGAGGATCCGACTGCTCAAATCGTTTCGAATGGTATTGCTTTTTTTGAAGGGTTGTATCTAAGAGATTTTGATACACTCTCCTTTTTACAGAAGTGAATTTGAGTTAATATTCTAGGAGATATCGGCAGTTTCGTGGGGCGTTTCTTCTCAGTCGCGGATTGAGACCAGCGGGTGTTTCGGGATCGATTGCGGTTTCATCTGAGATCCGATCTTTCTGAAATTTTGTGGGAAGCGTTGTGCTGTCTAGGGATAGCTTTTCACCGGAGGGATTTGATAGCTAACGGTTAGTTTTTATTTTAGGGTTTCGTCTTTGAGACTGTTCTTTTCTGATGTTTATGTCCAGTTTTGCTATAAGTCATTTTTGGTTGTGTGACTTGTTGTAGGGCGTTGCTGGGCTTTTCAGACGTTAGTAGAGTCTCAACTGGTTGTATTCGTTGTTATAATCAGTTTGATAAGGTGAGTGCGTTACCATGAGCTTATCTAAGCGAATGGGTTGTATAACTTGTTTTGTGTGAAGTTGTGTAGGTGTGATCAATGTGTTATTGGATATTCTGTTAAATGGCTGGTTTGTTATGTTTTATTTGTGGTTGTACTCTTGATTTGCTTGTGTGTGTAGCTCGTATATTGGAGGATTTTCTCACTGGGTATTTCTGGTAATACTCACGCATCTCATTTTGTTTGTGGTGCAGGTAATATGTAGCGTGGAATCATGGCGATGAGGAGGAGGATGATCTAGAGTCTTGTTTGTGTGTTGTTGGTTATATTGTTTATGTTGGAACCTTGGATAGATTTATAATAGGTTGTTGGACAGGATGGTTAGGAGTATTATTGTATTGATGTGTATTGGTTTTGTATTATTGGTATGTTTCCGCTGTGCTTAAAGGTTATTGCTGGTTTAATGATGAGTTGTGGTTTGGGTTGTTTAATTAAGTAGTATGGGATGCTTAATTATGTATTGTATTTATTATAAAAAACGGGTCAGGTTGTTTCAAGAGTAGAGTAGAAAGAATACAAGATAGAAATCTAAAGAAAATGATAAAAAGTTATGAAATAAAATCTAAAACAGAAGGGAAAAGTGTTTGACTCGCTCAGTTCCCTCACAGAAGATCTTGCTCTCTAGTTTGAGAGTCTGCGGCGTGCTCGTTTGCGAGGAAAGAGAGGAGGGGTTTATATATGGAAACTCCTTTGACCTAGCTTCCTAGACCTGCCCGATGATCTACTCGATGGGGTACACGAGGATGAAGTCGGGTTTTTCCTCGGGTTGTTCTTCCGGCTCTTGGATCCTCCTGGATCGTGTTGGGGTTCGGACTTGTTCTTCTAGCTCGATGGCTCCTTCGGGTACATGCTCGGGTTTGTCCTTGTTTTTCCCTATTGTAGGCTCTCAAGTACATGTTTTCATCCAAAACATGCAAATGCAAAAATGCAACACCCTAAATGGCCTAAAAGTTAATTCCTACAATTAATGACGTAAAAATGCTAAGCTAAGGGTATGAACAATGCAAAATATGGACGAAAAAGAATGTTAAAAACATATAAATTAGAGAGTTATCACGCATAAAGGACAAGACGAGCATCATGTTCCAAAATATATACATCTAGGTTAAATATGTGAAATAAATGAAACTGAAATCGAATCCAAAGTTGATTTAATACCCCTAAATAAACAAACTGTTGGAAATGTTTGGATTCGTTTAGAATAATATACACTTAATATCACTTAACTGAATTATATCTTATTTTTTTCTTATAAATATTACCCATGCAGAGTAGAAGTTTACGTAAAAATTTTCGCAAACATAACCCCGCACCTATGTGCGGATCCAAACCTAGTAATAATCAAAAAATTATATGTCAACATCAATTTCGCATGTTGCCTTTTTGTCACTATACAAAGTGCTTGTGCCTTATCCGCTTTGCAGAAGAAAAGACTATCATCTGGGTGGATATATTACATGGTGTGGACTTTCTCTCGGTGGATATAGGGTCCGAAGGGTACTGAACCATCGATCATACAAAAAAAATAATAATAATAAAATCTTATAAGTTTTAGCCATTCAATCTAACTTGAATGTTCATTGATTATGTCTTAATTTAATATAGTTCTTCGGAATGATATAAGTAATAAGTAATAATTTATAAGTTGAATAAGCAAATAAAAATATGTCAAACATAAAGAAGAAGAAGGTTGACTAATTTTGTTATTTAAAATCTAAACTGTAAGTCATGACTTAATTAGAAAAATAGATATTAGGTGAAGATAAGAAGGATTTGTGTATCAGTTATGGAACAATTTAGAATAATGTGTTGTTAAAATATGTACAAGAAGAGAACATCTGAACATGAGCCACTCACTTAGAAACATAATGCACTTACAAAAAAAAAAAAGGTTTCACCTAAGCTTCATGTATGTCTATAGACCTTCTCTGGAATGGTGAGCGAGCGAGTGAGAACAAAAAGAAAACCATTTGTTCCTCATGAAGCTCTTAGAACAGTTTCCCGAGAATCGTACATAGAGCTGAAAGTGCCTCCACCATTCCGCTCTGCATACTTATAACAACCCGTCCCGTGCACCCCACTATTCCACTGCTAGCTTGCCCCCATGGATCCCGAGCTGGCACTGCAGGGCATCGATCCTAACCCCTCACCGTGGAAAGAAACTATTGGTGCGCCAGGCGTTCCTCAAACCCTGGTCCCCACCCTTTAATAATCTTCCCACAGGACAAGCTGTCACCAATTGTAACAAGTTGTTGCTCTGATACCAAACTGAAACGACCTGACCCATTTTTTCTTTTATATATAACATAAAATAATAAATAATAATAATAATAAATAAACTACAACTAGTGGTTCTATACCCACTAGCCACCTAACCACAATCACATTCAATAGCAGAAATAACCAATACCAATATCCAATAAATATCCAATAATAAACCAATAATTATAACATAAACAATGACCAAAATTCAGCCAACAGGAATCATAGAACCAGCAACCTAGCAATATTTCTAATGACCCAACTCTAGCAACCTAGCAATACCAGACAACAACCAATCGAGTCCCTAGAACATCCTTCTCTTCATTGCCATGATTCCACGATCACACTCACACTTTGTCTTTACCTGCACCACAAACACAAATTGCAATGCATGAGTATTTTTATAAACACTCAGTAAGGCAATCCTCCCATCTACTGGGCTATACACACAAGCAATATAGACATCTCTAAGCATCGACCAACAATCAATAATCAACAATAACAAACGAGGACTCTGCATCGACCGACACCAAGCATGCATCGACCAACACCAGTTGGGGTTGCGTCGACCGACACATGATATGCATCGACCAATGCAAGGTTCACCTGCATCAATCGATACTCCCATTGCATCGATCGATACTCCCATTGCATCGACCGACACATGCTCGACATAGCACGAAAACCCTAGGTTTTACACGCTATCCTCGCACTTGCATCGACCGACGCACAAAGTGCATCGACCGATGCACATGCCGAGCATCGTTTTCCTCGAAGTTTCTTGCCGGATCTTCGTTCCTACAACCACAAAAAATCGATCCCAAGCCACAAGAAAACTTCCTAACGTCCCAAATAACATTCTAACAAGCCTAGCAACACATAACAAGCAAATCAGAGAGATCTCCAGCTTAGATAAGCCATGTACATACACTTACCTTTGCCAAGAGGATTCTGAACCTCAAACAAGCAAGAAAACACTTCTAGGAAGCTCCTACAACGATCCCAGCTACAGATCTCTACAGGAAACAGCTTCCAATCTCCCAACTCCTCAAGAACGCTCAAGAACACTTAAGAACACATTTTCTCTCTTTTGTTTCTCTCAAAAGCGGCTAAACACGACTAATGAGACAAAAACTCAAGTTCAGGGTTTTCCCAAAAGACCGTCACGAAGACCACTGATCCCGAAGGACTGTCACAAAGATCACTTGTCCCGAAGGACCGTACGAAGACCAGTTGTCCCCCGAAGGACCGTCACGAAGACCACTCATCCCAAAGGATCGCCTAAACAGACACATTAGCTAAACAGCCCGCCACAAAGGCCACACAATTGGCTAAACAGCCCGCCACAATGGCCACACAATTGGCTAAACAACTCGCCACAAAGGCCACACAATGTTTCAAAAGACCGCCACACACGGTACAATGACTCAAAAGTCCTCCACACACGGCACAATGACTCAAAAGTCCGCCAATAAGGCCACACAAGCCCCTCCAAGGCTCACAACCACTAAAAATGGACAAATTCTAACTCACATAAAACTTTCCATTTTTATAACTTTCCACTTTTAGAAACTTTTCACTTTTAGAAACTTCTATTTCAGGAAACTTTCCCTCAAACACCACCTCACGGAAATTTCGTACCCCGAACACCACCTCATCTTGTTACTTAGTCGCACAACCAACCACCCCTAAGCGACCAAGTAAACAAGTGAGATGGGCTGCAATACTCCATTCCCACTCCAACCACAGATTATAGATGGGACCAGGCTAGACAAGCTCAAGTCGTGGCTTGCTTCTCATACCACTTCTTAAACCTTGCCTTCATCCTCGCCTCTGGCTCCCAAATCGTGCAGATCAATTGGTGACTCCTTGTCCTGTGGGAAGGTTGTTAAAGGGTGGGGACCAGGGTCCGAGAAACGCATGGCGCACCAATAACCTACTGGTTGATTTGGATGAATAGTTCTTTTCCACGGTGAGGGGTTAGGATCGATGCCCTGAAGGTCTAGCATGGGGTCCATGGGGGCGGCTAGCGGGGGGGATAGTAGGATCCACGGGACGGGTTTTTACACTTTCCATCCTATAAATACTCATTTTTTTCATTCTCTCATTCTCTTTCACTTTATCTTAAATCTATATATACATTTTTGAAATACATTTTGGGTTCTACCCTTTTATTTCTATTTATTTATAAAATTGATCTCCAAAAAATTACACAAAATCACCATAATTTAAATATGGCTAGTCAAAATAGATTCCTAAAATAATATGTCTATAAAATCGCATTTATGATCATGTCGAGATGTTTTCCAAAAAAAAATGATCATATCGAGATTTTGGTAATTTGATATTGATTATACAGTATACAGTTAAGCATGAAACAATTTGTATAGTTAACATTACTCTTGTTAGTTAATTTCGCAAACCTTATTTGGTAAACGTTTCTTTGATTATAATAATAACTATATACCGAATCTCAACTATTGCTAATGATTAAGGAATCTATACTAATATTTTTGCAGCAGTTTTTGCTCAAAAATAAATTTTAGAAAGTTTATACATTTAATGCATTGACTTTAATATTAGTTACCAAAACTTCAAAATTAATTATAGGTAATATTTAAAAAAATAAGAAAATTTTTCTACCTCATTCAAACATAAATATATGATTCCTTTCATTTTTTTATTTGAATTATCTTGAATTATTCTATAATACATTTAGTTAACAAAAATTGTGATTTTTTCCTGCATATGATGTAATACAAAATTTTAAAAACAGACATATATTACTCAATAGATGAATAAAAAAATAAGGGTACAATATCCCAAATCGTTTAAAAAATTTGGCAATGGTTCAGAGTCATACTATAAAAGAGACCAAAATGATTCTGAATACAAATGAGTAGAAATCTTGATTTATCAGGCATTCAAACTTTAAAACTTTTATTTGGTTTATTCCGGTTCTTTATTTTAAAGATTTTTAAAAGGTTAAATATGAAAAATATTTAAAACTTTTAAAAAGTTAAATATGATAATTATTATACCGTAGATACACAATAAATATTAAAAATTAAGATGATATAGCATGAGTTAAAATATCTCGGGACGGGGTTATATAGCAGGACGGATTTTAAAGATATTTATATAAATTAAAAAATATCTTTAATTCGGTGTTATGGGGATAAAACATCATTTCATTATTTTGTTAACACTATCGGTATCAGAGAATAGACATATCTAATTAAATTAAATAAATCAATATTATGTAAAAAATAAATTTTATTTAACAATTATTATATAATTATAACATATTTAACCAACAAATACAACTTATAATTTAAATATTTTAGTTATAAATAATTTTGTCCGTGGTGTACCGCGGGTCCTAATCTAGTTAGTAATACACTAGGTACTAAGCCGCGGTAAACTGTGGGCAGAACTTTTTTATATGTAAATTTGTAATCACTAATTTTGTTATTATGTTATTTATAATTATTCTTGTGATTATAAATTCTGTTTGCTTATATAATAATTTTTTTAATTTAAAAATGTTTAATGTTTATTGAAAACCTTTGTCAATAAAACATTGGGGCTGTAACAATAAATAAATTTGTTTAAACCTTTGTGGTTAGGATCGTATTCTAGTGATAATGTGTAGAGTAGTTTTTTAAAAGATACGGTATTTGTTTTGTTTTATGAGTATATTCGTATTTTTAGTGATGAGAATATTATGAGTATAATCTTATTTTCAGTTAAGGAAATAATCGATGTATCTTATGAGTTTTTTCTTGTTAGAAGGATAAAGATTTAGTAAATAGATTTGATACCATTATACAAAATCTAAGCTGTTAGTGAAACTGTCTTATTTATTATTTCAGCAATGCATTTAATTTAAATTGATTGAGTATCCACGTAACCCGCGATTTTATCTGATTTAAAATAAGATAATTAGATGATTAATTATTAATTATCTTTAATACCCTCAACGAATTTAGTCTTTATTTAACAATTTCTAATGGCATTTAAATGTAAATTTTTACACTTTTTAAGGTTAGTTTATTTTTTGTACTTCTCAATTAATATAGTAGGATATAGACGGCAATGTAGGAGTATATTCCTTATCTCGATTCTAAATCATAATTGTATTTTCCAAGATATTAAGCTTGCGCACCAATTTTTACAAGATTTGCTATCAAACCTAATTCTATCCTTAATAAGTCACTCTATAAATAACCTTAAGACCAAAATTATACCAACTCATAAGAAACTTGTAACATCTGCGAACTGAAATCCCGGTTTAGGAATTGCATCGGTCGATGCACTATGTGCATCGATCGATGCAAGGTTGGTTTTTCTGCGGACGAGTTAAGTTAAACGCTGTGTTTTGGGTTTGGAAAACCTTTAACTTGATTGTTGTCTCATTCGACGTGTTTTGGCCGTTTTTGAGAAAAAGAAAGAGAGAGAGAGTTTTGTGAGTGTTCTTGAGCTTTCTAGAGGATTTTGGGAGATTGGAAGCTGTTCCTGTAGAGATCTGTAACAGGGATCGTTGTAGGAGCTTCCTAGGAGCGTTGTTTTGCTTATTTAAGGTTCAGAATCTTCTTGGCAAAGGTAAGTGCATGACCATGGCTTATCTAAGCTAGAGGTCTCTCTGATTTGCTTGTTATGTGTTGTTAGGCTCGTTAGATCGATATTTGGGACATTAGGAAGCTTTCTTGTGGCTTGGAATCAAGTTTTGTGGTTGTAGGAAAGAAGATCCGGTGAGAAGCTTCGGGGAAACACGATGCTCGGCATTGCATCGGTAGATGCACTTTGTGCGTCGGTCGATACAAGTGCGAGGACGGCGTGTAAAACCTAGGGTTTTCGTGCTATGTCGAGTATGCGTCGGTCGATGCAATGGGAGCATCAGTCGATGCAAGTTAACCTTGCATCGGTCGATGCATATCTTGCATCGGTCGATGCATGCTTGGTGTCGGTCGATGCAGTGTCCTGGTTTGTTATTGTTGATTGTTGATTGTTGGTTGATGGTTAGAGATGTCTCTATTGCTTGTCTGTATAGCCCAGTAGATGGGAGGATTGCCTTACTGAGTGTTTATAAAATACTCATGCATTGCAACTTGTGTTTGTGGTGCAGGTAAAGGCAAATTGTGATCCGTGGAATCAAGGCAATGAAGAGGAGGATGTTCTAGTGGTTCGCTTGGTTGTTTGGCTTCTGTTAGGTTGCTAGAGTTGAGTCCTAGAATGTTGTTTAGGATTGCTGGTTCTCTGGTTTATGTTGTTTGGATCATTAGTTTATGATTGGAATTAATACCGGTTATTATTTTATTGGTTATTGGATTATTGGATATTTATTGGTATTGTTATTTCCGTTGTTGTTTCTGATTGTGGTTAGGTGGCTAGTGGGTATGAGACCACTAGTTGTAGTTTATTATTATTGTTATTATTATTTATATATTTATTATTTATTATTAAAAAAACGGGTTGGGTCGTTTCACATATCAATTGATGACAGCTTGTCCTATGGGAAGGTTGTTAAAGGGTGGGGACCAGGGTTCAAGGAACACCTGACGCACCAATAACCTACTGGTGGATTTGGATGAATAGTTTCTTTCCACAATGAGAGTTTAGGATCGATGCCCTGCAGAGCCAACTTGGAGTCCGTTGGAGCGGCTAACAGTGGGATAGTGGGGTCCGCGGGATGGGTTGTCACAAAACTTTACCTTTCAAACAAACCTTGTACCTTCAATGGACAAATCGTTTTACTCTATATTATTTTGTCTGCAATTTAGATCATTGCTACTTTTTACACTAAACTCATTATTAACTCTTTTTTTTTTTTTTTTCCTATTTTACATTAGCTGAAGAAAGGTACGTGAGACAAAGGTTAATATTAAACAAACAATTTTTTTAAGGTACGTTGACTTTTGAACACATAAGTTTCTTTTATGGTATGTTGACTTTTTATTTTTTACCAACACAAGTCCCTTGCATGATTGTACTCTAAATTGGTTTGATGTTTTCTTTGTAGGTAAGTGAAAAAAAAAAGGGAAAGAGACAAAGAAGAGATAAAATGTAAATATTGTGTTTAACCTTTTTAGTTTTGCTTATACTGTATAAATTTTAATTTTCAATCTTAATCCTAGAAAATTATACAAAAATAAATAAGTGACATATGGTAAATCGACCAAAATTCATAAATTATTATGAATTATTTGCTCTTTTCCTTTTAAAACTAAGAAACATTTTTTTGTTTTATTTAAGAAACAAAAATAATATCAGCTTTAAGTATCTATATTAACATTTTTGAAATACATTTGGTATTTTTTTTGTTCAAACATGAAATTCATTAGAAACCGGGTTAAATCGGACTTGGTACAAAGTTTGATAACACACGCTTTGCCAGAGCATCTGCTTCTCGATTACAATTCATGGAAATAAAAGAAAACCTAATAGACTAGAAAGTAGAAGATAGTTAAGGATATCAAAGATGATCCCATGGAGTTCCTTAGGCAGAGTCTCCAAATTTATGGCTTCAATTAATTGCTTGCAGTCTGAAGCGACTGAGAGTTTGAGAAAGCCCAGAGATGTTGCATCCTGGAGTGCTTGGAGCATCGCTATCGCTTCCGCAACGAGTGGCGATCGGGCGAAGCTGCTTTGTCCCGATCCAGTACAGTGTTGACCAATGAAGTTGTTGCTGAAGATCCATCCACATCCCGCTTGCTTGTCTCCTTACTCCAAGCAGCATCCACTTGGTATACCACTACATCTCTTCCCATAGATTGAGGGGTTTCTCTAATTACCCGTGGTGTTGGTGTTTTTGGTGCTTCTTGGGCTTCACACCACTCTCTCCCCATCTTAATTGCATAAGTAAAGGTCTCCATCGGGGAGTATGATATATTCCTGAATCTTTTGTGATTTCGTGTGATCCATAGTGACCACAAAATCCACGGGTACAAGGGTCCTGTGCCTAAGCCACAGGGGGAAGGCAGGTCCAAGGCTTAGCAGCTTAAGCGTTCTTAAGCTTTGTATGGTACTGAGATCCGGTTGGGGTTGGAACCGGGCCATTCTCCAAATCTGCTGGGCGAAATGACACTTGATGAATAGGTGGTCACTTGATTCCGGTTCGTCGCAGAGGGGGCAGATGGTATCAACCCTTATATTTCGTTTCCTCAGATTCTCCCCCGTAGGTAAGGCTCCTTTCATTGCTTTCCATAAGAGTAGTTTATTCTTTGGAGATGTTTGAAGGTTCCAAATTTCACTTAACCAATTGAAATCTCTGACTGCAGGTGGGGGTAGAGAGTTGTGTGGATTTTCTCTCTTGATACTCTCAAAATAACCTGACTTGGAAGAATAAACACCATTCTTTGTTGGTAGCCATACAAAGGTATCTTCTGCCCCTTTAACACTCACTTTAATTTCCAGTATATCTTGTTCCAATCCTGGTAGCAGACGTTTGATTTTGTCTCTGTCCCAGTCTTTTGTGGTTGGTGAGATCAAGGTCGCTACAGTATCGTCTCGGGTGCTTTCAGTTGGCGGTCCCATTGGGGTCAAAGGGGAATCCAAATAGATCCAGGGCTTGCTCCAAATTGAGGTTTGACTACCAGATCCAATTACTTTTTCTAGCTGCTTTTTAGAAGCTCTTTGCCAATGCAAATACCCCTCCATCCATGGGAGGTATTAAGTCGAGGTGAGCTGCTTAGGAAAGGTTTTGAATGGCAATACCTGCCTAGAAGGATACGGGACATCAGGCAGTTTGGTGAAGTAAGTAGCCTCCAGCTTAATTTTGCTAGTAATGCATCATTGTAGCTTTCAATATCCCTAAGCCTAAGCCTCCTTCACCTTTTGTTCTGGTTAGAGTATCCCACGATATCCAACACATTATTTGCTTCTCTGGTGATGAGTCCCACCAGAATCTTGTTAACACCACTTGGATGAGTTTACAAAGGGAACCCAGTAACTTAAAGCGAGACATGGTGTAGGTTGGCATTGCAGCCAGGACAGATTTTAGCATCACCATCTTCCCTGGAGAGGATAGGAATTTTGAAGAACAGCTACGTGCTTTTTGTCTGATTTTATCCACAATACTAGTGAATAAATCCTTCTTCTTTCTTTCAAACAGTTCTAGGAGTCCCAAGTATTTTCCTTTTCCCCCCTCTTTATGTATCTTCAGTTGGGCTTTGATTTGCTCCTTGATGACTTTGCTTGTTTTTGCCGAGAAAGTAATGGCTGATTTATGAGGATTGATCATCTGACCACATGCCTCTTCATATTTCTTGAGGATTTCTAGCAGATTGGCGCATTCTTCTTTGTCTGCCTTGCAGAAGAACATGGTATCATCAACGAACAAGAGGTAGTTTAGCCAAGGGCTGTTTTTCCCAAGATTGATTCCTTCCATCTTCCCTTCTACCTGAGCTTTGTTGCATAGACCCGAGTGGACTTTGCTACATAGGATAAAGATAAAGGGTGATAAATGGTCTCCTTGCCTAATTCCACGCTATGGTAGGACTTGTCCTTGAGCTGTTCCATTCACCAGGTAAGAGTAAGATACTGTTGTTAGACATTGCATAATCCAATTAATCCAGATCTGATGGAACCCCATTCTCTCCATCACCATTTTAATGAAATCCCATTCCACTCTGTCATAGGCTTTGCTCATATCTGTCTTAACTGCCATGTAACACCTTTTCTTTGCTTTTGAAGTATGTAGGTAATGCAGTGCTTCATGTGTAATCAAGACGTTATCAGCAATGAATCTTTGGGGAACGAAAGCGGATTGGTTCTCTAACACAAGTGAGTGAAGATGTGGTATTAATATCTTGGTAAGCATTTTGGAGATGATTTTATAATACACTGGACAAAGGGCAATCGGTCTATAATCCTTCATGGTTTGGGGGCTCTTAATTTTTGGGATCAGTCTGACATGGGTGGTATTGATTTTTTCAGGTAGGCTTCCTGAGGAGAAGAATTCTTGTATCTCAGATACAATTTGTGATTCCACTGTTTTCCAATTGGATTGGAAAAAGCTAGCCAAGAATCCATCTGGTCCCGGGGCTTTGTTAGCATGGATGGAGAAACAAGCGTTCTGAATTTCCTTCTTAGGTTGTTTTGCAATCAGTTGGGAGTTCATAGCTTCAGTAACACAAGGTTGGATTGCCTCATCAATAACATGGCTTCTATCTCCTGGTTTGATAGTGAACAGGGTTTGCTAGTAATATGTGATTGCTTTCACTATCTTTTTTTTCCTCATAAAAGACTTCACCATTTTTGTTCTCTAAAACCGAAAATTTATTAATAGTTGTCCTTCCTTTGGTAACCGCATGGAAGAAGCCACTATTCTTATCGCCCAGGTTGAGCCACAATTGTCTACCTGCTCTGTTTCCAGAACTCTTCCTCCTCATTGTAGGCCTTTTGAAAATCACCAGTGATAGAGGCAGTGAGGACAGTTGTGCTATCTGGGTCGCTCATGACCTTCTCTAGGTTCTCCTTACACATGTTTATTTTTGCTTGGCTATTCATGTGTTTTTGTCTGCTCCATTTGATAATTGGCATCTTTGCATCTTCCAAGCTTAAGATCGAATTTTTCCTTTATTGTAGGTTTCCAGGTCTGGAACACCAGTTGTTTGATCTCCGGGTTCTTCCTCAATCGACGATCATATCTAAAGAGGCATTTCCTCTTTTTCTTCTTCAGGTCAAAATAGGTGATGACAGGTTTGTGGTCCGATGCTTCGAATTTGAGATATTCACTTCGTCCAGTGGGGTGAGCAAGAGCCCATTCAGAGTTTGACATAGCTCTGTCTAGTCTGCATAAAACTAGGTGTTCATGTCGTTCTCCCCTCCACGACAGGAAGTTACCCGAGTGTCTAAGATCATACAAATCACATTCAGACATGAATGTACGCAGGTCTATAAACGAGCCTTCTGGTCTTGTTGGGCCACCAGATTTCTCATATGAGACAATTATTTCGTTAAACTTCCCTGTTAGGATCCATGGTTCCTTCCACTCTTTTCCCACATTGGCTAGCTGATCCCAAATCTCTTTGCGTTTTGTTTTCTCAGGGTCGACATGTACAAAGGTAGCAAAGAAGGATCTTCTTTCAGCCTCGATCTGGATATCAATGAAGTTGTGGCACATATAGGACTTGTATTTTTATATCCGGTTTCCATAGGAGTTCGAGACCTTCACTTCCAGGGCTTAGTGGAGGTATTAGTTTAAGATCCGTGAAACCAAGGTCTTGTACAGTCTGGAGGACAATAGAATCCTGGTTCTTTGTCTCTTTGAGGAACATGATAGATGGAGATATAGCCCTGTTGATCTCATTTAAACGCCGGACTGTCATGGGGTTCCCCATCCCACAACAGTTCCAGTTGAGAAATCTTAAGGAAGAGGGGGAGGGGGATTGTGAAAATCTCCTTTCTTCTTTACAATTCTCGGAATTATGGTGTTTATGGGTGGGTTTGTTGGGACAGAAGGGCCTGCATCCGCTATGTAGGTTCCTCCTTGGACTCCTTTGTTCTGATTTAGTGTGGGAAGAGAAACTTCTTTAATCTGATCGGCTTTGTTTGAGCCAGTTCTTCTCTTAGGCGAGTTCTGGACCAACGTTAGATTACGCTTACAACTTTTTGTTCCTGCAAGTCTAAGGGGGCTTATGTTATCAGCCTTTTTGAGTGGGGGGCGACCTCGCTTCTTTCTTGGATCATTTGCCGTTAAAAGTGAGGTTGTTTGCATAGCTTCTGATGGTTGTAGCTCTTCAGTCGGGCCTAGGTCCTTGGGGGGAACAGTAGGTGAAGTTCTTTCTACTTGTTCTGCTATTTGTTCAGCTGTCTGAATTATATTAGCCACTGTTTCAGCCATTAAGCCTTTTGCTTCTCCTTGTAGGACTCTCTGTTTCTGAGCAAGACTTTCAGTTGGGTCCGCGCAAGAGGTGTATTGAATAGTAACTTCCCGCAGTTCCCTCATAACTTCCTCATTGGTGGGAATGGATAGTGGTAGGGGTAGCATTCTTTCTTGGTTTGAGGTTCTTTCCAGAGGTGGTCTTCTTTCTCTTGAGGTTTCAGAAGATTCTGACCAGAGTAGTTCTCTTGGTGTAGTTTTTTCCCTCCACTGGAGTTTTAAGGTTTGAGGACCGTCGTAATGTCTATTCCGGTGACTTGATGAATCTCGTCGGTAGGGTCCATAGGACCTTGGAGGGGATCTGGTAGGTATTGCTCCTTTGCGGTTATACGTCTTTGCTGAGTACTGTCTTTTTTCTCTACCATCTCTATCCTCTCTCGGTCTTTTTCCTAGAGTATGCCCCTCCTGATTACTTGGTCTGGAATAGATAGGTTTTGGGGAGTAGTGATGTTATCTACTTGTCCTACTGGTAAGACTTGTGGTTCTTCCTTCTTTGGGAAGATCTCTTAGATTAAGGCCCAGTCTATCCATGGACGGGACTCTGAAGTTATCCTTCGGTGTATAGTAGTCTCTTGAGATAGGTTTTTGCTGTACGGATCTTGGTGGTTGAGATGTAATCCTATCAGGATTCTGATGTTGTAGGCCTGGGCACGGCTTCTCCTCATGAGTAAGGGGGGGTTATTGGTTTGGGATTTAAGGAGAATTTTAATGACTTTAAAAGTTATGTAAAATATGTTGTTATTCAATCAAGATTTTTCAAGACTCTTTTAAAATTTTGTGTTATTAGTTGTGGATTTGTAAAAAGTTATCCAAAATCTTCATAAATCTAGTGTTATTGGATTAAGAGTTTGATCAAGTCATTAAAAGTTTTATGTTATTCAAACAAAACAAAAGAATCGTGGATTGTTGATGAATTCAACTATTATGTTATTGGTTTAGGATTCTATATTATTTTCTTCATAAAAAAATCATGTAAACACTGGCATCAAATAGAGAGATTGTGAGAATCATAGTCCATGACTTTTTGGGAAGCAGATAAGAAGATCCACGTTTGCAAATTCCCAATCATCTTCTATCATATCTCCACCCATCTCAATCAAACTCATATACCCAGCAAAAAAAATAGACAGAGTTACGTTTCACAACTCCGGTCACCAGAAAAATCTCCTACCATGTGCATGTGAAATAGAGAGAGGATCATGTGTAATAGAGAGCAGAGACGAGAAGAGAGCAATGAACAAAATACACAAAACAAAAACTTCTGAAATAGAGAGTGGAACATGTGCATCCTCATGAGACAGAGAGGTCAATGTATATAATATTCATCTCTCTCTATATCTCTTTCTTCTATGTGTGTGTGCAAGTTTGTTTACGTCACGCCGATCATGATATCTCCCTTTTTTGTATCATCACTTACGTAAGAACAAGTGGGAAACAGAGCAAAACCTCCCACCATCTCCTCCTCCCAATCTCTTTCTCTCTTTGTCTTTATTTATTTTTTACTTTCATTTTTTGACAAAAGAGTTGATTAATCAAGAGAATATTGTGCAATATATTTTGAGAAAGTTTGCAAGATTTTATAAAAGATTTTACAAGATTAGGAAAAACAAATCTGTCAGATTTTAAAGAACTTCCAAACAATCTCTTAAAATCCTTCATTTTAAAGTCATTAAAATTCTCTTTAAATCTCAAACCAATACCACCCCCTAAGTCTGTAACAATAGTTACAGTGATTCTTCAAATTTTTATACTCCTGATGAACTACTACTTCACTTCCATTTGAGAATTCGATTACTTTGTCTTTTGTCCGGTGTTGGAGGCCATCCAGAAAGATCTTTACTTTGGCATAGGAATAGGTAATATCGAAATCCAGGAATTCACCTAGCTCATCTCCAATGGTTTGGAGCATCTCGGTCTTCCAGAAATGTTTTGGTAAACCTTGAACTTCTACCCAAAAAGGTATCATAGAGGGGAAGGTTTCTAAGATGACTGGTTCCCATTTATGCAGGATGATCATCCATTGTCGAAAGGGTACGGTCTGTTATCCAAGACTTTATGGAGGTCCTCCTCATATTCAAACTTAAACTGGAAACATCCTCTGCCCAGGTCCGCCCCCGTGGCTTTACGTTTAAGGGTCCATCGGTTTGCAAGGAAAGGAAACAAGGCGTAGATTCTTTGGATCGAAGGGTTTGTTAGGCGTCCCATGAGGGTGGGCAAGTCTTCCTCAATTGGATCTGAGTTATCCATCTCTGGCGCTTAGATTCTTTTCTTGGGAGGGGGAGAATAACCTCTTTCTAAACCTTTCCTTTTTGCAGGTAAGAAAGGCACTTTTCCATGGTTAGGTTTACTGGGGAAACTATGTAGTAGCAGAACAGTCTTTGAGGGTGGAAGCAGTGAGGGTAGGTTTTGCAAGGGTTTACAAGCTTAAAAGTATTGAGAAAGAGAACGTCGAGGGTGATCGGTCTAGTCCGTACAACTGTCTGTACGATTATGAGTTGGACCGTCCGTACAAGTCCATGAGCCCGATCACCAAGACTTGAATAAGAGGCCAAGTGTCTCCTCTACAAAGGCCCATGAGAAGAGAAGGATCAAGAAGACATCTTGTAGCCGTATGAGTCACATGTTTCCTTAAGGGAAACCCCGAGATGTCACTATCACCATAGGGAATCGTCCCCTCTCTCTCTTTGTGTCATTATCAAGCTTGTAAAGGGTGTAGCCCTAGTATCATTTTCTATTTAAGGCTTCTAGCCGACATTGTAAAATAACTATTCTAATAGAATCTCTTTTCTTCATTCACTTTGTCCAACCTTATATCTTCCCTATTCTCTCTCAACGATTTACTCTTACCATACTAAACTCACAATTCTTCACTCTTGTACCGCTTAAACTAACATGGTATCAGAGCAAGTTTTTCGATTCACCACTCTCTAAAATCACTCTCTCCTTACTCTGTTCCTTTACTCTCTAGAAAACTATATTCTCTGTCTCGCCAGGGAAGCCGCAAAGCCGATAGTTACTCGGGTGGTCCTCAAAGGCGCTAACTATCTCTCGTGGAAAAGAACAACGAAGACCGCTATTAGTGGCCGGGGACTCTGGATTCATGTTGAAACAAACCAACTCCCTAAGAAAGCCAACAAAGAATACGGCAAAGAAGAAAAGGAAGAAGACAAGGAGGCTGAGCTCGAAAAGGAAATCAAATGGTTCCAAGAAGATCAGACCGTGCTTGCTATCCTCCAAAACTCGCTAGACGCGCCCATCTTAGAAGCCTACTTGTATTGTGAGACGGCGAAGGAACTATGGGACACGCTAGCTAATGTGTACAGGAATGTTACAAACCTAACCCGTGTGTTTGAAGTTAAAATGGCTATTAACAGTCTTCATCAAGAAGACTTGGAGTTTACCAAGCACTTTGGGAAGTTTCGGTCCTTATGGGCCGAACTCGAGATGCTCAGGCCGAGTACCATCGATCCGGCAATTCTGAACGAAAGGAAGGAGCAAGACAAATTCCTTGGCTTGCTTCTCACCCTCAACCCTGCTTTTAACGATCTCATTAAGCACATACTCCGCGGTGACAAGCTTCCCACTCTCGATGACGTATGTGCTCAAGTTCAAAAAGAACAAGGGTTCCTCGGTCTCTTTAGTGGAAAGGGTGAGCTGATTACCGCTAACAAGGGAGTATACAGACCAGATGAGAGGAAGACTGTGGTATGTGACCACTGTAAGAAGAAAGGTCACGTGAAGGACAAGTGTTGGATCCTTCACCCACATCTCAAGCCGGCTAAGTTTAAGGCGAACATATTGCATGAAGGTACAAGTGGTCAAGCACCCGGAACGGTGAACCAGGGAGAGACGATGGCTATCACGCATCCTACGGAGACTTTATGAGGATGTCGGACTTGGAGGCTCTCATTAAGTCCATTGTTGCACTCAAAGATTCCGGTACCACCTTCTTTGCTTCTAAACCTAGTAAAATGCTTGTCATTGACTCGGGGGCTTCTCACCATATGATTAGCAACTGAGTCTATTAGACAATATTCAACCGGCTCTAGGTAATGTTGTTATTGCTAATGGAGATAGAATTCCTGTGAAAGGGGTTGGTAACTTGAAATTGTTTGAACAAAACTCTAAAGCGTTTTACATGCCAACCTTTACCTCTAATCTCCTATCGGTAAAGAAAGCAACAATGATTTGAATTGCTATACTGTTTTTGGTCCTAATAGCGTTCATTTTCAGGATATTAAGACCGGAAAGATACTTGGGGAAGGGAATGGAACCGGAGATCTTTATGTCTTAGAGAATACTTCACAAAGTCCCTCTAATTCAATCTCTTTTACCTCTTGTCTCTCGTCTAATAATAATAATGCACTGTGGCATGCTAGACTAGGCCATCCCCACTCTCGTGCCCTTGAGTTGTTCTTGCCTAATGTTTCTTTTAATAGTTCTAGTTGTGAGTCGTGTATTCTTGGAAAACATTGTAGAACTGTGTTTCCTAAATCCTCTACTATTTATGAAAACTGTTTTGACTTAGTTCATTCGGATGTTTGGACATCACCATGCTTGTCTAGAGATAACAACAAATATTTTGTGACATTTATTGATGAGAAGTCAAAATATACTTGGTTAACGTTGTTGCCCTCTAAAGATCGCGTGTATGATGCATTCATAAATTTCCAAACTTATGTTACTAATCATTTTAATGCCAAGATCAAAGTACTTAGGTTCTATAATGGAGGAGAATACACAAGTCAGAAGCTCAAAGAACATTTATCTAGGCACGGCATTCTTCAACAAACGAGCTATCCATACACTCCTTAACAAAACGGTGTGGCGGAAAGGAAGAATAGGCATCTTATGGAAGTGGCTAGGTTGATGATGTTCCATATGAATGTACCAAAGAGGTTTTGGGGAGACGCGGTCATGACAGCCTGCTACCTTATCAATAAGACGCCAACAAAAATCCTAAGCGACTAAACTCCATTTGAAGTTCTTACTAAGACTAAACCTTCATTAGACCATTTACGAGTATTTGGCTGTGTGTGTTTTGTCTTAATTCCAGGAGAACAGAGGAGCAAACTCGATGCAAAGAGTACCAAGAGTGTGTTTATTGGCTATTCCACTACACAAAAGGGCTACAAGTGCTATGATCCGGGCAACAGCCGTATGTATGTGTCTCGAGACGTCAAATTCATGGAGGATCAAGGCTACTATGAGACGAAGGATTGGAAAAGCCTCAAAGACCTCTCACATTAAACTACTGATCGTGCAACAAACCTTCGGTTCCTCCTCGATCATCTTGGTGTCACCAAACCACCATATCCCGAGGCGTCTCTACCAAAACCACCATTCGATGGACCTACAATATTACCGGAACCTCCAGAAACTCCTGATGCTTCTCCTTCCCGTTCGGAGGAAACTATTCAAGAGCCAAGAGAGACACAATCCGAAGGAGCCTTGACTACATCACCTGATCTATCACCTGACGATAGTACAGCTGAGACAGGCTAGCCCACACCATCTCCACCACCACTTCGGGGCAGTGAACGTTTAAAACAACCGCGGCGTAGTGAAAGGTTAAAGAATCAACGAGTTTACTACAACAATCAGGCTATCTCCCACCCTATTCAAGCCGTATGTTCGCTTGAGCTTATCTCCTCGGATCACGCTGCCTTCCTCGGTAAGCTTGATGAGCACTTTGTTCCTCAAACCTACGAGGAAGCTAAGCAATATAAGGAGTGGCTTGATGCGGTGGACGATGAAGCGGCGGCTATGATCCGGAATCGAACGTGGGACGAGGCTGATCTCCCTAAAGGTAAAAAGGCTGTCAGCTCCAAGTGGGTGTTCACTATTAAATACCTTAGCACTGGAGACATCGAGCGTTACAAAGCCCGCTTGGTCACACGCGGCTTCACTCAAACCTATGGGCTTGACTACACGGACACCTTTGCTCTGGTGGCCAAACTCCACACAGTCCGGGTCGTCTTGTCCTTGGCCACTAACCTCTCTTGGGTGCTCTGTCAAATGGACGTCAAGAATGCCTTTCTTCAGGGGGAGCTGACCGAGGAAGTCTACATGCATCCTCCACCGGGTTTAGAGCACATTCTTGCTCCGGGTAAAGTTCTCCGGCTCCACAAGGCGATCTACGGTCTCAAGCAATCTCCAAGGGCGTGGTACCACAAGCTCAGCTCTACCCTACGCACGAATGGTTTCAAGCGCTCTGAGGCTGATCATACGCTGTTCACTCTCCACACCAACGGTGGCCGAGTCGTCGTTCTCGTCTATGTCGATGACATTATTATCACCGGTGATGATAAGGAGGTTATTTGTGCCACTAAGGCTCTTCTTAACTCTACCTTTGATATTAAAGATTTGGGTGAACTTAAATACTTCCTTGGTATAGAAATCTCTCGCTCTCCGGAGGGATTGTTTCTTTCCCGAAGGAGGTATACACTTGACCTTTTACATGAGACAGGAAAGATGGGAGCCAAACTGCTGTCGACGCCAGTTGAGGAAGGTTACCAGGTCAAGCGAAAGGGGGAGAAGCCAACACCCGGTGCTCCAGTTAACAAGTCGCACGAGCCATATGAAGATGTGGGACGCTATCGGAGGCTGGTGGGCCAGCTTATCTATCTCACGATCACGAGGCCGGACATATGCTATGCGTTGAACCAAGTCAGTCAACACATGAAGGCTCCAACAAACTTTGACTTGCAAACACTCGAGTGGATCCTATGTTATCTCAAGGGTAGTCCAGGGCAAGGCATTTGGATGGGAAAGAACAACAACACGGAACTTGTCGGCTACTGTGACGCGGACTATGCTGGTGATACAATCGATAGGAGGTCCACGACAGGATATTGTACGTTCGTTGGAGGGAACCTAGTAACCTGGAAGTCGAAGAAACAGAAAGTTGTATCTCAATCAAATGCCGAGTCGGAATATAGGGTGATGAAGAAGCTAACCAACGAGCTCACATGGCTCAAAGGCCTCCTCATGGATCTTGGAGTGGAGTCTGATCAACCAATCACTATGCATTGTGACAATAAGGCGGCGATACACATAGCAACCAACTCGGTCTTCCATGAAAGAACTAAACATATCGAGGTAGATTGTCATAAAGTGCGAGAAAAGATCGAGGAAGGTGTAGTCTTACCTTGTTACACGCCCAGCAAAGACCAATTGGCGGACATCTTCACAAAGGCCACTAGTCGTCAAATTTGCGAATACATCTCCAGCAAGCTTGGACTAGTAGATCCTACACACCCATGAGAAACTCCTCTTATCCGTAGGGATCATATTCTTTTCCTTAACATGGTTTTGTCCCACGTGGTTTTCTATGTTGAGGTTTTTAATGAGGTGATCCTTTACGGATTCCAAGCTTAACCGTTTCACTTGGCTAAGCTTGAGGGGGAGTATGATCGGTCTTGTCCGTACAACCGTCCGAACGGTTATGAGTTGGACCGTCCGTACAAGTACATGAGCCCGATCACCAAGACTTGAATAAGAGGCCAAGTGTCTCCTCTACAAAGGCCCATGAGAAGAGAAGGATCAAGAAGACATCTTGTAGCCGTATGAGTCACATGTTTCCTTAAGGGAAACCCCGAGATGTCACTATCACCATAGGGAATCGTCCCCTCTCTCTCTTTGTGTCGTTATCAAGCTTGTAAAGGGTGTAGCCCTACTATCATTTACTATTTAAGGCTTCTACCCGACATTGTAAAACAACTATTCTAATAGAATCTCTTTTCTTCATTCTCTTTGTCCAACCTTATATCTTCCCTATTCTCTCTCAACGATTTACTCTTACCATACTAAACTCACAATTCTTCACTCTTGTTCCGCTTAAACTAACAAAAAGGGTTCAAGTAAGGAGCAAGCGAAGGGGTAAGGTGGTGAAGAGAGGCGTTACCTGGTTAAGGATGGAGGTCGGAGCAAGCTTTAGAACACAGTCGCTATGGGGTTTTGAGTCTCAGGCCGGCAGGAGTCGTCGGAAGAAGTCTCGGAAGCATTGACAGTCCGTTGGTTTGAAACATTTTTGGTGAAGGACCATTGGTTCTTACTCCTTTTGGTACTAAAAGGTTGGTGAGATGCGGTTTTTCAAAAGCTTTATTCTTCTTTGGGCTTGCATAGGGAGCCGGGCCTGAGAGAAAAAAGTCGCGTCCACCTCTTATTTACAAAGTTAATCTCATACAAATTGCAAAAAAAAAAAAATCAATTAGATTCCTAATATCTCTACAAATTTGGTTTATAGTTTCCTAATATATCTAAATTTATTACACTTAATAACAGATGCCAAAAATACTTTTTCCTTTAAAAACTCTAATATTCAATAATAAATATACTAATTGAGATGAACAATTAAAATCTTTAATGGTTATTTTTTTTGTTTTTTTTTTTTTTGTCAACCAAACATTAAAGGTTGGTAGCCCAAATCGGAGGAAAAGAGTTTACAAAAGAAATTGCATAAATTAAAGATCTTGAAGAGCGGGCAAGACAATCTGCCTGTACATTGGTCGTACGTGGAATCCTCGAGAGATTGAAGGAAGGAAAGGATGAACGAAGCAAACAGAATTCATCCGGTAAATTGGAGAAAGCTGGCCATTCATCAGGACATTGCACCATCGCCACTAAATCAGCACAATCTGACTCGAAGATCTGACAGTCAACACCAGACTCCAATATAGATTTCATTGCCCAAATCAACGCTTGCAGCTCCGAGTGTAAGGGTGAAGGACTGCATCGCTGACTCAGTGCTCTTAGCAGTAACGTTGAATCCTCACTGCTGCATAACCACCAACCTAAACCTTCCAAAGGATCTGATGCCTTCCAAGATCCATCAACCTAACACCGGGGGACAGGATCCCAAGACTCCAAAGATAAAGGATCCAGAGGAACCGCATTGAAAGATTTGGCCTCCTCCCATAACAACTTTTCAGAAGCCGCCTGATTAATAACCTCTACTGGCGCTGCCTCACAACCCTGAAAAACTTTTTTATTCATGTCTTTCGAAATTGACCAAACAAGCCACGGTAAGCTCAACCTTAAATCCGAAGCAATCGGCGCCCTCCAAAACAGGAAATCTAAATTCGTAAATATAGAACTATGGGGAAATCCATCACTACAGGAATCCACCAGGGATAAAACCCAGATCCGACGCGAACGGGCATACTCAAAAAGTGCATGATTGATAGTCTCCGCTTCCATACCACATCTTTGACAAAGAGTATCACATCAGACCCCCCGATGAGCCAGACGATCCATCACGGGGAGGGAACCAGAGGCGATTTGCCAGAAAATATGCTGAATCTTAGGGGGAACCTCAAGTTTCCAAGCCTGAGCCTTAAGAATCGTGCATGTCGGTCCGTACTCAACCTCTTTAATTAAATCATGTGCCAACCGATATCCCGAGTTAACCGAATACCTTCCTGATCTTGAATAATGTCAAATCAATTTATATGGTTTAAAAGATTTACTGATTTCCATCGATAGTATGATTTGGATATCCGCCGGATCCATGAACTCTTCCAGGATCGGCAAATGCCACTCCTTCGTAATTGGATTAATCAAATGATTGACCATTAGATTTGGATGTAAATACCTTCCTCGGCCATTTACAGGTCTCGGCTGACTGTCCGGAATCCACGGATCTCGCCAGACCGAGACGTCACATCCAGAACCTATCGCCCATCGCGATCCATATTCCACCAATCCTTTAGTTGCAAAAATACTCCGCCAAGCAAACGAAGGGGAATAAGGCTTCTTAGCGTGTAGAGGGTGTTTATTCCAAAAATATCTACCTCGCAAGACCCAAGCCATCAGAGACGATGGATAATGAATTAACCTCCAATACTGTTTAGCCAACATTGCATCATTGAATTGTTCCAGAGCACGGAAACCCAATCCGCCTTCACATTTATCCATACATAACTTATCCCAAGCGACCCAGTGACCGATTTAATCATAACTTCCTTTCCACCTTTTGATAAATACTTTGCAGACCAACCATTTACACGATCATCCAAACGCTCATTAACGTAACTAAAAACCCTAGATCTCGAACCCTGAAGATTTTTAGGAATACCCAAATACGAACCCATACTACCTTCCTTGGAAATTCCCATTACAGATTGTAATTGAACCCTTAATTCCGCGGGCACCTTTTTACCAAACATGATGGATGACTTCTCCAAATTAACCTCCTGTCCCAATGCTTTCTCGTAATCACTTATGATTCCCATAACCGCAGTACATTCAGCTGCCTCTGCCTTACAGAAGAACAAACTATCATCAGCAAACAACAAATGTGAGATGGTGGGGCTATCCCGAGCGAGCTTGATACCCGTGATCCTCTGTTTGCGTTCCGCCTTTTTGAAATTAGCAATCAAAACCTCCATGCATAAAATAAACAGATAAGGAGATAAAGGATCCCCCTGACGTAACCCTCGCTGTGGCTTAATATATCCTCTAGCCTGACCATTTATAAGAACCTGATACGAAACGGAGGATACACACCACACAAACCAAGAAATCCATTTTCTATCGAAACCCAGTTTGACCATTACCACTTCCAAAAGATCCCACTCAACACGATCATAAGCCTTACTAATATCCGTCTTGAAAGCCAAAAACTCCGATTTACACCGTGGATTGGTGTTTAAGCCATGAAACATTTCCTGGGCTACTAGAATATTGTTTGTAATTAAACGACCAGAAACAAACGCCGATTGTGTTTTGGAAACAAGAGATGGGAGAAACCGCTTAAGCCGGCACACAATATTTTAGAGATGATCTTATAACACACATTACAAAGGCTAATGGGCCTAAATTCTGTCATCCGTTCGAGCCTTTCCGTTTTAGGGATGAGGCAAATATTTGTTTCATTCAACCGAGGATCAAAACGATCTGTACGAAAAAAAATTTCACCAGAGCCACCAAATCTCCTTTAAGAGAGGACCAAAAGCGTTTGAAAAATAATGCTATCATCCCATCTGGTCATGGGGTCTTCTCAGGATGCATCGCAAACAAAGCTTTGCGAATCTCTGATTCCGTGATCTCCTTGGTTAAAGTTCTATTCATACTATCGGAGACTAAAGGAAGAACTTCCTGAAGCAACTGTGAGACACCCCTCCCATCCGACCGTTTAAAAAGATCTGCAAAATAATTTGATGCAATAGCCTCCATACCTGAATCCGACTCAGTCCAGGTATCGTCAGGCCCAAACAGACCCGTAATCCTATTCCTTACCCTCCGTTGTTTTGTGGATGCATGAAAGAATTTCGTATTTTTTTCACCCACCCGTAACCGAAACTTCCTACTTTTCTGCTGCCAATATACTTCTTCATCCCTATAAGCCTCCTATACTTTCCTTTCAATACTACAAATTTCCTCCTGTGAAATCGAATCATCCATCTTTGCCTCCTGCAAGGCCGTCTTCAGAGAGGAAATAACCGTAGGCCTAGTAACAAAATTATTCTTCCTCCACCAAGAAATCGAATTTCGACAGTTTTTTAATTTATCCACAAAGACCGGGACTCTAAAGTTCTTAGTATGATTCCATCCAGACTCTACCGCTCCAGACAACCCGTCTTTCCCTAGCCAGCGCTTATCAAAACGAAACTATCGATGCCTTCTCAAATTTGTTTTAAAACAAGTTGCCAAAATAGGACAATGGTCAGAACCAATCATCTCTAAATAATCAACCTTTGAATGTGGAAAAAAACAATGCCAATCCTCATTCCCCAATGCCCGATCTAGTCTACACCGGACAACCTGATTATTCCGTCTATTACCCCGCCATGAGAGTTGCTCCCTGTAACATGGAAATTCTAACATGCCACAATGTCGGATCATAGAAGAAAAGGGTACAAAGGAAGAGGCTGGTCTCAAAGCCCCTCCTGATTTCTCATGATTGCCTATGAGTTCATTAAAATCGTCGATCATAAACCATGGATCAATCCGGAATGAACCAATATCAATAAACTTATCCCAAACCTTATGTCTATGTTGAGGAACGGGATCCCCATAAACAAAAGATAAAAAAAAAACACTTATTGTCCAAAATAGGCTTGAGCATCAATTAAACGATTGCTCTCATATAAAATAGAAAGTTTTATTTCATCCATATAAAAAACAGCCAAACCACCCCGGGATCCGCAAGGATCAACCGAATACAATTTTTCATAACCAAATTTATTCAGAAACTTCTATAAATAAGGAAAACACTTTTTTGTTTCTGATAAAAATAAAATATCTGGACGATGCTTTCGCCACAAATCTCCCAAATAGCTCGATGTCAGGTCAGCCCCAATGCCCTGACAGTTCCAACTCATGATTTTCACGTTTGAGCCGGCGGTTTCGGGAGAGCCACCATCCCCTTCTTAATTGGTCGACCACCACCAGCAGGTTTGCCTTCCATGTCCTTGTTCCCTTGTTTCCCTGACCCTTTCTGTTTGTGACCTTCACCTGCAGGTTTAGATAAAGCTTTAGCTAGCAAACGTTTGCCGGGAGATGCTAAATACACAACCGGTTTTTTGACTACTTTCTTTGTCTGAAAAGTAGACCTCTGTAAGACGTCATTTGTCTTGCGACCTAGAGAAACCTCTTGCAAGGCAGAACTAACAACATTCACAACCAAGTCAATCGAAGAGGAGGAAGGAATACCTTGCAGTTTGTCCTCAGTGACCGCATTACTGCCCAATCCCATACCTCCGAAAGACACATTTCCCTGCCCAGCCTCAACCTCACCCTCCTCATGAAAGTTACCGTCTAGAGTTTCTCCCTCCTCTAGGAGATCATCATTGGCTTCATCAAAATCCAATCCTACCACATCCTTACCAATTCCGTTTGTAGGAGAATTCTCCATGTCTGTATCCCGTTGAGAAACACCCTAATCAGTAACAGCCGAATCATCTCCAAGGACCTCTTGCAACTACTTATCCTTGTGACCAGATTTAGCCCTGTATAACGGTTTCGGCCATGCAGTCCCTGTCCCCTTGCGGTTAAGGGGAAGGGGATTAGCCTGCCCATGTACACTCCTGGGCCCATCTTAGCCCCCCGCTTACCTCCCATATTCATAGCAACCACACTATACAAATGTTTTTGTTCCCAGACTACACCATGATCTCGATCCTACTGGTAAGACCCAGAGCTACCCACCCCAGCTATGAACTCATGAGGATGAAAATCCAAGGCTCTCTTAGCAGACTTCCTAGGCTTCTCCCAGTCACCATCATTGTGATACCCACCTTGTTTTGCTACCCCATGATGCCGAGGAGCAGCACCTCGTTTATCCGCTTGGTTCTCAAAAACGTGACCCCTAACTGCCTTGTGAAGCTCTAGACAACTTCTCTCGTCATGAGTGAGTCAATAACAAGTATCACAATAACCCGTTAACTTCTCATACTCGAGAGTCACAGTCACTTCATCACCCGATTTAAAAGGCAAAACCATCTTGAAAAGGAGAGGGTTGAAACCATTGACGGTAACACAAACACTACCAGTCTCTTCATCAATGTCTCCAATGATACCAATCTTCTTACCAATAGCCTCCAAAGTAGCAATCTCCCAAAGATGCATCGGAATACCAGCAACTCTCACCCAGAAATTGATGGCGGAAGGATAGGTGGAAGAAATGATAGGCTCCCACTTCACCAAGGAGATCATCCAACTATCAAAATGGTAAGGACCATACTGTAAGACCCCTTGCAAATCAGACTCTTCAGCGAAATTGAATTGAAAGGTACCTTGTCCCAAATCAGCACCCACCACTTTGTCTTCAAGCTTCCAAATCTTAGGCAAAGTGGATACCAAGGGCTCCATCCTCTGAACCGAAGGATTCATCAATCTCCCTATAAGAGTGAGAGAGAACTGCTGAATCCTCTGAGCCAGCACCGAGTTGGAGATTTTGACAGTCTTCATGCGCACCAAAGGGGCCTTACCCTTGAGAAACGTTGATTGAGCCATGAAGAAACTCGCAGACGTCAATACCCAAAAACTTATCACAACAAGACACCTCCAATCGCACCAGACAAAACGAAGAAAACAATAGATGGATCGAATGAAACCCAGTCCCCAAATAAATACTCGAATGTCCATCCTAATACCTCGACGCAATTGATGGGATAATCCAATCAACGAGATTCGAAAACAGCACCCCCAGATCATGGCACCATCAATTCTGTATCACAGGATCCACGCAATATAGAAGCCACACCTTCCAAAACAATGGTACCATTGAATCGTTGCCATAAAACACACGACCAAAAGCTCCAACATAAATATCAACAAATCCCAATCCGGATCCAAAAACAAACCCGCAATCCCGAACCTTTCATCCCCCCCAGATATGAAACTTCAAATCCAGCCAGATCAAATCATTATGATCCGAAATCAACGGAATTCTCCATTTAAAACCGTGATCTGATACCAACGGGAAACCTATTGAAAATCAGAATCAGACTTCCGATCTGATCCCGATCACTCTTACCTAATGGAGAACGTGAGAGATCCTCTCTCCATCTCCCAAACACACCGGAACCCAACATTCAAAACTTATATCCAATCGTCGCCGTCGTCGTCATTCTTTTCGTACAGGTATGTTTTAAATGTTATTAAGCAATATAATGGTCATTAATATGCTGGAAAAAATTTGTAAAAAAAAAATATTTCACGGGTTAAATCTAATAAATTGGAGTATTTATAATATAATTTAACTCGCAGCATAATAACTTTTACGGATATAATTCTTTCACCGGTTAAAACTAAAAAAATAAACTTACGGGTTAAATTTAAAAATACTAAAAATTTGAAAATATAATAATGTAAGATTAATTCTTTCATGGGTTAAGTCTAAAAAGCATAAAACCTTAAATTTTAATAACCATAAGAAATTCGATACGGTAGGTCAAATTTGAGAATTAACAATCAAAATACAATTATACAATCTTAACCACTAAACAAAAGAAACAAAATTAAGAATCAATTATAATTTTATAAATTTTTAGTTTTTTATATAAAAATATTATCCCGCGGTGTACCGCGGGTTAAATTCTAGTATTATACATTTTTGTGTTTTTGTGTTGGTTGCTGGTTGTTGTTGTTGTATGTGTTAAAGAAAAAACAAATTAAATAACATTTTAAAAGGTTAATTATATATTTTAATTTTAGAGACTATATGATATGTATCTTACATTTTTTTATGTTTTTTTCAAGATTCATCTCTATTGTCCCTAGAACAAACATTCTCAAAATCAATCTATATATTACAACTTACCACTTAATGAGCTCATATTATAAATAACTCGTGAACATACAGCTAGCCTAGATTTTAAAATTAAATTTTTTCTCAAATAGCATATATTGCTTAACTGAAGCCCTACTGATGGAACCTGGGACAACGGCCAGGAGGCGTACCAGGACGGAACCGGACAGGTAGAAGCGGACGTGGCCGCGACCACATCAAGACGGTCATCGACCCATGCACCAAATTTGATGCCCGGAGCAACCACAAGGAGCGGGACAGCAGCTAGGGCGGCCAAAAAGAAGTGCCTCATCTTTGTCCAAGCATTCGTGCGAGATCAAGAGGAGTTCAAGCATGGAGCCATTCAAGCCGCAGGACGGCCGACCGGGGTTCCTCTCTTGGTCTTCATCATTACTCAAAGGTGAAGACCTCCAAGTCATTAGGGGAAATAGTACTCTTTTCTTACCTTAGGTTTGTCCCAATTGGTTTACCAAGGAGGTTTTAACGAGGCTACGAACCCTAGTGCATTGTCACGGCCGTGGACCACTCCCGGCCACGTGGCCATCCTATCTTTTGCTTTTATCCTTTGTTTTACCTTTGTGACCGTTGTCTTTTAAATTTGTTCTTGGACGCTGCATTTTGTTTTAACCCATGTGTTTAGGGTTTGGGAGTTCCCTTGTAATGGCTAGCCTATTTAAAGGACCTAGACCCCATAATCCAAAGGCAGATTAGTAATAAGAATCAAAGTTGTTTCCTTTATCTCTCGTTTTCAGCGATTGAACTGAAACCCTAGAAGCTTCACGAACCGGGTTAGTAACCTTCTAGCTTGGCCGTATCACAAGGAGATCCATCCCTTGCATGTTGCTACATCGATCCACCTTCTATCTCCAACAAACCGAGAGACTAACGAGTTGAGCATCTCCTCATGAACCTCTTCCGCCTCTATCTTCATTGTACCAAGAGACTAACGAGTCGAGCATCTCCTCGTGAACCTCTTCCATCCGTTCCTATCGATCGTTGGAGCCGCACAGACCTGATTCCATCAGTTCCAGTCCCGTCCGTACGTTCGTGAATCACGGCCGTCGTCCGGGGTTACATCAGCTGGTACCAGAGCTGAAAGTTCCTTGCAAGGTCGTATCTTTCAACTCTTTACGTTTCTTGTTTTCTATTTTGAGTTTTGAGTCTTAGTGTTAAAGGTTTGTTCTTGCTAGGTTCGTTGGTGTTCTTGAGTGTTCTTAGTTTTGCTAGTCTAGATCTTTAAAGTTAACTCCTTTGCGTTTGGTCTTTGTTTGTGGTGGCCTAAAAATTACGTGTGGTGTCGTTAGTCCTAGCACGTGTAGTCAGTCGTTTGTTTGGTCTTAGGTTATTGTCTCGTAGTGCTTTGCTTTTTGCTTTTGCTTTTTCTTTTTGTCCCAATCATTAGCTGTCCAAAGAGTTTGTGCTGTGTTGATCTTGTTGAACAGAGAACCCACACGTTGAATATTGTCTTGTAGAATTCGTCCAAACAGTCACGCGTCACGGATCGGCCGACGAGAGCACCCGCTGCCGACCAACGTTGCCATACACCGGAGGATCTCTTGACAACCGTCGCACCTCTCTGCGACCGCTGCTGGTACCACTTCTCCAACCAGCCCATACTGGAGACCGCCGTCCGACCAGTACCTAGACGCCGTCCGTTCAACCGCCGCCGTCCGTTCAACCGCCGTCCATACAACTCCTTCAATGAACTCTTACATATCGCGATGCAAGTCGAGCAACAGATCAAGAAGAAGATCAACAGCACCAACCGTGCTCGCGTTCAAGGGACGCCCAGTTGGTCTCCTAATTCGTCCCGACGGCCGGAGGTCATCACGGCCACGACAAGTCCAAGGCCATTGCCATTGACTCGCGGTTCAAGTCAAGGGAGCTGGCCAGAGACGCACGTAATGAACCAAAGCCGCAGCAGACCAAAGGAAGAAGCAGAGATATCGTGTGTTACAAGTGTCAAGGCAGAGGGCACTATGCCCAAGAATGTCCTAACCCATGCACCATGACCATTACCGCGTCCGGAGAAATTGAGTCTGTGAATGGTGTTGACCAAGATGAACAGGACGACGCCTTGGAGATCGAAGAAGCTGTGGCCAAGCCGGACAAGGGAGAACTACTCATGATCCGACGAGTCCTCAACACCAGCCAATCACCGGACGATACGCATCAGCGAGACAACATTTTCCCTATGCGTTGCATTGTAAGTGGGAAGGTTTGTGGATTGATCATCGATGTTGGATCTTGCACTAATGTTGCAAGTTCTTACATGGTCAAGAAACTATCTCTTAACACCAAAAGCCACCCAAAACCTTATAAGCTCAAATGGTTGAATGACAAAACCATGATTCAAGTTAATGAACAAGTCACGGTTCTGTTTAGTGTAAGCCCTTATAAAGACCAAGTCTTGTGTGATCTGGTGCCAATGCAAGCTAGCCACCTCCTTTTGGGGAGTCCATGGCAGTTTGACAAAAGGACCTCTCATTGCGCCACACCAACCAATATTCTTTTGTGCATGATAACAAGCGTTATTTGTTTGAAACCTTTGAGTCCTACACAAGTTTGTGAGATGCAATCGAAATTGTCTAAGGATCCAGACGCTAAAATGAACTTTTTGATCACTGCTAGTGTTGTTAGGAGATCACTTAGTGACTCCGCTTGTCAAGTGTTATTGATGGTGTTTAAAGATGATGTGAGTGCAGATCATGAACAGGATGATGTTCCGGCCGTGATCAAGTCACTCCTACGGCGTTATCAAGACATCTTTCCAGAAGAGTTACCGCACGGCCTACCACCATTGCGAGGCATTGATCACCAGATCGATCTCCTACCCAGCGCACAACTACCTAATAGACCCGCGTACCGCGTGAACCCTGAAGAGGCCAAAGAGTTAGAACGTCAAGTAGCCGATCTCATGAAGCAAGGATACTTGCGAGAGAGCCTAAGTCCGTGTGCGGTGCCGGTCCTGTTGGTTCCAAAGAAGGATGGGACGTGGCGCATGTGCGTAGATTGCCGAGCAGTGAACAACATCACCATTAAGTACCGCCATCATATCCCACGCCTGGACGACATGCTTGATGAACTTAGCGGTTCCACCATCTTCTCCAAGATATTCCTTAAAAGTGGCTATCATCAAGTGAGGATGAAAGAGGGAGATGAGTGGAAAACCGCGTTCAAAACCAAGCAAGGTTTGTACGAAAGGTTGGTAATGCCATTCGGTTTGTCGAATGCTCCCTCCACCTTTATGAGATTGATGAATCATGTTCTTAGAGCTTACATTAATAAATTTGTGGTGGTATACTTTGATGATATTCTTGTTTATAGCAAGAGTCTTGATGAGCATTTAGATCATTTGTCCTTAGTCTTGAACACTCTTAGGGAAAACAAGTTATATGCTAATTTGAAGAAATGTGTGCTCGGAGCTACTAAACTTGTTTTTCTAGGCTTTGTTGTGAGTGCGCAGGGGCTTAAAGTGGATAATTATAAGATCAAGGCCATTGAAGAGTGGCCAACCCCGACCAACATCAGTCAAGTCCGAAGCTTCCATGGCCTAGCCAGTTTCTATAGGCGGTTCGTGCAAGACTTTAGTTTGATAGCAGCGCCGCTCACAGCCACCATCAAAAGAATGTCGAGTTCAAGTGGGGACCAACTCAAGAGGCAACGTTCCGCGAACTTAAGAGGCGGCTGACGCAAGCGCCACTATTGGCCCTTCCGGACTTCAGCAAGACTTTTGAAGTGGAGTGCAATGCGTCCAGAGCGGGCATCGGTGCCGTCCTGACACAATGAGGCAAACCTATTGTGTATTTCAGTGAGAAGCTCAGCAGATCGACGCTCAACTACCCGACCTACAACAAGGAGCTGTACGCATTAGTTCGCGCCATGAAGACTTTGCAACACTATCTTTTGGCCAAAGAGTGCGTCATTCACACCGATCACGAGACGTTGAAGCACTTGCGCGGGCACATTAACCTCAAGAAGAGGCACGCCAAGTGGCTGGAGTTTTATAGAAACTTTTCCTTACGTGATCAAGTATAAGAAGGGAAAAGAAAACATGGTGGCTGACGCCCTTTCACGACACCACACGCTGATCACCACCATGGACGCGCGAATCCTCGGGTTTGAAAGTATCAAGGACACTTACGCCACCGATCCTGAGTATGCGGAGTGTTATCGAGAGCACGGCAAAGGCAACTATACCAAGTTCTTTGTGCATGATGGGTTTCTGTTCAAAGGGAGGCGGCTATGTATTCCAAGCGGATCGATGAAGGAGGCACACGAAGGTGGGCTTACGGGTCACTTTGGCGTGGCCAAGACAATGGCTGTTCTGAAGGAGCATTTCTATTGGCCTAAGATGAAGCGCATGGTGGAAAAGTTTTGTGGTTGGTGCATTCCGTGCAGGGCGGCCAAGTCAACTACGCGTCCCTATGGTCTCTACACGCCACTGCCGATCATTTCAAGCCCATGGGTTGACCTATCAATGGACTTTGTCCTTGGTCTTCCCCCATGCGACAAAAAGGACGCTATCTTCGTCATAGTGGACCGATTCTCCAAGATGGCCCACTTTGTTCCTTGCAATAAGACCAACGACGCCACCAATATCGCCGATCTGTTCTTCTGCGAAGTGGTAAGGCTACATGGCCTGCCCTTCACGATCGTGTCCGGCCAAGAGCCCAAGTTCCTCGGTCATTTCTGGCGAACCTTGTAGAGAAAGCTAGGCACGCGGCTTTGGTACTCTACCGTGTGTCACCCGCAGACGGACGGCCAAACAGACGTCGTCAACCGCACCCTTGGAGCGTTACTACGGACCACTGTAAGCGGTAACAAGAAAAACTGGGTTGAGTGCCTGCCCTTGGTGGAGTTCGCGTACAATCTGGTTGTTCACCGCACTACTAAGAAGTTGCCGTTCGAAGTTGCATATGGTTTCAAACCTCTTACCCCCATTGATGTGCTGCCTTTACCACCCGGTGAAGTAGTGAACCAAGACGGAGAAAGCAAGGCCGATCTCGTAAAGAAGATTCATGCGGACGTAAGGGCCAACATCGAGAGGCAATCGAACACTATGCGCGGACGGCCAACAAAGGCCGCAAGACCATGGTGTACAAGGAGGGCGACTTGGTTTGGTTACATTTACGTCCAGAACGGTTTCCATTGAAGAGGAAAGACAAGCTGAGCTCGCGCGGAGATGGCCCATTGTGAGTACTTGACATCGACATCGTTCAATGTTTCTGACTTGGCCCCATTTGATGCAGGTACCGAGGAAGATATTTTGAGGGCAAAACCTTTTCAAGAGGGAGGGAATGATGGAACATGGGACGACGGCCAGGACCAGGATGCGTACCAGGACAGAACCGGACGAGAAGACGCGGACGCGGCCGCAACCGCATCAAGATGGCCATCGACCCATGCACAAAATTTGATGCCCGGAGCAACCAGAAGGAGCCGGACAGCACCTAGGGCGGCCAAAAAGAAGTGCCTCATATTTGTCCAAGCATTCATGCGAGATCAAGAGGAGTTCGAGCATGGAGCCATTCAAGCCGCCGAACGGCCGACCGAGGTTCCTTTCTCGGTCTTCACCATTACTCAAGGGTGAAGACCTCCAAGTCATTAGGGCAAATAGTACTCTTTCTCGGTCTTCACCATTACTCAAGGGTGGACCACTCCCGGCCACGTGGCCATCCTATCTTTTAAATTTGTTCCTGGACGCTGCGTTTTGTTTTAACCCACATGTTTAGGGTTTGGGAGTTCCCTTGTAATGGCTAGCCTATTTAAAGGACCTAGACCCCATAATGTAAAGGCAGACTAGTAATAAAAATCAAAGGTGTTTCCTTTATCTCTTGTTTTCAGCGATTGAAACGAAACCCTAGAAGCTTCACGAACCGGATTCGTAACCTTCNTTGATGCCCGGAGCAACCAGAAGGAGCCGGACAGCACCTAGGGCGGCCAAAAAGAAGTGCCTCATATTTGTCCAAGCATTCATGCGAGATCAAGAGGAGTTCGAGCATGGAGCCATTCAAGCCGCCGAACGGCCGACCGAGGTTCCTTTCTCGGTCTTCACCATTACTCAAGGGTGAAGACCTCCAAGTCATTAGGGCAAATAGTACTCTTTCTCGGTCTTCACCATTACTCAAGGGTGGACCACTCCCGGCCACGTGGCCATCCTATCTTTTAAATTTGTTCCTGGACGCTGCGTTTTGTTTTAACCCACATGTTTAGGGTTTGGGAGTTCCCTTGTAATGGCTAGCCTATTTAAAGGACCTAGACCCCATAATGTAAAGGCAGACTAGTAATAAAAATCAAAGGTGTTTCCTTTATCTCTTGTTTTCAGCGATTGAAACGAAACCCTAGAAGCTTCACGAACCGGATTAGTAACCTTCTAGCTTGGCCGTATCACAAGGAGATCCATCCCTTGCGTGTCGCTACATCGATCCACCTTCTATCTCCAACAAACCGAGAGACTAACGAGTCGAGCATCTCCTCGTGAACCTCTTCCGCCTCTATCTTCATTGTACCAAGAGACTAACGTGTCGAGCATCTCCTCGTGAACCTCTTCCATCCGTTCCTATCGATCGTTGGAGCCGCACGGACCCGATTTCATCAGTTCCAGTCCAGTCCCTACGTTCGTGAGTCACGGCCGTTATCCGGGGTTACATCACCTACCTTCCTGTCTCCAAACTAAATTACCAAAGAGTTCCATAAAAAGTAGTAATGTCTAAATTCTCTTACCATATGAGACACACATCCACTTCTGAATCCCGATAGTTCAAGAACCGCCGCTCTATTAGGTGATTAGTCACATATTTAAAGTAGATATATTTTATATGTAGATTATATTATATTAAATTTAGCTGCTTCCATCAGCTAATCCCTATTTTTAATTTTAAAGCACCACCAGAAAAACAAACCTATTATCAAAGAATCTGATGAGAGTTTGGTGAGTAGGCCACAGTATGATCATGCCCTGGAAGATGATGTACCACTCTCTCAATGAAGATACAAAAAGGGATTCAATGTTAACCTTCTTTCCTCATCAGCTACATTCTGCTTTTTTTTCCTGGATTTTAATATATACGCCAATAATTAACAAAAATATTTTTGTATATCTCAGAAAGTAATTAAAAATTCCTCATATCTTTTTATTTTATTAATTCTTATATATGAGCTTCAAGAAGATATATGAGTTTTATGCACGCTCATACCACACAAACTAAGCATACCACCTGTCCTATCAAGCTCAAATATTAAATTGTCACTCTATTTAAATCAATTCATAACGCAAACCTCCAGCCCAAAGGTTTATTACTACTTTTAATTTTAACTTCCAAAACTATTGCAAATAAATATTACAATCCAAATACAAATTACAATAATTATATTATTCTCCTTTTCTAAAATACATTTATATTCAAATTTTTGAAAGCATATATTTGGGCTTATGGTTTATTTTAAACTAAATTTGATATTTAATTATATCCCAAACTATCAACAAAATCATCCAAACAAAAATAAGGTCATCGCCTATATAATTATGTGTTCTAATATCATACTTACACAATATATTACTTTCTCTCAAAATGTTCTTATTACCTATTAATATTAATTCATTTGCTGATTAGGATAGAACAAAGATATAGATGTGTCGTTATGCTTTACCATCCTTTAAATTCTTCGTATATATAGTGCATATTTTTATAACGATTGATTTTTGTAGTAAATATGATCATTTTGTTAATTTCTTTTCATAACACATACGAGGAATGGATGACATCGAAATACATAAAAGTAGTTTTTTTCCAAATACATAAAAGTATATTTTTTCCATACTATTTTCCGACGGAGTTTGTGTATGCAAATATAGATCATTTTTTGGGTCCTAAAAAACCAGGTTTTCAAATATCGGCTTTTTCTTCGCTTATTTGGTAAATCTGGAAAGCGAGGAACACACGAGTTTTGAGAATAAGGACGAGCGGTCCGAAGAGGTTGTTCGGATAGCAGAAGGTGAGGCGAAGATATGTCATCAAGCTCAGGTGGAGTGTGAAGTTGAGGATCTTCCCTAAACCCTGATCGTTTCTAACCCTCAGCCGAGGTGGCTGCAGATTCCCTTCCCACTATTTATTCGGGTTATGGGTGATTTGTAGATGGATCATGGAAAGAGAGTGATAAATTTGCAGGTGCAGGATAGTTTTGTACGTTGTTTCAGGATTCATCGCCGACTACGGGAGCCACCAATTTTTGTTGTAGTCTCTCCCCCTTACATGCTGAAGTAGAAGCTTTCATTTGGGCATTGTGGTGCATGGTCGGACATGACTATCGGTATGTTGCTTTCTATACAGACTGCTCAGACTTGGTGAAGGACCGTAGATTCTCTTCCTACTATTTATTCGGGTTATCGATGCTTTGTAGATGGATCATGGAAGAGTGTGATAAATTTGCAGGTGTAGGATGGTTTTGTACGTTGTTTCAGGATTCATCGCCGACTATGGGAGCCATCAATTTTCGTCGTAGTCTCTCCCCCTTACATGCTGAAATAGAAGCTTTCATTTGGGCTTTGTGGTGCTTGATCGGACATGACTATCAGGATATGGCTTTCTATACAAACTGCTCAGACTTGGTGAAGCTAGTGTCTTCTCCTTTAGACTGGTCATCATTCTCAACGTACCTCAACAATATCAAGATTGACAGGGAGGAGTTTACTTCTTTCTCTTTATCTCTTATTTTTAGAAATGCAAATGTAAGTGCGGATTTTTTACCATGCCAAGTGCGTATATCTTCGCATAATGTTTTGTATGTAAACAGTTCCCACCCAATTGGCTCATATGAGCTAATCTTTTACTGTCAAAAAAAACAAAAAAACTTGGTCAACTCCCAAAATTATTTATATAGGCAAATTATATTTTATTATTATTAAAAGAGAATTATTATCAGGTATTTAACTAAAGGGAAGATGGACTTAGTTTTTGTATTGCAAAAGTAAATATGTGTAATTTATAATGGTATAGTACGAAGATTTGTAGATATAGTAGTGATATGATGTGAATATTGGCAAGCATTACCAATAAGAACTACTTCGAAAAAATATTTTTCAAATATAATATTAATCAAATTTGAAAGATTTTACACCACAAATTTTATCATGAATGTATTGCAGGCTGGTTACTTCACAAAACAACAAATCATAATTGTAGAATAGATATAGTATAAGTTTTAATACATTTTTTAATCCAACAAAACAACCATAAATAATAAAATTATTTTCAAACTACGTAACTTGTTTTTACTTCTTTAATCATTTAAAAAAGGTGAGCAAATATTGTTATATATATTTAAAACAAAAGGCAATGAAAAAAAATACAAATTCTAAAAATACAAAAACACATATAAAATAAATAAATAAAATATATAAAAGAGAATGTCTATTCTCTAATAAGATGAACAAAAAGTAATTAGAATTCAATTTATAGAAAGAAAAATGTTAAAAACAATAAACAACAAACAGTGCAACGCATGGAACTATACCTAGTAACAAATATTTATTGGTACTATATAATTGTATTTTGTATATTTCAGAGCTCCCTTCAGTTTCTCAGTCTGTAGTAATTCAGTTATGGTTCTTTGGATGATGGAGGAGTCTAGGATAAATTCGAGTATGTATATCGGTTTCGGTTCAGTGGTTTCCAATTTGGATTGGTTCCTGTTTCATTCTTCGTATCTGGATATTTTAATTATGCCTAATTGGGGATTTGATCTCGCAAGGTTTCAGAGACAATTTTTTTGTTAGTTGTCTTTTTGTAAAGTTTTTGATTTTTTATTTCCCATCTTTGGTAAAACTATTTTAAACTGACTTAATTCTGATAGTATTTTACTCTAATATAGTTTTAATTTCTATCTTAGCCTATTATGCTGCAAAGTATTTGTTATCTAACTTATTCGTCCACAAAAATTTACAAGAATGTTTTCTATTAGAAGATTTGAAGAATATTAAGGTTTGACTAAGAAGAGATTTGTTACCAAAAACGGATTCTTGACTTTGAAAACATAAGTTATCTTATAGATGATGTATTCATGCATGTTTTAGATAAGAATGGAGTGTCTAAAGTATACTGGAAAAAAAAATTATGTTAAAACGGTTCGATCAAAATGATTTATTTGAATACAATTTTACTATTCGAAACTCATGGGCATATAATCTGCAAAAAATACTTCAAACTATGTCTTTGGGCATGAGAACAAAGCTTCACTTCTGTTAGAGATAGATTCTCATCGTTTGGAACAAAGAATTTGAAAACATTACTTTGATCACTTGATGACTTCAACATATATTCATGTCTAATGATATTTTCATTTCAATTGGGATTTCTTTAATTCTTAAAGAATTATTCTGAATTTATAATGCTATTTCGGTAGTTATATACCATTTTAGTTGTATCCTAGTTAACTATCCCATTGTTGGGAACTGCCGTACGTATGTGTAAGCTATTACTGGTGTGCATTTTGGATTCTTTGTTTGGTTTTGCAATCAGAGTCAAAGAAAAAACAAAGAATAAGAATAAGTGAGATTTACCCAGTTTGGCACAAATATGAGATCTAATTACTAGTTTAACTCTCGGAATTATACTCGAATTAGATTGACCCAACATTTTTGTAAAAAGACTAAAAAGGCTAAGTTGTTTTTATTACTCAATTGTATTTAACAAAAAAAAAAAAAAAAAAA